>NW_012123376.1:9140402-9283893 GCF_000951035.1 Colobus angolensis palliatus
AATCATGCTGCTATAAAGACACATGCACACGTATGTTTATTGCGGCACTATTCACAATAGCAAAGACTTGGAATCAACCCAAATGTCCATCAGTGACTGTTCATTTTAAGTAATTTATTTTTTGAGAAGTTTTGCAATTCGTCATTGTATAAACCTACTGTTACATGTTGAATAGGCCCTTTATCAATAAATTTATTCATATTTCTGTTTTAAAGAGC
Source organism: Colobus angolensis palliatus (assembly GCF_000951035.1). Lineage (NCBI taxonomy): Eukaryota > Metazoa > Chordata > Mammalia > Primates > Cercopithecidae > Colobus > Colobus angolensis. The sequence goes on from NW_012123376.1 coordinate 9,140,621, forward strand.
TTGTGAGACTTTATAATACAGACAAGAATTTTGCAATTCATTCAGAGGAGATTTTTTTTTTCTCTAATAGGTTGAAATATTTCTAGATACTAAAGCTTTTGTTACAGAATTCAAAGGAAAGTTGTCTAAGGGCAGCATGTATTTTAGAAGAGTTTCTCAAATGCTTTCCTGTCTTTTGTTATACTTTATATTTTCAAGTTCTTTGAAAGTAGGTACATTGCCTCATATTCAAAAGATGTTAGAAGAACCTAAACTAGATTTCTATTGGTTTAATTCAACATTTCTTTGAAAATATGTAAGTTGGCGGAGGCAGAATTTCCTCAAGGAGGTCCAAAATTTCAGTTCAGAAAAGACTAGCTTGTCTATAAGTACACTGTTTCAAAGCATTTAACACTGTGATATAACTTGAGAAGAACACGAGACTCCACGTAAGATATCTGAAAGATCAGCTGGGTGTATTTTCAAACAGAAATATTTCCTACAAAGATTGATTCCTTTGTTTGAACTAAAACTTCTTTAATGCTTTAGCTCAATGTACAATCATAGCAGAATTTGCAGTCATTGCAAATGGAAAATAACAAATATGAAGGGGCTTATCACTGGTGTATATTTTCACATCAAGGGAAGAAATCATTTTTGTTATTGTCTTTAAGTGAAGCTTCAATAGATTTTAAATTTATCAGATAACCTCCTGAACAAAGGAAATGATAATCATGCCTTGTTGTTTAATGTCTTTTCTTATTGTATTGCTAATTTAACTTACTTTTTTATTTTTTTTTTCTGTTTTTTGAGGCAAAGTTTCATTCTTGTTGCCTAGGCTGGAGTGCAATGGCACTATCTCAGCTCACTGCAACCTCTGCCCCCTAGGTTCAAGCTATTCTCCTGCCTCAGCTTCCTGAGTAGCTGGGAATACAGGTGCCTGCCACCACACCCAGCTAGTTTCTGAATTTTTAGTGGAGACGGAGCTTCGCCATATTGGTCTGGCTGGTCTTGAACTCCTGACCTCAGGTGATCCGCTTGCCTTGGTCTCCCAAAATGCTGGCATTACAGGCATGAGTCATCATGCCTGGTCAATTGAACTTACTTTCTGATAGTTGCACCTTACCATCAAAATAATATGTTTATCTAGTGGTGTCACTCTAGTGTTCTTGAGCAATCAGTCAAGATTTCTGCACCTCCTTTTTAGTGGCACAAAATTATTGTTGTAATATTACAATACAACAATAATTGTATTATTACAACAATAATTTTGTGCCACTAAAAAGAAAATTGGCAAGTGGAAAATTGCAAGAACAGCTATCTAGTTCTCTCCCAGGATATTAAGTGGTCATTAGGGACTGCCCTTTCCTTCCCTGTAGAGTGATACATGCTGAAGAAGAGTTGTGCCCAGGCATCTATGCAGCCTGACCTGACATTCTCTGTATGCTAATGTGCCAGCAACAAGGTCAGTCATCATTCTCAGCAATGTCTGTTTCCGGTAGCTCTTCTTGAAGACTTACGCGTACTAAAAGCAGCATCTCTTGGTAGCTCCTTTCATTACCAGATACTTCTTCCAATCTCATTTCTCATTGGCACTGAGTCCGAGTCATAATTACTTCTGATTTCTGCTTCTTTGCCTTCTTCAAATGATTTAATCACACGTTCTTCCCTGAGGCTAGATGTTACGTTTACTGATTCTCCTAGATTTCATTACCTTAAAGCGGCACAGTTCTCCCATCCCACTCATGCCTTAAAGGCATTCCCAGGTAAGACTTGCAATCTCTATCTGTCTGTCTGTCTATCTATCTATCTATCTATCTATCTATCTATCTATCTATCTATCTATCTATCTACCTACCTACCTATGATTGTCATAGAGGTCATATATTGTCATATATTTTCATATATGTATATGTGATATCATCCCTAAATGTCTTATCACATGGGATCCCATAGAACATCTGTGTAGATGCAAACCCGATAATTCATCAAGTTCATTGTACCCTGAAGAAGAATGTCTTGCAACCTATAATTTAACAAAACCACATGCATTCCAAATTAAGTATTCTTTCTGGTTTAACAGAACAGATGAATGTCACTGCATTTTGCACCTTAGTAGTAGTGGTTATAGTAATATTGGTCAAATGACCATATATCATCAATATATTACCATGGAAGAAAAATTAAGCGATAAAAATCTTTGTATATTCAATTATTATGACTTGAACAGATGATAAAAGTTGCAGCAAAGGAATCACATACTAAAACGTTAATGTATTAGAACTTTTAACTTAAAAGAGATCACACAGAATATTTGGTAGTGAAGTTACTGTAAGTTCTTTATAACCAATGATAAAATATTTTGGCTCCTCTTTTTTTTTTTTTTTTTTTTTGAGACACAGTCTCGCTCTGTCTCCCCGGCTGGAGTGCAGTGGCGCGATCTCGGCTCACCGCACGCTCCGCCTCCCGGGTTCACGCCATTCTCTCACCTCAGCCTCCCAAGTAGCTGCGACTACAGGCGCCCGCCACCTCGCCCGGCTAATGTAGAGACGGCATTTCACCGTGTTAGCCAGGATGGTCTCACTCTCCTGACCTCGTGATCCGCCCGCATCAGCCTCCCAAAATACTGGAATTACAGGCATGAGCCACCGCACCCGGCCTATTTTGGCTCCTCCTATACATTCTAGAAATCATGTTCTCCGAGTATGTGATGTTATCTAAACTGCATACTGATGACAAGATTTGGGTTATAGAGTGCTATTTATATTTAGCCATTAGTGACACAGTGTAGATTTTTATTAATACTCCCACATTCAACTAATTAAACTATACTACTTAGGATCTGCTGTTATTGCTTTTTAAGTGTAAATGTTTGGTTGATCAGGTTCTAACAAACAATTAAAATGACAGTTTTTTCTTTCGGTAATATAAGGAAACAATAAAATGTGAACGGCCACTTGAAGATAATCTTGTCTGGTTTTAGCAAAAGCAGAGGTGAAAAATGTAATTGCAGAATTTAAAAAATATGTTGACTATTTCTAAATTGTAAATGTCCCATAATTATAAATATGGCTTATTTTTATTTAGCTTAATACTTTTAATATTCTCTTCTAATATAGCAAAACAGAAGGGGAAAATCATTCTTTTAAACTTTTATTCAAATATTACTTGCCTTTTAGCCACTGAATATAGGAGACATGCTGAAATACAGGAGATCTGCGTCTCTTATAAGCCATGGGTAAAAAGAAATCAGAGATGCTGGAACAATCAAACTAAAAACATAAACACACATCAGCACAGTTATAAACACACACACACAAATATACAAACAGTCATAGTGGCTCCTCTTACGAAAGATTTTCCTTTCTGCAGATTCAGTTACCCATGGTCAACCACCATTTGGTAAGTTTTGGAAATAAACAATAACTTTTACATTGCGGCCTCTAAGTGGCGTGATGAAATCTCACACTGTCCTGGTCCATCCCAGGTGGCGTGTGCATCTTCTGTCTCTAGGCTTTATGTACTGCCTGCTCGTTTGTCACTTAGTAGTAGATTGACTTGCAGTATTGCAGTAATGGTGTTCAAATAACTTTTATTTTACTTAATAATGGCCCCCAAAGCTCAAGAGTAGTGATACTGGCACTTCAGATATGTCAAAAAGATATCGTAAAATACTTCCTTTTAAGTAAATAGGTGAAAGCTCTGGAATTAATAAGGAAAAAAAATAGTATGCTGAGATTGCTAAGTTCTACTGTAAGAATGAATCTTCTTTTGTGAAATTGTTGAACTGTATGTTGTTAGAATTTTCTATTTTATTATTAGCTACTGCCATTAATCTCTTACTGTGCCTAACTTATAAACTTTATGTATGTATATACAGGAAATTAAGTACAGGAATAATATGTACATACATATTGTGTATGTGTATATGTACAGGAAAAAAACATCTGCAGTTTCAGGCACCTACTAGGAGTCTTAGAACACATCCCCCTCATAAGCGGGGAGATGCAGTTCAAATACATACAAATAGAAATGTATTTTATAAAAACTTGTTGGAGTGAAATAGCAAATTTCTTACTTTAAAATGGCTTATAACCATAGTAAAAAGGAAAACAACATATTATGGACTCAATTTTATTAAAAAAACAACTTGAATGCTTTACATTAATATTTAGGTATAGGAAAATAATTTTAAATCCATCTTTTGGTGACAACATTAATGCAAATCTTTTCTAAAAGAGAGATTACTTAATAGGTTTAGTGTATTAAACTTATAAAATGTGCTATTTTGACATTTTTATTTCATGTGCATAGTTTCTAATATTTATTTATTCACCTGATCAAAAAAATGGGGGAACTCATTCATTTGAATTTTGAAGTCAGCTTTTAATAAGTTATCTTATTTATCAGGAAAAACTGGATTTAGTGATATACTCTGTGTGTGTTTGTGTGTGTGTGTGTGTGTATTATGAGAAAGGGAGAGAAGTTGGTAGAATGCCCAGAGGAAGATTTCGTTCTTTTTCATAGTAAGTTTAACTATTGCAGCCTTTACACAGAAAATCAAGAAGTAAGTATTTTTTAAAAATTGTTGACAATTTTGCTTAGTGTTTAAAAATTTGTACTTTCTTAATCATAGGCATATGTTTTTCATAGATGGATATTCATCTGATATAAAGGGACACTAGCTTAATATAGTGAATAATAATTTTATTTCTGACAAGAAGTGGAAGAGAAGGAAAGCAAAGATAAAATATAAAACAAGAGAAAAATAAAGAAAAAGGAATGTAATAACTCTCTCAAGACAAACAATACAAATCATATTCCTAAATTTTTTTTTAAATATGAAGGAAATATCTACATTATTTTAGGTGACTTAATTGTTTTCCACTTCTAGTATTTTAGGTGGCTAAAAAAATGTCTGGTTCAACATGTTGGTAGTGAAAAAAGGCATTCATATATTCTATCAGTCAGCGAGGTTGAAATCTGCTTATTAACAAAATATGTTAACTAACTTTTATTGAGATTTGAGATTTCCTTTTATATTTAGACAAAACAAAATTAGACTTTGCTATTGAAAAGGTATTACATGTTTAGTAATTTTTTTCCAAGTTCTTTACAAATCATTTTCGAAATACATACGAGTATCCTGTATTTAGCTCCCAGAAAGTTTTAATTCACTGCTTGTATATAAGCTGTTTTTTTTTTTTTCAGTCGAAGCATTATGGCCCATCTTGTTGATAATCCATATTTGAAACTCTGTAAATACATGGATGACATTATCAGCTATGGTTGTACTGATCCCCACTTGAAGTATGTAAATACATATTTACCAGCTTAATCTGTGTCTTGAAAGGCCCATACATGTGTGTTTATATGATAAAGTGTATTTATGCATGTTATAACTATTTATTATTATTATTATTAGTAGTAAAATAATACACAAAGCTGTAAGGTACATTTAACTATAAGCAACACATTGAGTTTGAGAACCTAACATTTTCCTTTTGGAGGAATTGTTCCACAACCTGTGGCAAAAGTATTGATGGCAGTGGCAGTCCATATGGAGCGGCCACTGCTGTGATTCCAACTGCACTGGGGGAGGTGCAGTTGGCAGTGTGTCCTCCACAGAGCAAGCGGGAGCACTGCCCTCCTAGGTACAGCTGCTGCTGCCCAAGCTAGGGTTGTGGATCCAGGTATCCCTGTGCACTTGGGGGCCGGGAGCAGGCAAGATCCCTAACTTCCCAGTCGCAGCTACAGCCACCCAACGCATGGCTGTGGACCCAGGCATCTCTTCACTCTTGGGGACCCAGGAAGCCTCCCTGCCCCCACAGACTCAGAAATGCCTGGTCCTCCTACTTAGCCTCTCCCTGATTCCCTCACCAGATCTCAGAGCAAAGGTGAAGCTGATCCAGGGCACTGTCACAACCTGGCCATGTGAGCACACACTCAGGGCAGTGCTGAAATGCCAGCTGCCTGCTGCCTCAGCCCCCTCTGGACTTTGGGTACCGATGAGCATGGGATGGAGGCTGAGGGAGACCTGAGAGCAGTTTGTCACTGGCCTGCAGGTGCCCCGTAGCATAAGCCTGGGCACTATGAACAGCTGCTGGACGTAGACAGGTCCCTGGGCAGAAAAAGGGAGGTCCCTGGTAAAGCCCCACCTTCGAGCCAGGGCAGCTTGAAATCTGGAGGCCTGGCTGCAGACTAGAGTGAGAACTTACAGCTCTTTTTCCAGGCCCACCTATGGCTACCTATGGACCAATCAGCATACACTTTTCCCCCTCTGAAACCCGTAAAAAACCCAGACTCATCCAGACGGGACAACCAGCTGTAGAGAGGGGATACCCACCGTGTGTTCTCTTCTCTGATGAGAACTGAGGGACCAATGGAACAACCAGCTGTGGAGAGGAGCCACCCACCCCAGGGGCTCCTCTCTGCTGAGAACTGAACACTCGTTGGGACACCCTGGCTGCGGAGAGGAGCTACCCACTGCGAGTCTCCTGTGGGTTGTTCTATCACTCAATAAAGCTCCCCTTCACCTTGCTTACCCTCCATTTGTCGCATAAATCCTTCTTCCTTGGTGCAGGACAATAACTCGGGACCTGCCAAATGGCAGGACTGAAAGAGCTGTAACTCCAACAGGGCTGAAACATGCCCCTTGCTCACCATGTTGTGGGCGACAAGAAGGAGAGAGGAGCTGTGGCCCCTTGGGGAGCCCAAACTAAGGAGCTTCCTGAGCCAGGGCTGGGACATAATCTTTGGGGCTCTGCAGGTCTTGGTGTCTCCAGGCTTCTGGGCACCACTGCATTCCTTCGTGCCAATCATTGAAGCTGCTTGTGGTACACCTGGTCCAGTCACAGCCTTGCAGGGAACCAGTGCCCATGCCAGCTTCTGGAGATAGCCACCCTGCCGCAGACAGCATGCCTAGCTGTGCATAGTGGCTGGAATCCTTGCTCACATACCCTTCACTGCTCCACTTGCCCTTGGCAGGCATGAGATCCAGGTTGGTGGCATGAGCCAAGTGAAACCTGCCAGGCTGAGTGAGCCCAGTGGGTCCAAGCAAAACTCAGGCAAAGGCACTACTGGCCATAGAGTTTTCTGGTTGGTGAAGCAACACCCCAGTTTCCCATAACAATATGCTCACGTCTTTTGGACTTTCTCTTAACGTTTTATTTTCTTTGTCCTGGAAAGTATGAACGTACTACCTAAGATTCGATAAGAATATGAGAAGTGCTTTTTGGATTTTATTTTTCTTTCTTTGGACTAAATTACTTCAAAAGCATGGACACATGGCAGGATGAGGTAACTGTTCTCTGATAACAAAAACAACCATTACATAAAATATGATTTTTAGACATTCTCTGTTTTACAAAGAATTCTTACAGGCTGGATACTCATGGTTACCATGCTACTTAGGTTATGTCAATTTTAGGGACTTTTTTTTTTTTTTTTGAGCCAGAGTCTTTCCCTGTCACCCAGGCTAGAGTGCAGTGGTACGATCTCTGCTCACTGCAACCTCTGCCTCCCAGGTTCAAACAATTCTCCTGCCTCAGCCTCCTGAGTAGCTGGGATTATAGGTGTCCCCCACCATGCCTAGCTATGTTTTGTATTTTTAGTAGAGACAGGGTCTCACCATGTTGGCCAGGCTTGTCTTGAACTCCTGACCTCGTTATCCGCCCGCCTCGGCCTCCCAAAGTGCTGGGATTACAGGAGAGAGCCGCCATGCCCAGCCAATTCTGGGAACTTTTATGCCATTAGTAGTGTTTGGAGTATATTTTTCTTATTTCTCTGAAGTTTTACCCACTGATTCAAGCTAGAAACTAATCTTTTGTATGGTGTTGAATATGAAGAATTTGAAAAATAAAATCAAATACAGGATTAAATCATAATTCGAATATTTGTAGGGTTTTCTCTCTAAATTAACTAGATTGAGAACTAAACTCAATCACAGAATTTCACATACTACTCACTCCCCATTTTTCATTTTGTCAGTACTTGCTCAGATATTCTGGAAAAAATATATTAGAAAGTGAAGTATTTTTACATTTTAGAGTCAGGTCTATTAGCTCCGTCATGCATTGGACACCACAGAAGTAAGTTTGGTAATTTAAGCCACAAATGCACTAACATATATGATATCACCCCAAAAAGCCATTTATGAGGACATTTGTGGACTTGCAGTTTGATTGTACATTCACTTCAGAGCCAAACAGTGTCACCACCAGGTACCATCTCTTAACCTCATTCCTCTGGGTTGTTCCTTTGAAAGACTTTGCTATGGCGCCCCAGAAGTAGGCCCAGTTCATATGTTCTCAGCATGCAGTCTTGTCCAGAATACACACACAGAATATAAGCTGTGATATTCACCCCATCTCCCTATGAAAATGAGCCACAAGGCCATCCCTGAACGAATATTAGTGTCTGTGAGGACAGAAGGTGCTGTTTCTAATGGACCCTGCTTGCCCTTGCCTTCAGATTCAGAGACTGAAAGTGAAGACGTCCTCCAATTTGAGAATACTTCCAATTTGAGAATAAAATGACAAAATAACATCAATTTTGTATACATCAGTGTTTTTGTAATGACGTTAACTGTTAATCCTAAGATTTCAAAAATAAGAATAAAATGTTATCTCCTGTTTTGGGTAATGGGAATTCAATATTATAAAACTATTCTAAGCACTAATGAAGAGGGAAAGTAATGAATCTATCCAGAGCAAATTTGGACACTGTTACTAAAATAAATGAAGTGAATTCCAGTCGGAAGGCAACAGAAAATATTCAATACATGTGGCCTTTGAATTTTAGTTTTAATAAGTTTAGATGGTATTCACCAGAGCATTTTATAATGTGTGTATAATTGCATGTATATGTGTGTGCGTGTGTATGTGTGTGTATGTGCATGTGTGTAGCTGAATACTCCTTTAATAGACCTAGTCTCCTAGAAAAGTTTTAACTAGTAAAGGCAGATATTTTTGTTGGTGATGTTGGGAGGTTTACAATATTTGTGTTTCTCCATCTGTCTCTGTCTACATGTAAAATACAACCACTTTAAATTTCAAAGCAGCGAATACAGTAGCACTACTTCTTAATGAATGTTCAGTCAGAATTATCTTTGCTGAGGGCACACACCTGTGTGTAACTGGCATTTCAAACCTGGGTCTACCTGAAGTTCACTGCCAATAGTAATTGATTTTCTTCCTTCAGTCAGCTTAACATAGATCAAGAATGAAGTGGCACTTGGCTACACACACAATCTCAGCAGCTGCAATTTTGCTGTTGCCTGTCATACCGAGCCCTTCTTTCTTCGTTTCCATAGAGGCTGGGTATGTTTCTGAATTTAATTTTGAAACACTGCCTGATTCCTCCCTATACGTCTGAGTTAGAGAGACATCTCACACTACCAGATCTGAAAAGAAAATCACTCCCTTCACCCTCATCCAATTCATTACTTTCCCTCTTCATTAGCGCTTCGAATAGTTTTATAATATTGAATTCCCATTACCCATAACAGGATATAATATTTTATTCTTATTTTTGAAATCTTGGGATTAACAGTTAACGTCATTACAAAAACACTGATGTATACAAAATTGATGCTATTTTGTTGTTTTATTCTCAAATTGGAAATAATTTTATGCTATTCTAAGTTCAGAAAATAGATGAAATGTCCTTATTTCTATAATATGAGGAAAATAATACAGAATTTTGGGGGTTAAAAGAGGTCAAATCGTCAATAGGATCCATGCTGGGCTTTTTTGGAAGTCTCATACAAAGCCTAAAAATGTTTCAAAAGAAAAGGGCAGAGAGAGGAAGAGGGGCCAAGAATTGCACTTTTCTTTTCAATGCAAATAACTTTCAGGAATGGGATTTAAACCACATTAGAATTAATTTACTATGTATACATCTGGAGAGCAAGTAAGGGAGATGCATTTTCTTTTTCAGTATAGTGTTTAAATAAGACTTGGGTCATAGATAAATTATTTTGTGGCAGATGTTGCCCTCAGACATAAAGGTGATTATATAAGGATTTATTGGATTTCAAAAATGACCATACCATGTAGAAGAAAAATTAAGGAAAAACGTAATTTTAAATTATGAAGTTAAATGAAGCTACATTTGACATTAGTAAAATGTCATATTGTGTGCCTAGAGAAGTCCATGCTAATATTCCTATCAAATTGTTTTTCTCTCCTACCTTTTCTGCTCCTAATTTCCCAAGCTGAGAATCCTGGAGTTATGCTAGGTTCTCCCTCTCCTCATCCTCACCTCTAACTCTTCTCTAACATCTGTAATTTCTCCTTTTGGAATGTCATAGTTTTTCTCACATTGTCTTAACTGACCCCATAATCACTTTTACCCGAACTAATGCCATGATTTTATATTTTCCCAAATACTTTTCTAGTAGGAAAAATAAAGCAACAGAGTCATTGTGGGAGGACTCCAGATAAAACTTCCTGTTTATGTTAAACCCTCCGTATTTCATAGCAGCCATTTTTGAGCTACAAAGTAAACATTAGAGTGTTTCCGTTAACACTTGTCAAAATAATATTTTTTATTATATTTGATATTGTTATTATGTAAGATATTCACATAGCTCAACAAAAGTGAATCTCCAACAAAAGTGGATGGAATGGATTATAGATCAGAGTTTTCAAATATGGCATCTTTTTAAAATTATTATTATTGCTATTTTCTTTTTTGTTATGAAATATGTTGAGTATGAAAACAAAAGAGAAAATTTGCTGTTTAAATTGCCTAACATTTTATAACCTACAGCTAATTCCTAATTATGTTCCTAGATCTTAGCTGTGTGAGAAAAGAATTTATTTTCAATAGCATATTATACTGTTTTAATTTGCACTGCTTCTAGTTCACTTAGTTAAACATGAAAAACAAGCGTGGGGGGAAATCACATAATTTTCATGCAGTACACATAGCAGTAGAATGATCCCTGATTTTTTTTCATACATATGTTTGTCAAGAAGACTTTTATATGTGCCTATATTTATGCATTCCTTATTTAGGTGGCTGTAGGCTGCTGTAAACTCATTATTGTCATTTTCTCCATTTTTAAATTTTGCTACCTTTTAAAGATATCTGTCTTTTAATAAATTTGGATATTACAGAAATGCCTAGATTTAATCACATTTATTTTTTGAAAAATAAATTATTAAAAAAAAACATAGCTTCATACTAGAGTTTTTATTTAAGCTGCTTGGGAGGCAACAATTACATGAGAATTCAGAGAGACAAGCCACCGAGGTATCGTTTTCAGTACCCAAATGGCTTCTACAAAACAGAGCATCCAGGGGTATATTTTCTTTTAACTTGACTTCATCTCTCTCTAATTAGTAGTGTGCAATGTACCATTATGATGCCTGTTTCACCCCCTTGCTTCTTGCACCTCCCTTTGGGGATTTCCCAGCTGTTTTGCTCTCCTGTTGTAATTGAAATCTTACTTGTTCCAGCCTATAATTGATAGTGAACCCAACCATTTTATGTTTGTCATGCAACAGATGTACAAACAGAAACACTCAACGTGGCATATGGAAAAACTGCCCTACTAGAGTGAAATCAGGGCCATTCCTATAGCACAGTTCCCATTCTCTCAACAGTTTAGGTTTTTGCCTCCTTGCAAGTGCTTTGTTGCTGCACAAGTCAATATAAAATTGTAGTAATTTAATATAGAATGCTGCTTCTTTAACTTTTTTATGTGATTCTATATAGTAAGGGTTATACAGAATAAGAGAGATACATTAAATAAAACAGGGTTCTCTGTATACTTCTCTTGTCAAATTATTTTACATTATTTTGATTAAATAATTAATCTTACATAAACATATCAATGCCCATGAATAAATTAAGATGTATTTGAATATTTAACTATATTTTTATTTTCGAAATACTTGCAAATGCGAAAGGAAACTCCAGGTCATCTAATTCTAATTACAACTCTATTCAAGAGGCAGAGTTTTTGCTTTGAAAAGAAATACTGCCTTTCTGATGTAATACAAAGGATCTTTGAGTAATTGATTACATATTAGATGATATATTCAGTATTCAGAAAATGGTGCTGGATTTTTTTAACATTGCTTGACAGACTTTTGTATGCGTATATTGGGTCCACAGTGGCTTGACTATCGTGGGAAGAGACGGTGTGAACAGAGCACCACAAGGACTAGGGGAATTGACCACATCCTAGGAATGGCCAACAACCTGTCCAGGTGGGGTGAGATGCCCAAATGTAGTGTCCATGGCACTAAGATTTTTAGGCAAAAATCTCATGAAGTAAGATCAAGAAGGCAAAATATGGAAGAAAAATATTTGAACAGTTGTGAATCAGAAAATACAATGAATGGCTACTTCATAGTTCCAACTATTCAGTTTTTTTCAGAACCCCAGGCAATCCCTAGAGACTGTGAGGACTAGGGTGGCAGCAAAAAATAATTGACAAGTGTTTGGAAGTGTGATAGAACACCAGTCAAGGGCTTTAGGATGCACATCAGAACTCTAAGCTCTGGTGGAGACATGAAGGGCTAATTAGCTAACTTGGGCACACGACTGAATGACTGATGGTATCACAGAGGTATTTTTGAAAAATGATTGATGATATGATAGTGAGTACATCTGAAGATGCAGAAGTGGAGACAGGGAGATGATTATAAAGCTTGTTAAAATATGCAGGTAAGATACCTGAACTGAAGAAGAAAATGGCAAAGGCCGCTGCAAGTACCCGTCGCACAGGAAGACATTTCAGAGGCGTAACTGGTGTGACTGGCTGCCACGCTCTGCGAAGTATGAAGCAAAAACTAGAAAAAGACCTAGGTATCTGTAGCCTGGTTGACTAGAAATGCTTTACCATTAGTAAAAGAGGAAAGACACAAGAGAAAAGAAAACAATAGATTTGGGGGATACATTTTTAAAAATTGGGACATCATATCTTGGAAATTCTGTTGAAATATCTAGAGATGACGTAAGGTAATTTTTCAGAAGCAAGAAACTGGAGTCCAAGAAAGAGAGATGTCTAGTTGGACATAAAAAATACAACGTGGCCGGGCGCGGTGACTCAAGCCTGTAATCCCAGCACTTTGGGAGGCCGAGACGGGCGGATCACGAGGTCAGGAGATCGAGACCATCCTGGCTAACACGGTGAAACCCCGTCTCTACTAAAAACTACAAAAAACTAGCCCGGCGACGTGGGGGCGCCTGTAGTCCCAGCTACTCCGGAGGCTGAGGCAGGAGAATGGCCTGAACCCAGGAGGCGGAGCTTGCAGTGAGCTGAGATCCGGCCACAGCACTCCAGCCTGGGTGACAGAGTGAGACTCCGTCTCAAAAAAAAAAAAAAAAAAAAAAGAAAAAATACAACGTGATTGTTGCACAATAATAAGTTACATAATATTATATATCTATATCTCAGACTATTCTATAAGATGATATTTTTGAACATCAGTATGTTGAAATTTTTATAATATTATTTTCAAAGTTTTTTTAATACTCTGGCTTTTGGAATAAATAATGTTTATACAAAATATATTAGGAAACTGATTAAAATTTCATTATTATGTTTTTCAGTTTACAAAAGCACAGATTGGATAATCATTTGAGGGAGTTAGTTTCTTTGCACTAGTTCAAAATATATTTGCAGTGCCTTTTTTTGGTTCTGAATTATTTAAATAAGTGACATTATTTTTAAAGTGATCATTTCTCCCTTTTGAATAAAAAGTCTGTGACTAGAGATTAGTGCATCATACATTATAAGCAGAAGAGAGAAATGAGTTGCTCTAAATGATTCTAGTACATCATGTTTTTCTTTTAAATGAAAAAAAGAATAAAATCACAGCACTTATATTTAACTGTGTTTGTAATAAAACATGGCTATAAACTCATACATTTTATTTCAATTGTAATATTAAAATGCAAACATTCACATGGGTTTTTATGTACTAGAGTTTTTCATGCTAGCTTGAAAAATTGTGTTAATATTGGTTTAATTTTAATGAAGTAGAACAAAAGGTTGTAACATATATCAAACACATTTTAGCTATTATTATCAGAGCAGGTTCTCTTTTGAAAATCTGGCTAAATTTAACTTTATTCTTAGTGGGTATATAAATGTGTACAAAGTATTTATTTTATTTATAAAAATTCAGAACTTACTTTTTTCCAAATAACTGCACTGACAGTGAATTTTTTTAAAAAAGGAATTGAATATTTTTAAAGATTAAGGGAAATAAAAATACTCCTACAAATATAAAGTGTAATGTGCATGGTAGTACTCAGTTGATTTTGCTGGTCTACATTTCTCAAATGTCTGCAGTGTATCCAAAGAGAACTTTCAAGAAGAGAATGGAAATAGCTTTCCAGTTAGACTGTAATGAGTTATTCAGGTTTACAGAAGAATTAAAGGGGAGAAAAAAATATTATGGAATGAAATATATGTTCTGTAACATGAATACATATTTAGAAACCTGGAAGTCGTGGTAAAAAGTACAAAACTGGAAAATTTGGCAGAGTGGATTAATTTCATTTTACATGTTTTATGCTTTAATTTTAATTTTTGATGGTTTTTTTTTTTACATTTCAGTGAAAATTTAGTATTCAATACCACTTACACCATCTTATTACCATTGCGTTTCCTGGCACTCTTTGATTAAAATGGGGGAGGAAGAAATCCTGCGTTCATTCCCCTGGGTGTGTGTTTGGCAGTTGTGTCGTGAAACTCTACTGCCTGGGGAGTGCTTTTATCTCCTTGAAGTCTATTTGATGAAAATATTACCAAGACCTCATAGTTACACAAAGATGACTGGAAAGGTTGTTTTTTAAAGAGAAAGTCATTTGTGCATAAAGAATTGAAATATTTTGCACTTGTTCTTAGTAGGCATCAGAGCAGAGCAACATTGGAAATAAGAACAGAAAGAAAGGAAAGTTTTCTGTCCCCTACACAGTGTTGTTCTCCTCCTTGCCTTCCTCGTTACTTGAGTTGGAGAAGGAAAGTAGAAAGGGACAAGGAAAAGAGAGCAAAGAAAAGGAGGGCAGTAAAGGCTTAAAAAAGGCAGAACAACTCAGAGTGGCACAGAAGAATGCGGCGGTCGTGAGCAGGGTCTTTGGAGCCAGACTGTTCCGGCTCCACCATATGTTTTTGCCTCATTGTGGGCAGGTCAGTTAACTTCTTCATTCCTCACTTTTCCCCACTGTAAAACAAAGCTACTAATAGTACCTTATTTCATGAAGACCAAGGGAATTAACACTTGTAGAACATTCAGAAAAGGACGTGGGAAATTTTAAGTGCTCTGTATTTATGAAGTACAAAATAAAGAGAAACTCAAACGGGAACTCATTTTGGGGAGATTTTGGAATTAGGAAGAAAAATTTTAAAATAAAAAGCATCAGTTAACATTATACCTCAAAAGTGCAAGCTGAAACAGTTGACCTTCAGAAATTCAGCATATTCTATAACCTAGCAATTCCACCCATGTATGAGAACATATGCCAAGGAAATCCTCATTGTTTCCACACAGGTGGTCTCTTATGTTGATGCGGACAAGAGGTGATGGGGAGGGTACTGATTTTTAGCATGTACTTAGGTACATTTTAAATACTGGAGTTTTCTAAGCAAATTTTGAACTTGAGCACTGTTATTCCTCTGGTGAACTATATGAGGTAGACTATTTTATAGGAAAGTTTTGAAGCTCAAAAAAGTCACTTATTCCAGATGGTACATCAGAGATCTGGAATTCAAAAAAGAAAATCTGACCGAGGATTTTACTTTTACCCACCTGTAGCAAATGGAAAGTCAGAAACAAGGCAAGTCTATGATGGATTTATTAGGAAACATTACTCAAATTCCATAAAGGGCTAGAAATTCTTCTAGACAACAATGTAGCAACAGTTGGGGAAAATGGCATTTCTGGTTTCAAACAGCTCAGTTTCTGTTGGATAACACAGATTGAAAGTAAAAATTACCACTTAGTGAAATCAAGGCTGATATAGGTGCACAGAGAATAGATTTAACTTCTGCTCCTGTTAAGTGTAGGATTCAGGTGAAAATATAAGAAAGAAAGGAAATTGAAATGGAATTATTAAGAGGGTCAAGTTTGGTAGGGAGATAAGACTAAGTATCAGCAAGACATTTCAAACAAAAGGAACATTATGTAATTTTTTAAAAAATACATGAAAATAATATTTAAATGAGAAAGGAATATGATAAAAGAAGGATAATTTGTAAAATTTGGATAACATAAAGATTATTGAATCTCTAGTCCTCAAGTTTATCCTAAACTATTGGAGAGAGGTCTCATGTCAGATTTTGATTATCAAGAAAGAGGGGTCAAGAGTATAAGAGAAATCGAAATCACTTTTCGTTTTGAACTTCAGTGTCCACAATATATGATATTGTGGACAATATCAAATTCAAACAAATATACACCTTATTTCACCTATGTTTCCCCATGTGACTAAAGGTTTTTCTCATTTTTATTTCTGTCTATTCTTTGTATAGCTGCTGTTTTCTTTGTTTCTAATGTTCCAACTCACTTAATGTTATTTTAATGTTCAAACTTTGGTATTTTTCACACCTGGAAAAAGATATGCTGGTTCTTTTATATTTTAAAATGATATACTTTTGATTTTTAACTTTTATCTCAAATTAAATGTCTAGGGTAATATTTAAGCTTTTTTCATCCTTGCTTTTTATAATTAAGGTAAATAACATTATTTTGCCCTTGACAATCTTCTTTAATAAGTATGTATTAAACAGATTGGGGAGAGGATAGTCAAATGAAAAGCAGTCCTATCTTTCAATAATATAATATATAACAGTTTTCTAATATTTTTGTGCCAAAGAAATAAAGTCCGTTGGTTGTAAATGTATTAATTCAGATGTTTATAGACATTCTAGCATTAAAAAAAAAAAAAATTGTTGGCTGGTTAGCTGGATGGTTAGCAGGAGGACAGGTTTTGTAGCACCACAACAAATCCACAAAGAAACCTAACCCGGCATATAACACAGATCCAGTGGGCAAAAATAGAACTGCAGATCGTTCATCACTTTTGTGTCATGACCTCTGCTAAATCTACTAACAAATTCTGTGTTACTTAATCACAATGACAGACCCAAATACAAATGTCGTGACTTTGCTGTGTTCTCTGGGTCTTGCCATATCACCATCACCATTTTATATTCCCTTCCTGGGGACACTTTGGAAGATTTAGAGGCTTTCAGCCTAATCTGACTGGCTCCACACAAACAGCTGGAGCTTTGCCAAGAGCCGAGCTCGATTATGTCAACAAGACAGCCTCATCCACAGGGGAGCTCCAGCCGGGTGTGCGGGAGTTCTGGGAACCGCCATGAATTAGCTTTATATGCTCCAAGAGGCAATTTCCTACAAAAACAGACTTTAAAAGCTGCCAGAGGAAATTGTTTCCCATTGGAACTAGGCCTGGCTGATGACTGTCTTTAGTGACTATGTCAATTTGGTAGTCAGTCCTCAGGACATACCAGGCCTTGTCCTTGGATTCTGTCTCTCCATAGAACGAAGCCCAGTAAAGCCCGCATACACTTCTGTAATGATTGTGGATCTGTCCCAATCATTTAGGTTATTGTTTTTAAGGTTAAAAGTTAGGTAACTAGACAGATATTTTCTGACCTCAACTTAAACAGTATTCCTGCTTTAACTTAAAAGAGAGCATTCTCTTAAACATAGCATCCAGGTTAGGAAGAGGAACAAAGTGTTCTGTGGTTCATTAGCCTGTTGCTGAAGTGTTAAGTGGATCAGTAGGAAGCTTCACTTACAGATGTATTTAAATATTAGGGGCATTTGAGTAAACGTTATGCATTTTGATTCTTTGCTATATTTCTTTTCATAGAGTGTTCTAGCTGAAACACAACCAGAAAGGTTAATTTTTAGATTCCCCAATGTGCAATGAATTGGCATCTTACAGTTAGTGTATAATAGCTACATATACGAACAATACAGTATACTACATTGTACTTCTTTCAAAGCAAATGTCCAAGGATTCGAGAGCATTCTAGTGTTTTTGCGAGATTCTACAACATTTAAGATATCTATAAATTGTAATTTGGATTACAACTGTATAAAATGCATTCCTCGAAAAGTTTGTAAACCAAAAGACAATCAGGGGCCAGGGGTGGTGGCTCATGCCTGTAATCCCAGCACTTTGGGAGGCCGAGGCAGGTGGATTACCTGAAGTCAGCAGTTCAAGACCAGCCTGGCTAACATGGTGAAACCCTGTCTGTACTAAAAATACAAAAATTAGCTGGGTGTGGTGGTGGGCTTCTGTAATCCTAGCTACTCGGGAGGCTGAGGCAAAAAAAAAAGACCATAGGTATATAAAATTATATTCAGGATAACAAATCACAAATTGTCAAACAAATGTTGAGGGGACATCAAAGTATAAAGATTAGGTATATATGAAGTGTGCCATATTGCAAAAAATTGATTTATACAATTTGATTTTTTTCATTCTACAAAAGTTTTTTCTCCCCTTAGAAACAGATATTTTGGTAGCAGTTTCAATGAACTTCAGTATTTGTCTGCTCATTATCAGTTATTCAACCAGCACAGGTCATAGATAAGTCATTTCTGTCACTCATTGGCTGCTAGCCATATTTTCCTAAATAGCACAAGAAATAATTTGCTTAAATTACAAATTTATAAAACTGGTTTCTTCGTCCTCTCCAAGGTTTGAATATGGAAACTAATGATCATATACTCATAAAGGCCTATTCTGCAAACATTTGATCTTTTTTTTCTATATGAAATTGTTAACTTAAACTCAAACTATAGGAAGAAATAGGGAGAAATGTAAAAATTACTATATTTAAATCATTCACCTATTAAAAATTAGGTGTATATCACATGCCCTTGTAAATATAATCTTTTAGACATTGTGAAGACTACAAAGATGAGAAATTGTGCCCAATTCCAATGTGATTCCACTCCCTAAATAAGAATGACAGTTACACTGCCAGTATAGAAAACATAGAATGTTATGCTGGTCACCAGAGAGGTACAGAGTGAGTGAGGAAGACAATATTAGGGTACCCTCTGCCTTGGAGTGGAAAGAGGATCAGATGAAATGTTATGGAGGAGTTGGCATGACTGACTGAAAACAAGCTGAATTTACATGCATAGAAATACAAATAAAGGACCGAAAGAAGTCAAAGGTATCAGTGTGAACAAAACAAGATATGGAACCCAATGAAGAGATTCAGTTCCGTTTTGTTAGAAAGAAGAAAGAAAGGAAATAAGTTTGGGCATATTGTGTAATGTTACTCTGAGAAATCAGTAACAACATTAAAGTAGCAAGGTTGGAGCAGCATAGCTCTCCTCAAGGTACATGTACCTGGCATTAATGGGCAGGATTGTTAGGAAGGGGAAATATTTGTTGGCTGCGAGACCACATGGTAGAATATACAATTTAAAATAGGGACAATGAGAATGAAAAGAAAGGAAAACTTTGAGATAGAAATAGAGTTGACAGCTGATTCTGTTATGATGTGAAGAGGTGGGACACTAAGATTCAGAGCCAGAGCAATTTGGGGCATGTTGGTTGCATCAACAAGTATAGGTAGTAGAGGAGGAATACAAGGCTTAGTAGAAATAAGTTCAGTGCTGTTTATGGTTAGTATATAACTGGTATCGTATCATAGTGACTTGAGATCTTGGGAGTGCACAGGACCAGAGAAACATTTGTTAATCAACTGATTTAAGCTAATGGTTAAACATCTCTGAATTGACATTAACAGCTATTTTATAAGATTCCCATCACGGAAAAAAATATACATTTTAAATTTTGTTTTATTGAATATTTGGGAAAGGCATTTAAGCATTATAACCTAAACTTATCCAAATGGTATCATCCCATATGGAGGAAAATATATAATGAGGTTGTAAAGGGATAACTGTTACTCATTCTTAATACACTTATTCATGCATATCTGTGCATGTGTATACTAAATATACACGTATATAGATGTGTTTGAAAAATATTTCTATAAAATATTCATATTTCATAGAGATTTGATTTTGCATAAATATCTATAAAGTATTAATAATTATAATTTATCATTATTCAAGATAAGATTTAGGGAAAAACATATGACATTTTAGATACAGTGTCTAAATTTTTGTAATGTGTTTCAGATACCTCATTAAATGTAAGAATATTCTAATTCTGTTTCAGTTATTAATCATCTTTAAACAGAGTAAACTCAATTCTGTATAAAACTTGCATCTGGCATTCATTTATTGTAAATTTCAGTTCTGTTGAAAACAAACAATATAATTTTTATTTAAAATCATTAATTTTTTAAATCTTGAATTGAATTTTGTTCCTCTCAGCTAGCAATGTTCCCTGGTTGTACTGTTATTATGTTAAAGAAACTTTTTTTAGGCAGTTGATTAGTTACTGTCATCCTTTAACTCTGAAAACTGTAGTGGCCTCCTGTATTTTGGTCTGTATCCAATACAGGCACATAGCTATATGAAAAGACAAGAAATGTATTTGAAATCATTTCCCAATATTATATTCCCTAAAAAAATGATATGTAAGGAATTATGCAGATATTTTGGCACTCTTTTTTCCACTGAAGTTTTTACTACACTAATGACTTGTAATTCTATAAGCAGTGTTGTCCCAGATGCTCAGGGTCATGTTCTTATACAAGGGTAAAATCCATACTTAAATGCTCCCCACTAATTGTAACCCCAATACACTAACCTGGTGACTCACATTGTAAATCTGAGGTTGAAAACCAGCAACTCATCATGACAACAACTGATTTGGACACATCTTAATATGCAGGCTCATTTCTCAGTCTCAGTTTTAATTTGGTGCGTGAGATGAAATTCTATTTATGAAAATTAAATAGAGGTTAGCTGAAGATTAGGCTGTTCTGCTTTTTAAATGTTCTCGGCTTTAATATGACACCATGCTACATCCAGGTTTTACTCCTGTTTGTGTCGGTGTCATCTTCCTGACTCACTTCCTCAGACCAACTAATAAACAAATGGTGAACACAAATTTATATGCTTGTCACAGCTGCTATCACTTTGGGATTCCCTTGTAAAAATTCAAAATACCAAAGATAAGTAAAACAATGCCTGCTTACTGCAGTTTAATCTCCAGGAAAGATTGCTGTCTAGAAGCTATATCTCATGCAGTACTCTGTCGATGTTAAAGAGCTTTTTAGCTAGAAACAAAAAAGAGGTTGTAGATGCATTTTCAAAATGCAAAATGCTGCACACAAGCCAATAGAAATAATAGTAGTACACTTTGAGTCAACAACCTAGTACGCACCAAAGATCAGTATGACAGAAAGAGACACCACTGCCCAAGAATTAATTTTAATCTTATCTGTAGATGCATCTGTCCATGGAGAGCTTGATTCTCTATAACTCATATTTCCCTTAAGCCTCCTAGAGTCCGTGTGTAACAAGCTATGATATAAACTCATGTCTGTGTATTGACCTACCCTAAGGGATCTTTTTAATAACTGCAGCTGTTCACATTTTATGTGTTTTCTATTAGTGTTTTCAGTATGGCACTTATGCCCCAGGTACAAAATTTGTGTAATATAAAATTAAAACAGTTAAAATTTAGCATATATAGCATATATACTAATCAACTTTAATTCATTCTTTCCTTCTCTTTCTAGACTCCCTTGAAATTTTTTGTTTATGCAATTGTATAAAATAAACAACCATGTAACTGTTTATTTGAAATATCTTGAGTTGACTTACATATTTGTTGGCCATGGTTAAATTGAAATAGCTAAAATTAATACATTTTGAATTTAATAGAATTGACTTAAGAATTTTACTATATGGACAGCTACAGTTAGGTAACAGGCCTTAATTTAAATCCCCACTAACTCATAACTCATTACTTAATTTCTTGATCTTTTCTCATAATGTAAATATAAATACTTTTAGTTATATGTGCCCAATATGTAAGCATATGTATATATTAATGTTGCATCTTTAGTTTCTGTTATATTTAATTAGAATATATTTATTAACGTTGAGAATTTTGAGATGTTGTTTATTTATGAAAATAAATTTAGTGTGACCTGCTTGTTTTTGGAGCAGTCAGTAATGAAGTAACGTTAATGACCTCTGACAAACCAGCCAAAGTGCCTCAAATGAAGTAGCCTCTAGACTTTTCAAAAGCCAAGTCAGAGGTTGAGCAGTCATATGGGTGTGAGCCACTTGTCTAATCAGCCAGTGTTCATTTCACTTCACAGTATATTGAAGAGAATATAATGTGAAGTAATATAATATATTCCTACTTTTATTACTAAAATTATATTTTATGGGAATGCTGCTAACCACTGAGAAACGAAGTTCATGTTGCGTATTTTTCTTTCTAGCTGCAAATGTTTGTACTGGCTTTATCTACATTAGGTTTTATTGATGTATTTGTAATGTGTATCACTTGGCTAGACTACATTGTTGTTATTTTATTTTGCTTACCTCAACAAATTCAAAACTATAGAAAAAAAGTTGGAAAAATTTTCTATTCTTTGATATAATTTTTACATGTGTTAGCCTTAGGGTCGAATGTAAATGAGCTATTTTTGAATCTAAACTCTGGGTTTCTGAAGAAAGAGTTGGTAAGTTAAAAATAGGCTAAAATCTTGAATTTTGAAATAAATTATAGAACCCCAGATTTCTAGAACAAGTCTATAGTCTTTCAATATTCTAAAGGAAATTTATATTTATTTCACTTTTCTTAAAGTCAGTTTAGTTGAGAAATAATTTACATACAGTAAAATTCACCCTTTCCAGTATTTAATGTGTTTGACAAATATATACAGTTATGTAACTATCAGCACATCACTCCAATAATTTTCTCCAGTTCTTCTGTAGTCAATCCCTCCCCTAATCCCAGTTCAGCCCATGTACACTAGTTTTTTGTCCCCATATTTTTTGCCTTTTCCAATTATATATTTCTTGTCATAAATATAATTTTATAGTTTGTAATCTTTTGATTCTGCTTTTTAAAAAGATTCCTGATTATAAATCATGCTGCTATAAAGACACATGCACACGTATGTTCATTGCAGCACTATTCACAATAGCAAAGACTTGGAATCAACCCAAATGTCCATCAGTGACAGACTGGATACACCATGGAATACTATGCAGCCATAAAAAAGGATGAGTTTGTGTCCTTTGTAGGGACATGGATGCAGCTGGAAACCATAATTCTCAGCAAACTATCGCAAGAACAGAAAACCAAACACCGCATGTTCTCACTCATAGGTGGAAACTGAACAATGAGATCACTTGGACTCAGGAAGGGGAACATCACACACCGGGGCCTATTATGGGGAGGGGAGAAGAGGGAAGGGATTACATTGGGAGTTATAGCTGATGTAAATGACGAGTTGTTGGGTGCTGACGAGTTGATGGGTGCAGCACACCAGCGTGGCACAAGTTCAACCACCCAGTTGAACTGGCCCACCCATGTAGCAAACCTGCACGTTGTGCACATGTACCCAAGAACTTACGGTATGATAATAAAAAAAAGGAAAAAAAAATTCTAACAATTAAAAAATAATAAAAAATAAAATAAAACAAAAATATTCCTGGATGGGCGCGGTATCTCACGCCTGTAATCCCAAACTTCGGGAGGCCGAGGTGGTTGGATCACCTGAGGTTGGGAGTTCAAGACCAGCCTGGCCAACATGGAGAAACTCCATCTCTACTAAAAATACAAAATTAGCCTGGCGTGGTGGCACATGCCTGTAGTCCCAGCTACTCGGGAAGCTGAGGCAGGAGAATCGCCTGAACCAGGGAGGCGGAGGTTGCAGTGAGCTGAGATCATGCCATGGCAGTGCATGTCTGTAATCCCAGCTACTCGGGAAGCTGAGGCAGGAGAATCGCCTGAACCAGGGAGGCGGAGGTTGCAGTGAGCCGAGATCGCACCATTGCACTCCGGCCTGGGCAACAAGGGTGAAACTCCGTCTCAGAAAAAAAAAAAAAAAAAAAACAACCCATATAATCTTTCATTTTTAATAATACCTTTATCAATTCTGTTATATGGTTGTATATAACACCTAATAGAGATAAACATCCTTACTGAATCTGAGTGTGGCAGAAGGTATACTTTTAATGCTGCTCATATATATATATGTGTGTGTGTGTGTGTGTGTGTGTGTGACCATTTTTTCTTCCCCACATTGTTATTATTATTATTACTATTATTTTATCTATGGCTTACAACAAAATTTAAGGAGCAATCATTGTAAGTCTCTGAATTATGTTTAATAAGTTATTCAGTGTATTTTTTAAATGTTTTTGTTCTGTGTTTCTCCCTCTCTGTGTCTCTTTTTCTTAATATATTGTATTAATATTTACTAAGACAAGACAGTGATTTATGGACATTTAAATTAGTTTAGCTTTGTTCTGCTGTTCTAAAACATTGTGTACTATCTGATAGACTTTAAGAAAACAGTGCTTTTCCAGGAGGATTTATGATATGTGGTATTGTTTATAGATGTCCATGGCTTAACCTTGAAAAGTCAGTTAAGTGACACAATTAAAAGAGATATGAATAGTAGTAGAAAAAGCATGTACTCTTGATAAGTGGGGGTAAATCTAGTATTTGTTATTCCTGTTGGTAATATTGTCATTAGTATGATTTAGAAGTTTCATTTTTATGGTTATAAATTCATATCACTCCTCTGCAATGGTTACATCAGTGGAATGCAGAAATTATCATGCTTTAGGGTTTAAAATTAGCTATCATGTAGAACTTTTGAAGTTCCAAATAGTGCCTTGATTTACCTTCTTATTCTGTGAGGTTACTGATTTTCACTTATGCTTTCACTGATGCTCAGCCCTATAGTTATTAGTACTTTCTCTTTTTAAACTTAGTATTCTGTGTTTTTCTTTTATTTTGTCTGCCAGTATTTTTCTTAGATGTTACTTCACATGTCAGTTTGAATTTAATTTATCAGTGGCTATATTTGTGATTTTATCTGTAAAGAAACTGGACAGAGAGAAGATGAGATCTGTTTTTATATTTTTTATCAAAATAAAAAAATAGGTAACTTTTTTAAAAAATTAATACATTTTAAGAAAATATATAAACCCGGGGGTAGGTTTCTTATCTTTTGTCCTTTCTGGTGTATCTCTAAGTATCCCGTAGGGATTGGGAATGTAAAAGACTATCATCCTCATTGTCCATGGTCATCCTCTAGGTGAGTCTTCCTTACCCATCAGTTGACATTTAAAGTGACTCCACTGCTTACAGTTGAACATGGACAAAATATGAACTCCGATTTTCTTTCCACCAGCTGTCAAAATCTTTGTGTAAGTTGAACCATCTCTCATGAATGTTGCAAAGTTACCTGGTTGCTCTAGGTGTTTGGAAGGCTTTCTTCTTCACTCTATACATCCTAACCATCAACAAGTCCTGCCAACTCCACCTTCAAAATTTAGCAGGTGCCTGAAACTTTCCCTCACTTCAACCACCACCACCACCACCACCACCACCCACATCCAACTCATCACCATCTGCTGCTTAGAGTATTAGTAGAAGCCTCTGAGGGCCTTTATTTTTCTCTTCGCTATTCATCTTCTATAATGCCTCAAGTGATTCAGTAACTGCTACCTATCTAAGCTTTCTTTTTCTTTTTGCCATTTTCCTCTGCATTAGTATCCTATTAGCACTGTAACAAATTGCCACAAACTTAATGGCTTAAAACAATACAAAGTTATCTTACAGTGAGGAAAGTCAGAAGCCTAAAATCAGTTTCACCGAGCTAAGATCAAGGTATTAGCAGGGCTTCTGGGTGTTATGGGGAGAATCTAATTACTTGCCTTTACTTGCTTCCCGCATCCTTAGCTGTTGACCCCTTATTTACATCACACCAACCTCTTGCTTCATATCTCCTACCACTCTTCTGTAGTCAAATCTTCCTCTGCTTCCATGCTATAAAGATACATATGATTACAAGTATATTCCACCCTTACAATCCAGAATAATACCCTCATCTCAAGATTCTTAATCATATCTACAAAGTCCCTTTTGTCATATAAAGTAGCATTTACAGGTTGTAGGGATGAGGAGTCATTATTTAATTTAACACGTCCTCTGAACTGCTCTGCTGAAACCAAAGCTAGTTTCTTTAGCAAATCGAGGTTTTATAGCCTCCAAGTTGTTCTGTTTGTTGTTTTTTTTCAGTCCAGAATATGATTAGTCTCCTCCTTTAAGTCTCTGCTCAAAGCAATTTCCTCAAAAAGATCTTCTCTGACTATATGTTTTAAAAATCTTCCTTTCTTCCCACTCTTTAGTTTTGTGTTATTTTCTTCATAGTTCATATAACACTAATATTTTCTTTTTTTACTATCTTATTGCCTTCACCACCCTAAGGTCATAGCATTTGTCCTGTTCATTGAATCATTTCCTGGATTCACAGTACTGGCAAGGACACAGTAATCTCATAAATGTATATTGAGTAAAATAATATGCTATTCCAATTATGCAGGTAAGTAAACTACCTAACAGGTGTTAATGAAATTATTTAACGTCATGGAACTATTAGTGACAGAACTGAGATTTTGTCTCAGACATGTCTGACCTCAAAAACCTACATTCTTTATATTATCTCTTTTATTAATGGACTCGATTAACTTTATCCATGGCCTTTATAATGTATCAACATAAGCCACAAGAAGAAAGAACCAAAACCAAAAAAACAGATGATTTTTTGATGTGTTTTTGAAGCACATCTTTTCAGGAATTCTGGAGAATGATACTTGTGATAAGCAGTCTTGGAAGCCCTTTGTGTTTCTTTTCTGACTTTGTGCCATTTTGGAATCCATTCCATGACTCTGAGGTGGATACAGGCACAGGAAGTGGCTTCTGTAAGTTTTTGAATATGTTATACAAGATGTCCTTAATATTCAAGCTATCTTCAGATCACCCTACAAATGATTATGGAATGTTAAATATATTCATTCTTTGGGTAGTTTTTCACTGAAATCTTTAGTAAGTCTTTAGGTTTTAATTCAGTACTGCAAATATAAATTTATACATAAAATTGTTACTTTTTATTTATTATTTCTTTAAAGATAAGCATTAATGACCTTATTCTATAATGCCATGTAGTTGTGAGTTGTTTCGGCACCATTTGTTGCATCAAGCTGTTTGTCTATCAGCCATATTCTTGAATCACTGCATTCATGTAGAGTAGTTGTTGGATGTAAGAGAAACTAGAATTTTATCATGTTGATTTTGTTTTGAAACATGCCTAACTTTATCATTTCCTTTGTAATTTTTATTAGCTATACGGATAATTTCATAAACTTATATTATGGTTTTTAAAAGCTTTTATAACACTATGCTATTAGTGTTAATTACAGTCCATACAATAAGGTTTACAATGAGTTCTTAATATTACCCCAATATGGTAAGAAAAACATACCTGTTCGAAGGAAGAAAATATATATATATATATATATTTTTCTTACCTCCCCGCCCCCCCCGATCGTTCAGTGGCAGACCAAATACAGTGAGAACATTCCAGAACCACTTTTCTGTTTCACATTCTTAAAAATGCTAATAAATTTAGAATTAATTTAAAATAAAATTTTAAAATGACATGCTATTTCTCTTAACAATATGGACATCTTAAACCTTTTGGAATATTTTATTCTAGTGTAGTTTAACCCTGATTCACAATTTATAACCTATGCTGATAAGAGAAGTACCCTGCAGCTTGAGATACCTGGCACTGGGACAGGAAAACAGCTGTGGCACTGGGACACAAAAACAGCTGAGGATAGAATCTTTTAGACAGATTTAAGACTTTCACTGGGGACACTTCTGGAATATGCCCCATTGTCTCACCTTGATCATTTTGCTGAGATGAAAATTGAATTTTAATATTTTAATATTCTACATCTGATGATTGGACTATATAGATATACACACACACACACGTGTGTGTGTGTGTGTGTGTGTGTGTGTGTGTGTGTGTGTATGATGGAGTTTCACTCTTGTCGCCCAGGTTGGAGTGCAATGGCATGATCTGAGCTGACTGCAGCCTCTGCCTCCTGGGTTCAAGCAATTCTCCTGCCTCAGCCTACCAGGTAGCTGGGATTACAGGTGCCTGCCACCATGCCTGGCTAATTTTTGTATTTTTAATAGAGATGGGGTTTCACCACATTGGCCTGGCTGGTCTCAAACTCCTGACTTCAAGTGATCCACCCACCTTGGCCTCCCAAAGTGCTGGGATTACAGGCATGAGCCACCATGCCTGGCCTTAATATATATATATTTTTGACATTTAACTATATATATATATATGTTTTTTCAAAAAAAATGAGGGCAAAATTTTAAAATCAGCTCTAGCTACCTTTGACAAGTCAATAAGGATAAATTTATAAATTATTTTGAAAATATATTAGTTAAAGCAAGTATTTCTAAAATAGATTTAAATTATTTAAGTAGATTTAATATGCTTAAAGGAGATTCCATTTTTCTATTAAGAAGAAAATCTTTTTAAAATGCTCTTTATTGAGATTATTAATTTTAACTGTACAATAAGTTATGAAAGAATTTTTTGATACCAAACAAGTAGGGCCCTATAAAACAAGTTTAGATTTCATTCAGTTTTGGAATCTATATAGTACTTGCCTAAGTAGAATGCTTTATAAATATTAGCTGTTTTATAAGTTTAGGTTGAATGGATGAACACATTTGATGTGATAACTACATAGAAAAGGAAATAAAAAATCTGACATTTTTGCTAACTAATATAGTGTCAAAAAATCAGTTTTGTTGACTAGAACAAGCCTTTTTATGGTCTGAAAATAAAATATACAATAAACATTGTGGACAATTGTATGAGTTCTGTATTGAATTATTTAGAATATTTCATTTATAGCACCAATTTTGAGATGAACCAAATATATATTTTGAGGACAGGACAAGTTTTTTGCTGTATCTCAAAAACCAGTAAATTTTCCTGAAAAATCCATACATTATAATTTCGCAGTTAAACTCACATAAAGACGTCCTAAGGGAACCATCTGCAAATTATCATCTTCATCCTATACTGTGAAATGTCTACTTTTAAAAATCTGTCTATTTTTGCATGCATGTTCATGGTACATATTAGTGTATGCATATAAAATTCAATATTTTGAAGGAATTATCTTTATGTATTGTATTTTACACTGTTAGTGTAGTTCAGTACATGTATATTCCCTGTTTCTCTTTTTCGTAAAAAAATTGCGCATGACTCAACATGCTGCCTTTATTAGATACATTATATGAAAATGGTGTGATCATCAAAAAGGCAATTCTTACACTTTAATATTTATGGAGAACTAAAAATGTATAAATATATATATATATTTATAAAAAAGTAGAACTGCTTTTTTTCTGTTTGGCCTCTAAAAATAAATTCTCTAATATGTACAACTTTGGTACTGTTAAATTTATAACCTAATGAAGAATATGAGATAGACTACATTTCTATTTCTCAATAATTTTTCATAAATTGAAAGTTTTCACTTATTTTTCTAAATATATGTATAATTATGTATTACAGTATCTAAAAAATACATAAAATATTTGTATATATTAAAATACACGTAAAGGGTAACATTTTAAAATAGAGTTTTAAACACAAATATATTAGTAATTCCTATATAGTGTATATGTGATACCGCATATTTATTCAGAATTCAGAATATTCACTTGTTTTTATTTAATATATATCCCTTTAATATAATAAGAGTGTAAGTATGTTAATTATTTTAAACATTCAGAATATCATCCAGGTGCAGTGGCTCACACCTGTAATCCCAGCCCTTTGGGAGATGGAGGCGGGCAGATCACTTGAGGTCAGAGGCCAACATGGGGAAACCTCATCTCTAATAAAAATACAAAAATTAGCCAGGCGTAGTGGTGCATGCTTATAAATCCGAGCTACTTGGGAGGCTGAGGCCAGATAATCGCTTGAACCCAGGAGGAGAGGCTGCAGTGAGCCGAGATAGCACCACTGCACTCCAGCCTAAGTGACAGAGCAAGACTTCGTCTCAAAAAAAAAAAAAAAAATTCAGAGTATCACAAATTCAAACGAGTCTATTGTTTAGTATAGCTCTAGCACTGCATCATGGAAACTTCTGTTTATAATTATGACTTTCAACATGTCACAAACTGAAAGTATTTTCTTAATACTTTGGTATGAATATTGGTAATCCATAAAATATGTTCATTTAACTCTCATTTAACTTAATGAGATATGTCTGATTTACTAGCAATTATAAATAAATGTGAGAGCATGGTAAACATTGAAATCTATATGCCCAGAAAAAATAAATACATGAAACAATTAAATCTTATATAAATGTATATATAAGAGGAAAATCTTAATAGTTATGTGTATATATGAGTGTGTGTGTGTGTGTGTGTGTGTAATGGGTCAACCTTACTATATACTTGTAACTCTTGAAGAATGGAAAGCCAAGGAACTACTGAGCTGAATCATGCTGATCTGTACCAATGTATTAAAAACCCGATATAAGCTGAGGCATCAAATTCAATAATAAAAGAAACAGCTCTCAACATTTTATAAAAGCAATGTTCATATAGACAGCTATTTTACAGAGTAGTCAGTTGACATAAAAATCACATTGACAAACTCAGTAAGAAATTTGTGAAAATGAATGTGCAGCATAAAAGAACTGTCTCCAGGCAAAATTAACATGTTTCTTAGCTAAATCTTCCAGACATGTTGCTAATTATTTCCAGTTATGGTATGAAGGCACATGGGGAATTGAATGAACCATGAGAATCCTTGCATAAGAATAATAATTTCATATGAAAATAATTAATATATATTTTTATTCTTAATTTGGGGATTCTGGACACAGAATTTGTAGAACTACTTTGAAATTAGAATGACTTAATAAAAAATAGTTCCTGCATCATTTACCACTCCAA
This sequence comes from Colobus angolensis palliatus, assembly GCF_000951035.1. Taxonomy (NCBI): domain Eukaryota; kingdom Metazoa; phylum Chordata; class Mammalia; order Primates; family Cercopithecidae; genus Colobus; species Colobus angolensis. The sequence continues at coordinate 9,171,587 of NW_012123376.1, forward strand.
ATTTCTTTCTTTCAAAAAATAAATGGTCTGGCTTACTCTCTTAAGGATGCCATTTAAAATACTGACTTTTTCTATGAATACTTACTAAGTACTTGGTAGGAGATATGTTGTACCGTTGCTAGTAAAGTATGACTCTTATGAGTTTGGCTTCCCAGAATGTCTCAGAGGAATATAAAATGGTCCGTTTAGCTTATATTTATATAAACCCTATTACTCTGTAAGGTTCAAAAAGAAATAGCTACTATATTTCCATGATTCAATTTTCCTCTTGTTGCCTATTTCTTTCTGATCCTCTGAAGTATCTTCATTTTTTTCCTGACCCACAGGTCTAAGATCTGAGTGAGAAAACATAATTGTACTTATTTATCCAGTGCAAAATACTGCTTTCAGCTGAACATAAAAATGGAGATCAACATTTCCACCTTTACTTATGACTATATAATGGAGAATTCAAAGTCACTAGTGATATAAAACATTTACAAAATGTAAATAACTAGAAACATGGTGCAATATGAATCTGCTCTATAATCAGAACTTGGTATTCGAAGCTTATGAATAGAATAATTTTGTCAAAGGAGGGAATCTGTTTATTTATTTATTTTTTAAATTTTAAGTTCAGGGAAACATGAGCAGGTTTGTTACAGAGGTAAACACTGTGTCATGGGGGTTCATTGTACAGATTATTTCATCACCTAGGTATTAAGCCGTATATCTATTAGTTATTTTTCCTAATCATTTTCCTCGTCCTGCCCACCACCCTCAAATAGGCCCTAGTGTGTTGCTCCCCTCTATGTTTCATGTGTTCTCATAATTTAGCTCGCATTTATATGTGAGAACATGCAGTATTTAGTTTTCTCTTCCTCTGATAGTTTGCTAAGGATAATGGCCTCCAGTTCCATCCATGTCCCTATAAAGGACATGATTCCATTCTTTTTAATGGCTGCATAGTATTCCATGGTGTATATGTACCACATTTTCTTTATCTAGTCTATCATTGATGGGCATTTAGGTTGATTCTACGTCTTTGCTATTGTGAATGGTGCTACAACATGCATGTGTCTTTATAATAGAATGATTTATAGTCCATTGGATATATACTCAATAATAAGATTGCTGGGTCGAATGGCATTTCTGTCTTTAGGATTCTGAGCAATTACCACACTGTCTTCCATTATGGTTGAACTAATTTATATTCCCACCAACAGTGTATAAGCGTTACTTTTTCTAGGAGGAAACCTTTTAATACTCAATGAGTTAAACAGAAGATAGAAATCTAGGGGTATTGACTAAAAATATCCTTCTAGGAGTAAAGAAATAATAAGTTAAATCAAAACCTGCTTTTTATCTTGCAGTAGTATTTAATATAGTACATAGTGTATAATATGGCTTATGTATTTTTTTTGATGACTAAATTTGTCATTGAAAAGTCAGATAAGCATTTTAACCTAAATATTTACAAAATAGCTTATTGGAACAAGTTCAATATAAAAATGTATTGATTATTCGTTATTTCATACTTATCTTAAAAGTTACTTCCGATGAAGAGAAACAGGTAAGCATCCTTTTTGTTTACTTTAAAGCATCCATAATTATCTTTTCTATTGAATATCTTGGTTACCCTTTCTAATAAATTAGACTAAAGAGATTATTGTAAAACTTATTTATTTATTTTTAATTTATTTTTGTAAAACAGTCTTGCTCTCTCTCCTAGGCTGGAGTGCAGTGGCATGATTACTGCTCACTGTAGCCTCAACTCAAGTCATCCTCCCACCTCTGGGACCAGAGGCAGGTGCCACCATGCACTGCTAGTTTTTTTAAGTTTTGTTTTTGTAAAGATGGGGTCTCACTATGTTACCCAGACTGGTGTCTAACTCCTGACCTCCAGCAGTCCTCTCGCCTAAGCTTCCCCAAGAGCTGAGATTACAAGAATGAGCCACTGTGCCTGGTCAAAAGTGTAGTTTAAAAGTTACAACAGATACTCTCCCTAATTAACTATTTTTAAGGGACTCCCTGAAAGTCCAATGGGAATTGTCGTCCTTTCATTGAATCATTTCCAATAATAAAGATATCATACTTTTTATCATAGTAAAAGTCATTATCCCCAACTCATCTGGACTGCAGATGAAGAGGTAATCAAATCCCTAGCCCTTTCCTAAGGTCCTTCCAAGGTTAATCATTTTAGTAAAGAAAGAGTCAAGCAAAAATACCTTTTGAAAGGTTGTTCCCCCCCTCCCCACCCCCACCATCAGTTACTTTGGGAAGAAGCAAGTGGAAAGTTTTACAATGGGGTACATAAGTAAATAATAAAGCTTGAATGGGCACCCTGTTAAAATTTGGGCACCTGATTAAATTTGGCAAACCAGTGGTTCTGGTGGCTTTCTCTTCTATGTATTTAGAATATGATTTCCCCAGTCAAGTATTTTATCTTTCCTATGCTCAGTTGGAGGACCTGATGATCTGGAAATACACCTGTTGGTTTTGGCTATCCTCATGAACCCCTTCTTTGTAGGGTATTTTATTGCCATCATGCATATTGACACCCATTTTAAGTTTAAATTAAACCCTTTGGATTTTCATTTGAAATAAATCACCACACCTTTTTGACAGAAAACACTGATTTGTCTTATATTTCTAGCTTGACCAGGATTTACAATATGGAAGGAGACTACAGTAAATTATTAGTCTATTGATTTTATATATTCTTGAGTTTAATTTTTTTATGTTCTTTCCTGCAGATACTGTGCCATAGCATATGAGTTTAAGATGTCATTTTCTGTGTTTATTCTGTATAAACACTTTTTCTAAAAACAAAAAATTAAATACTAATTAAATTTGGATTTGAAGTAAATCCTTCTCTCCTGAAAAACCTTATCAAAATGTTTTGAATTGAAAAAGTAAACAGAATAACTTAAACACCACTTAAAAACAGCAATACAAATATAAAATGGAATTTTTAGTCTTGCTTATTTTTTTACACATTTTAATTAAAATATATGTTTTCTCATTTGCCCAAGCTAGTGAATCCACCTATGGCTAGGAGAAAGGGACATAATTATACACTTAAATTTAATCAATATGCTGAAACCAGTCAAGAATTCAAACCTTGATAAAAAATTTATTCTAAAATGAAAATGTTATTAATGAAGAAAGCGAATTAAAACTGTCCATTGAGGGGGAAGATGTATAGTTTAGAATCAGAATCAGTGATATATTTGGATATACTTATTTTGGTCCCTAGTATGATAGTTCTTTAGAATCTTAAAAATAATTCTTGGGATCAAATATTTATCTATATAAAAAATAAAAATCAGACCGGGTGTGGTGGCTCACTCCTGTAATCCCAGCACTTTGGAAGGCAAAGGCCAACAAACCATTTGAGCTCATCAGTTCAAGGCCAGCCTGGGCAACATGATGAAACCCTCTCTCTACAAAAACTTAGCTGGGAGTGGTAGCGTGCACCTATGGTGCCACTTGTTAATGCTTAGAGGGCTGAGGCAGGAAGGTTGCTTGAGCCCAGGAGGTCAAGGTTGCAGTGAGCTGACATCATGCCATTGCGTTCCAGCCTAGGTGACAAAGCGAGACTCTGCCTCAATAAGTAAATAAATAAGTAAATAAAAATAAATTTAAGTGCATAATATCATTGGTATGAAATTACCAAGGTAATTTTACTAAGAAAGTCTAAGTAGTAAATATTACAGTGATATTTTATAAAAATTATCATCAAAAATAGAAAATACTAAGGTATTTATATTCTCATTTAGCTTCCATCGATGAGTATTGTAAAACATGATGTAGAATATTGTGAAGTGTTCATTAGAGAAACAAGTTCAGTAATACGTATCAAACAGAAAGAGAATGAGAGGGAACACATTTTATACAAATTAACATTTCTAAATAAAATAATATCCTTTACAGTATGTCTTCTGCACACTACCTTCTCTTAAAGGAGTTAATAAAATTCCAAAATTGTGTGACCTCATTATTATGCTATGCAGCCCTCGTGGAATTGGGTCCAGGACCCCAGGCAATACCAAAATCTGAGGATTCTCAAGGCCCTTATATAAAATAGCATAGTATTTGCATGTAACTCTTACACATTTTTCCATATACTTTGTCATCTCTATTTTAGTTATAATACCTAATATACGGTACCTGCTATGCAAATAGTTGTTTGCTGCATTGCTTTTTAAATTTGTATTTTTTATTGTTGTATTGTTATTTTTGGTTTTTGTTTTGTTTTGTTTTGACTATTTTCAATCTACAGTAGGTCGAATCCGAGGGTGCAGAACCCTCTCATGGATAAGGAGGGCTGACTTACAGTCAGCTCACTTTATCCTTTACACATAAAATACCATAAACACACCAACACTTACCAAAAACAAAAACAAAAACAAAAAATCTTGTTTTACAAAAACTTGTGTCTTTTAACATAATTTCAACCCATGGGAATTTAAAATATTGTGCGTGCCACCACGCCATGCCACACTAATTTTTGTATTTTTAGTAGAGACAGGGTTTCACTGTGTTGTCAGACTGGTCTCGAACTCCTGATCTAGTGATCCGCCCGCCTCAGCCTCCCAAAGTGCTGGAATTAGAGGCATGAGACACCACATCCGACCCAAAATATTTGTTATATTACACCTAATTTTTGAAATACCCAAAGAGGAATTTATCCTCCTGCTCTCTTCAGGATGTGCATAAGTATCTCCAGGCCTGGAGAGGGTAGGAAGAGAACATTAATGCTAATTTAGACTAAAAAAGGGAATAAATTTAAAATACTGTGACTGTGAATGGTGAGTGTGAGTGTGTTGGCGGGGGGAGGTGGAGAGAGAGAAAAAACCACTTGTGTGCACACCCATATTCATGCACGGGTTCCACCTGGGCTATATTATTGCTTGATCATAGTCCTACTGATCTAGGACAGGTTTAGCTTTAGCGTGTTTGTTTCATAGACACCTGTGCCATCCAATCTAGGGCCAGATCACAGTGTCCTGGAAATAGTGTGCAGTCTCTCCCAGATGTTTATGTTCCATTCTGCACACCTAACATTTATATGTATTTGAAATAGTTAATTTCTTCACACCTCAATTTTCCACTTTGTGAGATGGAATTATAATTGCTTAGAATTGCTTTGTTTACATAAATTATTTATGTAAAGCACCTGTCATAATGCCTAGTGGCACTCGATGAACTTTTTCCTAAACTTTGAAATAATGTCATGGAAAGCAACTGCATTTGTATTAGAGAGAGTTATGTTATATCATTAGGAGGACAAGCCCAATGTAATATTTGTTCTTAATCTAAGAGTTCAATTTATAGATCCAGTGCATTTGAAGCTGGTTATTTTTTTTTTAACTTTCATGATAGGTTCGGGGTGCATGTACAGGTTTGTTATATAGGCAAATTACATATCGTGGGGTTTGGTGTGCAGATTATTTCACCACCCACATAATAAGCATAGTACTTGGTAGGTAGATTTTTCGATCCTCACCCTCCTCTGTCCCTCCACCCTCAAGTAGGCCCTGATGTCTGTTTTTCTTTTCTTTGTGTCCGTATGTAGTCCATGTTTAGCTCCCACTTATAAGTGAGAACATGTGGTATTTGGTTTTCTGTAACTGTTAGTTCACTTAGGATGCTGGCCTACAGTTCCACCCATGTTGCTGCAAAGGACGCGGTCTTGTTCTTTTTATGGCTGTGTAGTATTACATGGTATATATGTACCACATTTTCTTTACTCACTGTACTCTTGATGAGCATTTAGGCTGACTCCATGTCTTCACTATTGTGAATAGTTCTGAGATGAACCTACCTGTGCATGTGTCTTTGTGGGAGGTCAGTTCATATTCCTTTGGGTGTATACCCAATAACGGGATTGTTGGGTTGAATAATGGGATTGCTCGAATTCTTTGAGAAATTGCTGAACTGCTTTCCACAATGGTTGAACTAATTTACATTTCCACCAGCAGTGTATAGTGTTCTCTTTTCTTCACAAACTTGCCAGCATCTGTTATTTTTTTGACTTTTTAATAACAGTCATTCTGACTGGAGTGAGACGGTATCTCATTGTGATTTTGATTTGTATTTTTCTATTGATTAGTGATGTTGAGCATGTTTTTTCTCACATGCTTGTTGGCTGTGTGTATCTCTTCTTTTGAAAATTGTCTGTTTAGGTCCTTTGCCCACTTTTGAATGAGATTATTTGTGTTTTTGTTTGTTTTACTTGTTGATTTGTTTAAGTTCCTTATAGATTCTGAATATTACACCTTTGTGGGATGCGTAGATTGCAAATATTTTCTCTCATATTGTAGGTTGTCTGTCTACTCTGTTGATAGTTTCTTCTGCTGGTAAAATCTCTTTAGTTTAATTTGTTTTCACTTGTTAATTTTTGTTTTTGTTTTAATTGCTTGTGGTGTCCATGTCATGAAATCTCTGCCAAGTCCTATGTCCAGAATGGTATTTCCTAGATTATCTTCCAAGGGTTTTCTAGTTTCAGGTTTTACATTTAAGTCTTTAATATATCTTGAGTTGATTTTACAATGTGGTATAAGGAAGAAGTCCAATTTTCAATCTTTGCATATGGCTAGCTAGTTATCCCAGCACCATTTATCAAATGAGAAGTCCTTTCCTCACTGGAAGCCGGGTATTTTATTAGGAGTCCAATAATGGACATTTGGAGTATTGTAACCAGAGACATAAATGTTAAGTTTTTGGGTGTGTGCATCAAACCAAGATGTTCCAGTTATGGTTGAATAAAAGATGTCTATTATTATACTAATTTGATATGTATTTATTTTGATAAAATTATAACCCTTTACAATAATGGCATAGACTTTAATAGCTTTTACATTAATATCTAAGGATATTTCAGAATATAGCATTAGATACTGTACATTTTTCTTATAAACTTCAACATTAATTAATAATAGCCTAATAAATTTCTGCTAAAGATAATTATAAGGGGAAAATAAAAAGTTAAGGTGCAGTTGCTGGAGCTTAAATTTCCATGGTGATTATTTGTAATTACTCTGAGAGAAGTTATTGAATCCATTCTGAACAGGCCCATTTATTTGGAGGGCACTACTTTCTTAAATCTCATCTTTTAAACTTTTTTATTAACTAAAAAAGAGCATTAAGTACCTCCATAAAATATTATGTGTTGACTTTTCAGACGCTAATAGCCTTGGTGTCTACTTTTTCCTGTCCCCAGTGGATAAGCTGAAAAGTAGTAGCATTTGTATGTTTTACTTCAGTGCTACATTTACACATTAATGTGACTGTTTTACTAATTAGGACTAAGCTGCTGGTAGTTTGTGTGTCACTTGCTGTACTCTTTCCTGCTGGTATTTTAAAGCCTGTGCTTTGGTAGTCACCTTTACTATTTTTCAACTTGACCTCTGATATTTTTATTTAGACCAACTCTCTAAAAAGTCTAGGTTATTTTTGAACCTGAATTTTACTATATTGTGCATAATAACACACTAATCCTTGTTCTTTTATAAGAACACTCGAAGGACCATTTGTCATATAGTATATAGTACACCATGGTTGACAACAATGGTTAACCTGTTATATTTGATAAAGAACAGAATAACAGGCAAATTATACTGAGTAATACCTAAATAAGCACCATAAACTAATACATTATCAAATGATATCTTTTTTCTTTCAGATTTTTATTTATAGGTACAATAAAATCCAGATAAATACTGTTTATGTTTATCTTGATACCTGTTTCCTTCCTTCCTTCCTTCCTTCCTTCCTTCCTTCCTTCCTTCCTTCCTTCCTCCTTTCTTCTTTCCCTTCTTCCCTTCCTCCCTCCCACCTTTCTCCCTTCCTTCCTTCCTCTCATCTCCTCATTTACACATTCAACATATATCTGAGTATCAACTGTACACCAGGGATTACACAGTGATAATCTCTATTATTAATATTTTGGTAAAATAATAGGATACATCCACTTTTCTTCATGCTTATGGTTACATTTGATTCAATTTTTATTGCTGTCGGATTACTTTAGGCATTCCGAGAGCGGTAATGCCTTGAGTCACTGTCTCTGTTCCAGTACATCATATGAATCAGCCAATGGTGGTGATCTTTCTTACCGACCAGTGAAAAGAGTTGGCACTGGTGAAAAATCAGTCCCCACAATCATCACTGATTCAATTCCTCATGCTCCTGTCAGGAAATAGGAAAATGAACTGTTCCAGATGAATAATCTGCACTTACAGGTGTGAGGAACTACACGGATTGTCTGATGGAGGGAGAGAGGTTTGCTCTTTTGGAGATCTATCCCCATTTTGGATGCTACAGAGTGAAAAGCCTGAAAATGATTAGCCATGGATTTAGGATGGCGTTGGGACAAGCTGGTGCCTGTGATTGTTGCCATCAGAGTCATAAATGTCAAGGAATGATGTTACCACTTGGCTTTTATAGGACAAAATAAAGTTTAATCCAAAGAACAATGATGGAACTAAATAAACCTATTTCTAATTATTTCCTAAACTTTATTTTCTCTTCTGTAACAACTACACTGTGGTCACTTGGTCGTCAGATAAGTCCTTTTTATGTATGTTACTGCTCATGGAAATAACATTCCATAACTAGATGTAGTACTCTGCTTTGTTCTATTTTATGGTATTTAGTTGCTCTGTTTCTTGCACATACTTTTTTAATCCCTGCAGGCTCCAGCAGTGCCCTAGGCAGTGAAATCAGAATAGAAAATGAGTTGCTTCTAGACAAATCAGGTACATTTTTATGTGAATAATTTATTCCTTAGTATCATCAGAGTACATTAATTTGTGCGTTTGACACAGTGATTTATCAGTGTCTATTATTCTTTGTCATTTAAATATTAGAATCCTACTGACCCAATAAGATTTGGTTGGAATGGTGGCTAATCCTTCTATTGTCTTTTTCTTTGTTCTGTTTTTCCTTAGATATCTAGTTTAGTACTATCCAATTCTCATACAATTTATTGTATAGTAATGTTAGGGATTTTTATTCCCATGTTTTATAGGTTGTCACATTATATATTTTGGCACTGCCTTTTCTTCCATTAAAATCTTTCATAGTTATTATGCTTATCCTGAAAGTTCTGCGCATAAGAAAATATTGAAAGAAGAGGCTCAATCCATAAGCAATTTTAGAGGCATGAGAATGATACAATGGACTTTGGGGACTTAGGGGGAAGAGTGGGAGAGGGTGAGGTAGAAAAGACTACAAATTTGGTGCACTGTTTACTGTTTGAGTGATGGGTACAGCAAAATCTCACAAATCACCACTAAAGAACTTCCTCACGTAAACAAATGCCGTGTGTAACCCAGTAACTAATAGGAAAACAAAAAACTTAAAATATATTTAATTATATTTTACTACTTACTCTAGCTAGGCTTGTGAAGATATTTTGGGTCACAAACTTTGTAACCAAGGAAAAGAAAGGAAAGAAGGAAGGAAGGAAGGAAGGAAGGAAGGAAGGAAGGAAGGAAGGAGGAGGAAGGAGGAAGGAAGGAAGTGAGCAAAACTTTTTCCAAGTAGCAACTATTAGAGTTTGGCATAACATTTTAAATATAGGAAAAATAGCATTATTATGGAAGCGGAATGGGAGTATTACGTAAAACATTTTTACTACTTACTCCCTTCATGATTACAAAATCTTTCACAATCATACGCCTGGTGCACAGGAGGGTGTGTAATAAGGATCACAAGGGCTTTAATGGCAGAATTGTAAATCCGCTGGTTCGCAGCCAGGTGCCAGTTAGAATTTCCTTTCAAAATAGCAAGAATATATCTTTCCACTTGTTTTTCCTTTTGGTCAATACAAGACTCAAAATGCTGTAAATTAATAATTGAAATCAGCATTCTTAATATCCTGGTATTTACTGTTTTAACAAATTTTTTGACTGAATTAAAATTATATTTGTAAATAAATTTGAAGAAAAATTTTTAATAGACATGATTTCTTTTTGACCTAAATATGTCTACGTTAAAATAATGTTCAATGAAACTAAAATAAATTTTCAAACTTTAAAAAGAAAAGATTCAAGATAATTATCAGTGTTAAGACAATTGCCAATGATGAATATCATGAAATAATAATATTAATATTAGATAAAAGGAATTTTGTATTTCTTCAGTTTCTTCATCTACAAAAGAAGATAGCAACATATATCTTGTGTTAAAACACTGTATATATATATACACATTCAGCTTCTGTAATTAATACCTCTTTTTCTTAAGCTTGAAATATTTCACCAAAATTATAGTTGCTACTTGAAAATATTTTGCTCTCTAGTAGTCAGTGATAAGATTCTTTACATCTCTGGTGTATTTTAGATAGAAATTTTACAGCATAATATAAGCTCTCTCTAAGAAGAGTGATAGAAATGATAGAAATAAAGAATACTAGTGATAGAAGTTTAATGTAAGAATGTTTCATCATATACTTAGGTGCTCACTGTTGTATATATAAAGTAGTATAAACAATATTAGTAGCTGATATTGAGGAGGTACATGCACCCAGTACTTTACATTTATTATATTCCCAAGAATATTATCAGCTCTATATTTTTATCTAATTTTCAACAGATGAGGAAACTGGGAATCTGAGAAGTTAAATGACGTATCCATTGGCTCATAACTAGGAAATGAGATGGCTGAATTTAAACTTGAGTCAATCTTTTGAACTGTAAGACTCCTAAACCTTCCATATTGATTGCTTTTGATTAGCCAATTATTAAAAAGATCACATAGAAGCCACCTTAAAGAAAAAAATTCTGTATTTATACTAACACTCTGCTTTCAAAAAGGATATTAAGTTCATAAAAAAGGATTCTAAGCCCTCTGCTTAAAACTATTTTTAAGTTAACAGAAAAAAGTCTAATATAAAATGGTTATAAAATATGTATGCTCAATGGATTATGCCCACATGGTTTTATGATAGTAAGAAACATAGCAAATAAAATATAATTCCACAAACATGCAGTCATTTCAGTGAACATTTTCCACATATGTTCTCCTCTATGTTTAATTTTCTTTCTCTGAACATTTCATGTATCTGTGTTATTGTTGTGTCTTGTGTGTTTTTCCATATGGGACTTATGATTATTTTTAAATGTTGCTTTCTTTGCCCACTAAGGAAAAGGAAAACATATGGAATATTCTTATAAAAGATTTAAAAAGGCCTTCGATCCTATGTTGATCACTTTGTTAAATGTATTTTCAGTTACCTTCAATAAATATTCATTAAGCACCCTCTTGTTTTTTTGCCAAGGACTAAAGCTATTGCTGGAATTATAAAAGCTAATGAAACACAGTCCCTGCTTTCAAGAGTCTGTAAATAGAGCAAGACATTAAACAAAGGAATGCACTGAAATTAGAAACCAGTGACCTGAAAGTCTCTACATGTAGATACTAAACTGTTACAATCATGCACCATTGCTGGATACACACACACAAAAGTAGTCTTGATGATTCCAAGCAGCAATTTATCCAAGCCATAGAGAGAGAAAGCCCTGCTACCATATTTAGTTCATCTCTAGAATGTATTGATTTGTTCCTACTTTGACTAGAGATTTGGTAATAATTTAAGCAATGTTATATATTGCAGAGTAGATTTTTTAAAAAATGGATTCCACAAACTCCATGAAGATTGTGTGATCTTTGTCATTTTGCCTGTTTTGTCATATTAATTTAAACCAAATTTTCTATAAAAGGTAAGACATATTCAATATATTGTATACACAGTAATTTTTATACCTAGCCTCAAGTTACTTTTCTATTAAAAATGTATTTAAAAATTTTAAATCACAAAAATACCTTTAGTGGGACTTCCCAAAATATACTATACATACACATCTCCTGGGAATCTTGTTAAGATGCAAATCTGCTTTTAGTAATCTTGAGTAAGGCTTGAAATACTGCATTACTCATAAACTTCTGGGTTCTGATGAGGCCACTGGGTTAGGGTCTGCACATTAAGTAACAAGGACCAAGAGTATTAATGAATAAACTGCAATTTATAAATATGCATTCTCTAGCATATTTCACTACCGTGGTCAATTAGCCTACTAGTGCTTTACAGGGAAGCAGGAATATAAATATTTTCAGCAAAATTGAATGCAATCATCTGGGACTTGAAGGACTTATCAGGCAACTATGAAGAACTGGTTTACATGTCCTCAAACCTGTTAACGAGTTGCTAATTCTGTTTTTATTTCTTTCTTTTTGTTTTTACTTTAGGAGTATATAATTTGGGAACAAGTTGCCCTATTACTATGTAATTATTTTTAAAGATATTATTATAAATGTAAAAAATATATGTCTTATATTTGTTATACATAGTAAACTCACATTGCCTATATGTTTTTTAGGGACCATAATCTTTATAGATCTTTTATCTGGTCTATGTTGCTTTATAGTTTATTGAGGATATACCATCAAACTAAGAAAATAATGAAAATTAAATTTCAGCAGCCCTGCTTTCCTTTAATAACAGAAAGAAATTAAAATATCGAAATACAAGTCTTTCCTCGTAACTGCAGAGATTTACTTTGCTCTGTAAAATGGACTCACGGACTGTGATTGTTCTACTTATTTTTTGTTATTAGATAGTAACGTCGAATGTCTAGGTGTTTCTTCAGACATGGCCACTTGCCTAGGTTCAGATGCAAATTGAAGGGGAAACTACCTCCAAACACAGACAACCTGTCCCCTGGTCTGGTTTGTTAGAGCAATGACTGCTAAACTCTCCCCCATCTACCCCTGTAACACTCACACCCAGACCTCCTAGGATGCATTGAGAATACAGACAACACTGAAATGCTGTATATCAGACTCCTTTAGATTTTACTATCACTGAGTTCATGAAAGTTCATAAACTTTTTATAATTATGAACACCTCTGCAAAGTAAAGAAAAATGGGTAAGTTTAACATTTATCAATTAAGGCATTGTACTTTATATAACACAAAGGATTAAAAATTCTAAGGGCCTGAAATATATTATTAACAGAAACATAATACATTCCTTTGTCTAATATTTTATACTTTTGAAAACATTCAAAAATTATATCAATAAAATAACAAACACTTAGAGTTTTTTATGCTGTGCATTGTGTAAACATTTTTCTATAAACTATCTCATTTAAAGCTCATTAAAACAGTACTTATTCCCATTTCAGAGTAGGAAACTGAAGCCAGAAAGTTAAGGAACTTATACATCTTTTGAAGAACAAAAAATGGGCTAGAAACTTTTCTGATCCCAGCTGCAAGTTCTTGTATACCACCCCATAATATTTGTTTTTATTTAAACAATGAGATGGACCAGAGTTGGATTATTTCAAATTTTTCAGTTTGAAGAATTTGAAAAATAGTATGTTTAATAGTGTTGCACAAATCCAGCTATTTGGTAATCATTTAATCTTTCCAGCATTATGATAATATATGTTTGGGAATCTGTAGGCTGGAATGATGTATGTTTTAGGTGAAGGAAAGGAGAGGTGGTGGAGTGTCAAAACTGTAGCTTTTAAGCTTATAATATTAAATAATCCTGTATTAATCCTGTATTAAATATTTGTATTTGTATTTCTCATAGGAGTAAGATGGTTGAAGATTGTCCAATTTCATACTGTAAAAAACACTATAAATCTGGGATTCAATTATGAATGAAACTTGAGTTTTGAGAATGATAGTGGAGCTTATATCTACATTTTTAAGGAAAAAGCAGCAGTAAAGTGCCTGCTATGATCATTTCCAAATTCAGTTATTTATATAATAGGGGTAGAAGGGGAAGTGTGATGAGAGACAGAATTAAAAACAATTCTTTATCATAAGTGGATACAAATGGCCCTGTTTTCCATTTGAAAAGTGCAAAACAATTGCTACTATTTATTATGCATATACTAGCTGCCAATATTTGAAAATTGAATTAATTGGTTGACAAATGTTTGCCTGCAGGTGCTGTGCTAAGCACCATACTTCCTTGTCTCATTAACTACAGCACAGTAGGGGAAATATTATTATCCCAGTTTTATATACAGAACTTAGAGAGATAAAGTGCTTCACTTAAAGTAAGCAAGAATTTTCACACGGCAGATCCAAACTACAAACCCAGAAATAATGCTGCTAATCATTATACTAGCTCCTTAATTATGTTAGTGAGTATGTGTGGGCTGTAGAAACTGTAGAGTTGGTGTCTAGCTTTTTGCTTCCATAACAACAATGGCAAAGGTAATCATACATAGCCAAGGCTATACTGGGCATAAATGTTCAGCAGATGGGCCTGTTCCAACATAGTAACCAATAGCCTATTTCACATTGGATACTGGCTTGGAAACCTAACTCTGCAGCAAGAGATGGTTATATATATTCAAATATCTTCCAATCCATGAATTAGTCAACATTAGATTATAACGCCTGGGTCTATTCTGTATTTATTACCAGAGCTCCAAATTGTTGGTTTTCTGGTAACACTGAACCACTCCCAATGTCAAGTCTCAAAAGGAAAAAATTAAATCAAATTTTAAATATATTTGGGATTTAAAATAAGTTTTAACATATTTTTAGATGGAAGGTTTATACATTCATAAACACATGTTTATGTGTATGTATAGAGAGATGTAGATCTATTCACACAAACGCATATATACATAAGATTTCTAAAATGCGATATTTCCCCCCTGGACTAGAACTATTAAAAACATATATATTTTGTGTGCATAAAAGGCATGTTGTTCACAGCTAGAGTGACCTTGGCAACCCATAGAAGAAGTCATGTTTTTTTTCTAGAGTTGATTGATGGTTTACTGAGTAAAAGCACAGAGGATTTTGGGGGAAAAAAAGTCATAAAAAAGAAAATAAATATGAACTACTGTGGTATTTGGCAACCTTTTATCAACTCTGCTAAGCCAAAAGGGCAGTCTGCCAAACCTCAAATGTGATTGCATTGTATCCAGAGTGGATAAAAATACTGTAGCAAAATAAATAAGAAAGGAATATTATCATCTTGATCTGAGGACATAGGAAGGAACTGGAGTCTTTCTGTGTTCTATATCAATAATACTATTTTTTTTTCTTTCATAAGATATGAAATGGAGGCACAGTTGTGTTACAGTCCCAGTGGACAAGTACCTGGTTGGGTGTTTTGAGTCTGTTATTTAATGTCAGTGAACCTGATGTCCATCCTGTGTAACATAAGGGGATTAAAGTACATCACCATTCACCTCCTCCCAGTGAGAAAATCCATATTTCTAATTTTGTAGATTAATATGCAATTTTATTTTTACCTGTTTTAGTTTTCAAGTTGCATCTTTATTGAAAGACTATGTGGATACATTGTTGTCACTTCTGGATTCTTTAAAAATGTGCACCATCCCTGAATTATTGCATTAGGACCTGTGCTACTAAGTATACTGAATACATTTGACTGCAGAATTAATTCCCTTGTTTGACAATTAAGACTTAACAATATCTCTAGAGATCTGTGCTACATGTTCTGTAGGATTTCTGTTGTATCCATACTTTAGGAAACACTGCAAAATTGAATTTTTTAAACTATTTACTTTATGTAACATTGAATAAAGTTGGCTCTTTACAGTATCATGGAATGAAGCATTTGAAAGTCCTAAGGAACATAAGTAAATAATGGATGAAACATATTTATTACCTGTCTGCCAAGATAAGGAGGTGGTAGAATAGGATACATTCTTATCTTCCTACCAAAGTATGCCTTCCATGGATTTCCTGTGGTTAGTAAGTTTAGCCAGTGTCCTTAGAACCTTGAGAAACATTGCCTGGTTGACTATATATTCCTAATTTGTCCAGAACTGTATTGATTGTCTTCATGTAATTATGAATAATACTTCTTTTCACTCTCAAAAGTGTTTGAAATTAAACAATTATATATAGTCACCCCTCCTACAGGAAGTATAAAAAAACCCCACAAACTGTCTAACCTTGAAATTGCTCTTCCTACTCTTCTGGGAAACGTTGGGATGTGTCATTTATATCCCAAACTTTGCAGAAAATGAAATAAGTAATTTTCACATAGGAAAAGTATAAGAGCTATGATGAGAACTAACTTAACTCTTCCAGGACTAATTCCAATTAGTTAACAACAAATCCTTTGAACAGTAATTGAGCAAAAGAGGCTTGCTGTTTATTTATTCTTACCTATTAATTTGTTTGTTTATTGACACTGCTTATCTTGCAATTCTGCAATCTCTTATAGTGCTTGTGAAACCATGTTCCCTTTACAATCTTCCTCTCTACTCTAACCAAGAAGCTGTTAAAATAATTTAAAATTTGTCCTTAAAAGTTAAGCAATTTAGGAGCCATGCAAAGTGTCTTGAAATGTATTATTTTCTCATTGTTTATTCCAAATGACCAGTCTCCTCTTCTCCTCACATGTGTGTGACTGTAGAAATATACTCTTATGATCTAATTATTGGTGATTCAGTAAACAAAACCCTGGAAAGGCTGCTAACCCAGGGATCAGTTTACAGCTGAATTATTTGAGAGTGTTTGTCCAAAATACAATGTAGTAAACTGTGACATCCTGCTAGGGGAAGAGAAAGAGAGAATTAGATGTGTATGAGTAAATTAAATAGTAAGACTTCTCAATGAAAACAGTAGAGTCACATATCCAAATGCTGCTATTACAGCAGGATTTTATTGATTTTAATCAGGCAAATGGCTGCTTGTAGCAAAACCATGTGTGGTCACTCAGCAGTCCCTGTCAAGCTCAAGGCTGAGTTGTTCTAGTAGCCCCTGGCACCCAGTGAGCCAGGGACAACTGGTTATTACACCAAGCAAATCACACAGATCACTTAACAGCATGTCTGTCTCCGTCAGTTGGAAAGCACCTTCATATTCTGTGGATTGTTCCATAAGCCAGCATAGTTATGGTACACATTTTTAGATGCTATTTAAAATAGTTTACTAAGTGAAGGAATATAGATGGCAGTTCCTTCTCATGGGTCAAATTTTCTGTAACATTATCCATCCATTTCTGCACTGAGCAGTCTCTAAACCTTTTTGCAATATGCATATGAAATGATTCAGTATTATAATGAAATTTAAAACTCCCTAGAGTAATGGAGAGGAAAGGGAAAATAAAACCAAACCTGCTGCCCTGGTACTGAAGACAGCCAAAAGAAGGGGAGTGCTTCAGTGAACAAGTGGTTTTGTGATTTCATAGTGTTGCTGCAGGAGCTCTGCTGGGGCAATTGGTGGAGTTAGGTGGTCTCTACTGGATGCTCAGGAGTGGCATTAAGTGCCTTGTGAGGAGCATTAAGGCTTTGGTGTCCAGAATAGTACACAATTGTATTTGAAATTAGAGGGAGTTGAAAGGGATAACTCGTTTAATTTAGCTCTTAAATGTTATCTTTTGACCTGGTGGTTACTTTACTGGCTGTCTCAGTAGCAATGCACATGCCATCCCTGCAGGTGATAGATTTAATCAGACCATTTACTGTATTGGGAATTTCACGTTTATAGAAAGCAGATAAAAGAAAAAGAATACTTGTTTTATGGCCTAGGGCTGCAAACAGCACACATTAGCTGTATACCTCTAGGGACAGGATGCCCCCTCTAGAGAGGCTTACATCATAATTAATTACACCCATTTTTTTCATAGGAATGAAATTCAACCTTGACACTGCTGTGTGGTCAGAGTTGATTCTATTTGTAAACTGATAAACTTCACTTTAATAACTCAAATTCTAGAAGTATGGAATTAAATTAATAATGTCTTCTGTGCTTTATTACTTGACTGCTAAATTAGAGATGATTCTGTTAGAGTACCTAAATACCTGGTTCAATCTGGGAGAAAAATGTTCCCTTAAAATAATATATTAATATTGTTAGAGTGCTGCTGACCCCACTGTCACCCTATTTAACTAGCAAAATACCTCTTGCTCTGAAATAATTGAGAAAATAATAAAATAAAGAGAAAACTGTAAGAAATTATTATAGTCTAAGATTTTTTGTTATTCTCAGTTGTTCTGCAATGCTGTAGAACAAAATTTAATAAATCACATATTAATAGTTTTTTAATTACTTGAGTATAATTTTAAAGTTTAATGACTCTTGTGAGAGAAATATTAACTACTTTCAAACTTCACAACACCCTATTGAAGTGGACATTTTTTATATCAGATTAAATAACCAATGAAAGGGATAGTACCTGCCACATTTTTCATTTGAATAAGATTCTCCATTGTCTTTAAGAAATATGCAGTACAAAATGTGTCATTATAATAATATTTGTTACATCTGTGTTTCTTAAAATCCCTAAGGTAAAATAGGTGAATAATCTCAATTTCTATTTTTATGAAAAAATGTGCATAGTGTTTTTTAATAAAATTGTTCATTCTTTTAACTATCCTGTATGAATCAACAGCCTTATATGTGCCTGACTGTTCACAACATATTATATTGCAGCGGCAGTATGTTTAAAAGGAATTAATTATTTTGAGAAGTTTTGTCTCTGTGATCTTTTCATGTTCAAGCCACTTATTAGAACTGTCTTGATGAAACTTTGATTAATGTTAACTAGAATTATTTTTTAAGGGCAGTCTAAAACAAATAATAAACAACTCTAAGAGAAAAAAAAAACACCTGATTAATAAATTCTATGCACAGTTGACCTGTTTAGAAGTTGTATTGCCATTTAGTTATATTTCCCCCACACTTAAAGAAACTTTAGTTTAAAACAAACAAACAAACAGAAAAACACCTGGTCTACATACAATGAAAATTAGAAATTCAACATATACATACATTTCTTACCATGATTTGGAATTTGTTGAGTATGCAGTTTAAACTACTTCTAGAATGATTATAGTGATTTTACATTATTTGTAGAAAGACATGCTATATAGATTTTTTTAATGTTCTAAAGATTTTCAAAAAGCTGCAAGATTACTCTCCACTTGCTTAATAATATGTCTTAACCATTCTGCAATTTAAAGAACATACATTGATTAATATTTTTTATAACCAAAAACTGATAGTTAATCCTGAACATTCAGAAATTATATTTTATTTATTGAATTCATGTATTAGTTTATATAGAGTTCTGCTTGATTTTGAAAGCAGTTTTTCGACTTAATCCTCAACCAAATAAAATGATAAATTCTGACACTCTGGTAATTTGCATAACAATTGGCTACAAAGAGTAATTCATTAATATTCAATGAAGTTCTAATTTGCACAATGCCTGCAGCAATATGTAAACTTCATTTTGCTTTAAGATGGAAATTTGTTGCAGTGTAAATATCAGTAAGTATAATTTTATTAATCAGTCTCAGTGAGCATTTGATTCTCTGACCTTGGCAATGTCTATACTTCTGTCCTAGAACACACAGGAAAAAGAAACTAAAGGTCACCTTATTTTCTCTTGGTCACTACTTACATTTTACATGTAGTTCTAGGTATTCCAACAAAGCATAGTGAAAGGAGCGTTCATTATTCAAAATAAAGCTAATGTTATTGCTTACTCTTCACTAGAAAAAATCAAGCTTATTTTCAATTATGTTCATTAATTTAGTTGACTAGCATTTGTTGAATATCTACTGTTTTTCAAGCAATGTGTGAGGTTCTGAGGATATATACAGACCTACATCCCTCTCCTTGAGCTTTCAATCTACACATTTTTAGTCAAGAATAATACATTTGCTGTGGCAAAAAACAAAGAAAATGCTCCAAATGCATTTTGGTTTGAGCTGAACTAAATAGCAATAGTAATAATAAGAAGAAACATTTATTGAATAGTTAGGATGTGCCAGGCATTTTTCTAACTGCTTGGTATGTATTAGCTCATTTGATCTTCACAACAACCCTAAAATATATGTAGCATTATTATCCTAATTTTAAGTGAGGAAAATTAGGAATAATGAGATTGTTAAATATGTTTATAAAAAGAACAATTTGACCTATATTGTGATTGAAAAATCAAAGATTGATTTTCACCAAGATTTTCTGGCTAGATTTAAATGTACTAAGGCAGTCAACCAAAATCAGTATGCATGTGATGCATCTTACTGACTGCAATCCTAACCCACACATTTTCAGGTTTATCCATTTGGCATATGAGGATATGCTTGAGCATCTACAATGAGGCAGTTCTAGGCACTGAAGATTTCAATGGTCAGTAAGACAGACAAAGCCTTGCAGTCTTGGTGCTTACATGAGGGTGCTGGAAACAAATGATAAACAACTAAAGGCATATATATCTTATATTTTCAGGTAGTGATTAAAAAAAAAGAATGAAGTGCAAAGTGATTGCCAGTGGGGGTAGGGCAAGGTTCAATTTCAGTTTGAGTAGTTAGGAATTGTATTGTTGAAGAGTTGAATGAAGACTTGAATGAAATGAAATGAGGAGTGATTCTTTCAACAACATGAGACAAAGTGCTTCAGAAAGAAATAGACCCCAGGCTCGGGGTGGGAGGGCAGGGTTTGTATTACAGGGAAATAGATAGAAGGGTGGAGTTGAGAGCGTTATATGGCTAGAGGGATTGGAACATCTGGAAAACAGTGTAAACTTTGGTGACCATTAAAAATAGTTTGGATTTTATTCTAAATATCATGTGAAACCAATGGAGAATTTTGAAGAAGGAAGTTGGGGGCTACGGGTTATAATTGTAAAAGATGGCTCTGGCTTCTGTGTAGAAAACATACTCTAAGGCAGCAAGAAGGGAAGCAGGAAGACAAGCTAGCAAGTTCCTGTTCCCATCCAGTTGACCAGGGCCAGGATGGTATGATGGATGTAGTGGAATGCAGTCAGACCAGTCAGACTTAGGAAATGGTTAAATGATTTGACCAACAAAACTCTCTGATGGTTGGAGTTTTAAAGATGTCATTGTATTGCTAAAATCCCAAATTTTAAGCAAGCTCATAAAACTTTTTGACCTGGTTTCTGATATTGTAAATTGACATTTAACAGGTGAGGTTTTGACAAAAATAAAGAGAAATAATTTAAAATCACTGATTGTTCCTTATTACAAATCAGTCATTGAATGTTTTAATTTAAATGTAAGTTGTGTTAAAGGACAGCTCGAAATAGACAATATATGGGCATTTCTTATTCTATGAGAATAAATTATGAGTGAAATTAATACTGGTCCTTATATTTCTTAGCAGATAATTTCTGAATATTGCTATCTATTAGAGGAACACAAGTTTAATCCATATTGGACACCTTGCTAGCAAAGTAGATCATATGCTTATGAAGTGACTCATCAGGGAGATAAATTATCGGTGACAGTCTTTCAATGCAGAAAGATTTTATTAAGTGATACCAATCATGCCCAGTCTCCATTTTGCCCGCCATCTGTCATTGGCATGATGTGTGTGACAGGCTTCTCACAACAGGCTGACTTCTTTTCCTTCTTCCATCAATTTGCTTACCTTCCTGACCATTTGACTGCATAGACTATTTCCAGTGCTTTCCATCTTAGGGAAAAGCAGTATGTGGACATAAATCACAGAGCTTCTAGAGAAGGAGGTAGTTTAAAGTCATGACATGTATAAAAGAAAGCATAGTAAAATAGTATCTTAATAAAGAGTAACAGGCCAGGTGTGGTGGCTCACGCCTGTAATCCCTGTAAGCACTTTGGGAAGTCGAAGAGGGTGAATGACTTGAGGTCAAGAGTTTGAGAACAGTCTGGCTAAGGTTATGAAACCCCATCTCTACTAAAAATACAAAAAAATTAGCTGGGCCTGGTGGTATGCACCTATAATCTCAGCTACTCAGGAGGTTGAGGCGTGAGAATCCTTGAACCCAGGAGGCAAATGTTGTAGTAAACAGAGATCACACCACTGCACTCCAGTGTGGGCTGCAGAGTGAGACTGTATCTCAAAAAGAAAATGAAAAAACAAACAAAAAAGAACAAAAACAAAAATGAGGAGCAGGAATAAACATCATATAGTCAAATAATTCTAATAATTCAGGGCCATTTTCTTTCTGTGCCTATGCTCTACCAGGCATTTCAGATTAAAAGCACCTTCTTTGGGTAGAAAATATTGTGGCTCTAAGATGAAGGTGTTTGATATTGGGAAGGTGATGAAGATTAAGCAAATTGAATGAAGCAGCCCTGAGGTCAGTTGCCCAGGGTAGATTTCCATTAGGCAAAACTCTCCTCCAGGATAACTCTTCTGTTGCCAAGAGATCATTTCAAATATGCCTACCTATTAAACAAATGAATGGGGAGCCACTTTTTCTCTTTCTAATTTTCATGGAAAGGTGAGACACTTATCTCTGGGACATCAGTCTTTTGTCTGGATTCAGTGTCTGTGCACACCTATGCCTGGGAACAGTAATGCACATACTCCAGAGGAGAAAGGAAGACCAAAGGAAGAGAAGATGGGATTAGTGACTGTCTTAAAGCAGTATTTGGATCAAGAAAGTCAGTGGCCATAAAAAGATGCAATTTTTAAATCAAATCATTTAGCGCATTTAATGTTCAAAAATTATTAGAACATTGTGGTTAAATTATATTTAGAGCTAATGGTTTTGCAGAGAAAGCCATACATTTCATAGGATTGTGTTTGTGTTGTTTAAGAGTGTAGTAAATATCTAATTTAATGCCCATATTTGGAAAAACAAGAATAAAAGACTGACTTTGTTGAACTCCCAAGGATGGCTTTCTTCTCTCTTTTTATCCTCTGTCATTTTCTTCCTCCTCCTTCTTTTGATCTCTCTTACTCTCTTCCTCCTTTCCCTATTTTTTCTTATTTTTTTCTTCCTTCTCTTTCTTACACACACACACACCCCCCCCAAAAAACAAAATCAGAACACATTGTTCGATGCCTTCTGTGTGTACGACCTGAGGACACCATGTTTTAGTCAGGTAAGATTGGTAGATCTTGCTTTAAAGACCCTGCTGAAAGTCACAATTTTCTGTTCTTTTCTATAAATGGTGATGTCCCATATTAAAAAAAGAAACAATATGTTTGTTTATTTAAATGCACATACTCTATAAATGCAAACATATTAATATGGGAGATTATATTATGTACAAATGAAAGACATGTCTTCATACGGTAGAGGTTTAACGTTGAGTTATTTTGAAGAAAATATCACATGTGTTTTATTCACCATAGCATACATATGATTGTACTTAGTGATTTATCTCCACTTACAATTTATGTAAAATTGTTTTAAAATTTACACTGATGGTTTACTTAAAAAGTTTATTATTATAGGGTTAGGACTTTATGTTCTGTAAGAAATTTATTCTCTAATAACCTTAAAACAGACAAAGATTAGCAACTCAAAGAAGTGTGTCACTATGAAAGTGCTGGAGTCTAATTGGAATCCTACATATATTTAGATTATGGGATATGAATTACTTTTAAATAACCATAAATCATTATCATCTTGCATTTTAATTACTCCTATACCCCAGTTTCCCCATGAAATCTATATATGGGTAGGTTGAATAAGTCTTTAGAGCAATGCCTAACTAATGGCCTAGAATACTAAAAAAAGAAATGTGAGCAACACATTTAAAATATAACTCACAGTCAAAAGATATCTGTAACCTAAAAGATACAGCCTTAATTATTTTGCATGGTGTGGAACTATCCCCTTAATTATTTCTTTTTCCACTTCCCTAACTCTTTCTCCTTGTCTCAACCTATGAACTAGCTCTACTGAAGTTCTCAAAATTCCTCTGATAAACTGTATTATTGCACTACTTAGTGTTTTCTCACCTCTTACATTCCTTGCACAGAATTGTTTTCCTCAGTGCTCACCCACCTTTTAAAGTCTTCATCTGCCACAGAAATCAAAATTTACTTCTTGTTTATATTCTTGCCTAGCATTTCCCTACTTCTCCTAATTGCTAATTACTTTTTTCTTCAACCGCCAATACACTTTCATCAATTTTATTATATTAATAACACACATCTAATATAACTATGTATTTATATGTCTATGTCTCCTAGGCTTTGTCCTTCTTGAAGGCAAGAACTATTTTGTTCACCATTTTCACAGTGTGTGGTAGAAACTCAACAAGTATTTGTTGAAAGGATTAATTCTCTACGGTGAGCCTATATTCTGCATATTACTAAAAATATCTGTTCAGTTTATTACTTATGCACCCATCAAATGAGAAACATTGCCTTATGTTTGCTTTTTCTCAGTATCATCTCAAACAAAAACATGGTTACACTTACTTAATTTTTCAAACCAGAGAAGCCAACTAGTTTGAGGAAGCTGTCATTATCAGCAGAAAACTGGGGTACTGCTTCAATGACTGGTCCTAATTGAAGAAAAGAGACGAGTTAGTTATAAGCAACACCACTGCATTCATGAGAACATCCCCTTGACATGTTCCATGGTAGGCTTCCATGTTTTACAGACAAGGGCTGCAACATTGCTTTTTCCCTAGCCTCTGTACACATGACAAAATGCCACAATGCTGTATATAAATGGAGCTGGCTGAATAAATAAGCTTTCTTCACACACATTCGAATGGATCAGGAGTGGGTATGACACGTAAGTGCTAACTAACTGCAGATGAAAGCCACAATTGCCCCCTAAGCCAAAGGCTAGTGAAAACTGGTAGAAAATGCTTCCAAAGACCATGCTAATTTTTATGGAAATATCATCCTTAAGCAAAATCCTAAACTACCTATTTTGTTGAAAATCATGGGTTAACTTGCTAACGTTGCCTATAAAATGGAGGGAGATAGTGTGCAGACAGCCATCCTAGAACATTACCGGGCAGCAGTTACTGCTTCCCAGAGGAGAGAGGAAATGAATCCTTCCAAAAGCCATGAGCGAGTGAGCACACAAACAAATCAGTGGGGAAAGCAAAAGGATTCAGCAGAATTCAGTGTTTGTAGTAACAAAGATATGCTGTTTTATAGCCACAGTAAAAGTTCAGTTGTAGAACAAAATGAGTGCAAACATTCCATCTGTAATGAGCTGCTTTAAATTGACAACATTATCATGTTTTACCATCTTTGCAAAACATTTTTATTAGTTTGATTGGCAGTGAGTAAACAGAACACACTCCCTTTTCTCTTTCATTTGAATGTGGCAGAATATCTTATATAAGAAGAATAAAAGCCACAAAAGTAAACAGGCATAAAAATGCTACTCCTAATCAGGAAGCTTCATATCAACAATAAAGAGAGAAAGTAAATTAATAAAATAATGAGAATATGGTGCACTGTGATATTTTCCCCCAGTCATATATTGACTGGAATTAATTGATTAAAGCTATTTGTAAATTATTTGTCAGGTAGTACTTTTCATAAAGGTGTTAGCAGTAAGTATTTGTTAATCAATTTATCATATATTTATACATAGTATTATAGATTGAGCATTCCAAATCCTAAAACTGGAAATTTGAAATGCTCCAAAACTGGAAACGTTCTTAAGCATTGACCTGATTCTCAAAGAATGCTCAAAGCATTTTAGATTTCGAATTGTTGGATTAGGAATGCAAATATTTCAAAATCTAAACAAATTCCAAATACACAACTCTTCTGGTCCCAAGCATGTTAGAGAAGAGATAATAAACTGCAATATCTGATAATAAAAGAAAAATAAGTGAAATTATAGTAAATGCATTCTTAAGAAACTTCATTACCCTGTATTGGCTGGCATTTAACACAACACCCTCCTTTTCATTCTTATTTCAATTTGTGTGTGTGTGTGTGTGTGTATGCCTGTGTGTGTGTGTTTGGGTTAGTTCCATTTGTGAAACTGTCTGATTAGTGACACCAGAAATGAAATCTAATTAGGATTCATTCACTTTGAATTCATTTA
The DNA here is from genome assembly GCF_000951035.1 of Colobus angolensis palliatus. Lineage (NCBI taxonomy): Eukaryota > Metazoa > Chordata > Mammalia > Primates > Cercopithecidae > Colobus > Colobus angolensis. Next base: position 9,197,365 of record NW_012123376.1, read on the forward strand.
TTAAAGATACTATAGATGTAGTCATGAGTGTTTTAGTGAACTGAAAGTGAAAAGGGGACCAAAAATGGTAATAACAGTGCAAAAGATGTTATATTGTTTCACTGCTACATCAAGAACTTTATAGGGCAATATACACATAGGATGAAAAAGAGAGTTAACAGGCTGCAATACAGTATTGACAGCAGGAGAGTTAAGGTCAAGCAAAGTTGAACAGCAGCAGTATTGCCAGCCATTCTTCCTTGTAGATCTGAACTTTAATCCACAAAGATTGTTAAAGCCTTAGGTGGAGGTTGGGTGACAATGGTGGCTGTTATCCTAAGGAACAGATGGTAGAGAGAGTGACACCTATAAATGTGCAGGCTGCGTTGCTTCAGTGACAAGATGCTAAACCCTTCTGGCACTGAAGTAAAAAGACAGGTGTCTTGACACAAAAAGAAGTATTGAAAGTTTGCCTCTAACCATGTACGACGGTGGAGCTAATTCTTCAAACCTAAGTAACTGAAAATCTAAATTGGTGTGTATTAATTGGAAAGATTACTCTAGGATCTTTCCCATCCATGTTTCTTCCCTTGCTCTATCCCTCCCTCTCTTTCCTTCTTTCCTTCCTTTTCTCTTTCTTGCCTTTCTCCCTTCCTTCCTTCCTTCTTCCTAATTAGACCAGATGCCTATCATCTCATAGTAAATTAACATTACAGTCTATGTTTTTTATTTTAATGGGTTCATAAATTTATGTGAAAAAAACTCTCTTTCTTGTTTCTAAGACAAATAAAATAGCAAACAGAATTATTCTTTCATAGAATTATACATGATAGTGGAGTTCTTCAGTTACCTTTATGTCTGCTTTAAGTGTAGTGTGAAGTTAATCACATATACATGTACTGTATATGATCATTGTAATTAGCAATGTCGGGTTTAGATATTCATGTGGCCAACAGGAAAACACAATAGTGTAAAACAAATTTAACAAATGTACTTACTTTAAATTCCATTATCGTTTCAACAGATTACTTGCGCTGACGAGTTGATGGGTGCAGCACAACAACATGGCACAAGTATACATATGTAACAAACCTGCACGTTATGCACATGTACCCTAGAACTTAAAGTATAATAAAAAAAAGGTATTAAAGCTAATAACATTTAATCTACTTGCTTGAATGTAACAGCATTATTTTAGAAGCCAATGAAAATAAAGCTCCAATAATCAAGCACAACAGCTGTTAAAGTTTTCAGCATAGTTCTTTCAAAAAGAAATTAGGTTCTACTGGTCAACTCCTTATAGCCTTTTTTCTTTCCTTTTGATTTTAAACAATATAGTCATATTTGTTTTTTTCTAGAAAGAGCGAAAAAGGTGATGGACCAATAAACCATACTATAATACTTCAATTAACTGTTCTGGCACTAGTTATAAATAAATACATTATAAATGTTGAAAGACAATGTGAAAGTTGTTTAGATACATTTCAGTGAAGTGGTAATGTAAGTGAGTGGTACCACTAAAGCCCATATAATGGTATTTAGGATTAATTTATACCTTGGGCCTTGCTTCACTTTACCTATAAAATCACTGACTCATCCTAAAGTAATACTAAGTTATTTTCTATCTCTTTTATTCTAGACTCCATCTTCTTACCAGAAAACATCTTTCTATCTATATATAGCAAAAGGTATTTGTTGAATACATACACTAGCCTTGGGCATGCAAACAATCAAAGTTAATTAACACGAAGGGTCCAAGTTCTCTCCAGATGAGTGCTTAGTGAGTGGTCAATGTTTGAAGACTAACTGTAGGCTCAGGTTTTACATCTAATGACCATCATATGACAATGCATTATATATTTATATATATATATATATATCTGTATATATATATGCATATATTACATGTGCAGTATTATGAAATTTTAAAATTGGCAGCAAATGTCAGTTTTAATTTCTGTTTGTTCTGGTTCACAAAGAATCTTACCATGATGTAATCTAATCAACTAAGGTGAAAATATTCTTCACTCCTTGATTCATTGCTGAAAATAAGCTATTTCTAAATTATTTTTGTGACTATATTTAACCTATTCACTACCAATGCACTATAGTAACTACTCAGGTTACTTGAATTTAGTATCGAAACTGTTTTGGCACCCTTAAGTGCAACATCTACATATATATATATATTAGTGTGTACGTATATTTATTAGGCATTCACATGTACGGTCAATTTAATGATCAGATTTTTTCAAAAGTAACCTGTAGTAATATAACAAATTACCACAGGTTTGGTTGGGTTTTCTGTTTGTTTGTTTGTTTTTGTTGTTGTTGTTGTTTTGAGATGGAGTTTAACTCTTGTCACCCAGGCTGGAGTGTAATGGCACCATCTCGGCTCACTGCAACCTCCACCACCTGAGTCCAGGTGATTCTCCTGCACCAGCCTCACGAGTAGCTGGGATTACAGGCATGCACCACCACGCCCAACTAATTTTGTATTTTTAGTAGAGACGGGGTTTCACCATGTTGGTCAGGGTGGTCTCGAACTCCTGACCTCAGGTGATCTGCCCACCTCAGTCTCCCAAAGTGCTGGGATTATAGGTGTGAGCCACCATGCCTGACCCAGGTTTGGGTTTTATAACAAGCTGCTTATATATGGTCTGTGTTCTCCTAACTCTATAGGAGTACAATGTATACATATGTTCTATGTTTAATAAAATCTATATGCACTTTTTTTTTTTTTTTTGAGACAGAGTCTCGCTCTGTCACCCAGGCTGCAGTGCAGTGGCGCGATCTGGGCTCACTGCAAGCTCTGCCTCCCAGATTCACGCCATTCTCCTACCTCAGCCTCCCGAGTAGCTGGGACTACATCACAACATTTTAAATGGCATGTCCTTGGAATAATTTATCCAGTTGTATATGTTAATACAGAAAGTTTTCTACTATTGCAGAATTCTTCAGGTGATTCTGAAGTAAATCCTGAAGGTGATAGATTGATCAACAACAAAAATCTTTTCAATTACTGACTTACATATAATTACTGACTTATATAAAACCACACAAATGTACTTTAATATACCCTTGGAGTTTCTTGAATTGAAATTTGCAGAGCACTTTGATAGAGCAAAGTAAACTTTCAAATAGGATAACATTGATTTTTATCATAAAATTCATAACCCGAGTCTTGGAATAACTATTTATTGACTTTGGGTCAGTAAAACAAATATTTTTTGTGTACGTAATGCAATGTATTTATGGTTGTTATGCAGAGTGTGTATCTGTTACACTATATTATTTATATTGTAGAAAAGTCCATATGATAGAAAAAAGAGTTCCAGAGTGTGGTTTATATATGTTTAGAAAACAATCACAACAAATGTTATTAGATTAATCCAAAAGTAATTGCGATTTTTGCCATTGAAAGTAATGGCAAATGATACCATTTACAAATTATACCATTTACATAATACATACATAAGCATGTACAAATTATACCATCACTACATTATTTACATGTATGTAACACCATTATTATACATTATTTACATGCATGTAAATATATAAGTATTTACAAATTATACCATTACTTTCATTGGCAAAAACCACAATTACTTTTTATATTTGAAAGTAATGGCAAAAACCACAATTACTTTTGCACCAACTTAATATATGTGTGTATATAATCACAGAATCTTTATAGTCCTGCAGTTTGTCATTCATACATTGTCAAGGGACTAAAATTATTTTACTGAAACGTTTACCAGCATAGCATAGTAATGAATTCCCTTTTTTAACATGTATTCAATTTAAAAAAAAATAACAAACTGCTCAAGTTACAATATATTGAAAATTTCATCATAAGTTCAAATATCTAATAATTGTCAAATGTTATATCCTGTGTTTTATGACTCACCTACCTTGATTTTGCTGTACTTATTTATAATATATTAATTTCTCCATGTGTTTATGTGCAAAGGATCACTCTTGCATTATTACAGATGAACAGAGCTACAATAGAATATGAAGTTACTCCACCTCCTCTAGCAATAAATTCAGTGCGTGGTGTAGGATGATAGCTAACCTCACACAATAGCTTCTGCTTCACTAAAGGCTTAGAGCTAGAGAATTTGCGTAGTAATGGTAAATCGCCTGTTTAGAAATTGTCTTGCCTTTGAGTATTAACTTTTCTACATTATGTTTGATTGATTATTTATTGAGCTGTAAGTCCCACAGAGAGCCAACATTGGCTGGCTAAGATAAAATACAATTTTAAAAACAGTATAGGTGATTAGTCTTCTACATGACATGAGATTTCCTTTTTAATCCTGTATAAAGTTTCATAGATTTATAATATGGCTAAGGATTTCCAACCATAGGTAGGAACATTATTTGGAATTATATGTGAAATTGGGCACTTGACAAATAAATGGGGATACTTGATACATGAGAAGTGGCAATTTATATCATGGGTAAAAGTATAAAATTTACTCTATTGATGAAAAAGGTGATTATTCATTTTACTAAAAACATTAAATAGGCCCCTGCCTCACACCATACACAAAATCGATTATAGATGAATTAAAGAAGCAAATATATAATGCAAAACAAATAGACTTTAAGAAGACAGTATAGAAATATATCTTCATAGACAGGAAATTTTATAAAGCAGACACAATTATAAAGTATGCAGAAAAGGTTAATACATTCAACTACAAAAAATTAGAAACTCTCTTTTTGAGAGGTGATTGAAAAATGAGTAAAAAGTCAAACTAGAAGATATTTGCAACTTATTTAATTCATGAATGATCACTACCCAAAGCATATTATGAATTCCTAGGAATCAATAAGAAAACAATAAAATATTTTGGGGAAAAAATTGCCAAAAAATGTTTACAGAGGAGAAAGCATAAAGGTTTATAACTATATAAAATACTGTCCCACCTTATTATTTATCACAGAAATGTCAAGAAATACCACAGTGAAATACTATTTTACATTTACTCGATTGACCAAAAAAAAAAAAATATATATATATATATATGTCTGACATTGTTAAGTGGTCTGCATGTGGCTTCAATAAAATTCTTATTAATTGTGGAAACAAAAATTGGTATAGCCACCTTAAAAATGTTTAGCATTACCTAGTAACTACCCTGCAACCCAGATGTTGCATTAGAAGATAGATGCCCTAGAAATAATCTTGGTTGACAACAATATTGGTAACTAGCCTTTAGCCTTACTCAAATAGACAGATTTTTTTGCTGAAGAATAGAATAGTTTGTACACTGTTCACTTATTTGTTAGACACTAAGTCTATGCCAGAAAGAGTTCTAGATGCAAGAATATAGCAGCAAACAACACTGACAAAAATTCTAATCTTATGGAGCTTATCTTTTGTGATGCCAGATATTGTACAAAAGAAACAAGTTAATTATATTGTCTACAAAAATTGATAAATGTTAGTAAGACCAATAGAGCATAAAACAGGGATACATAGTGCTGAGAGGAAGTTGTAATCCTAAATTTTGCTTTACTAATGGAGAATATATTCAGGGTCAGAAAATATATATAATCTATTTTGGAGATTTAAAGTAATTTTTATTGCTCTTAAGTAAAAGCTAGATTCTGAGCAAAAAGCTGCCTAGCTGCTAAAAAAATAAAAAAAAAAACCCACCTTGGATAGATTTGTGCCATATTGTATAGAGATTCTTTTGATAAGCTGGAGGTAAACTTTTAAGTTTGCCCAGTAGCCAAGGAAAGAATGGTCTCAATATGCACTAAAACAGCAGAAACTGATTGAAATAGAAGTTCTTGCAATGTTAGTGGCCTGGTTAATAAAAACTGTTAGCCACGGAGGAGACTGCCTTGAGGTGAAAGGGTGCTGGTTAAGAGCCTAGGCTACGAAGTCAAACACTGATTCACATCTCAATTTTGTCAGATTTCACCCTGCTGAATTTGAGCCAGTTACTGAGGGGCTGAATTACCCACATAATCCATAGAGATTTTGTGAAGATTAAAGATGACAGTATCTGTAAACATCTTGATTCAGACATTGACACAGAGAAACGACTTGCAAGTGGGAGATGTTTGTTGCTGTAACTGTTGCTTGAGGGTTTAGGATTGCTGAGATTTCTGGTTGAACTCCAGGAGAAAAAGAGCAGAAAGATTTTTAAAATCCAGTGGATTTTTAGAGAACCAGGACAATTCTACATGTGCTAGATTTTCTTAAATCAAGTAGACTTTTAGAAAACCAGGACAATTCTACATGTGCTAGTCAGACTGGAAGTCTTACCTCTAGGAAATTGTGCCAGAGTCCTGTGTTGCTGGGAAAGAGGAAAGAATAAATAGAAAAAACAACAGGGATGGACCGTTGATTTTTACAATACGGCTGTGAGGATAGTAGTAGGATGAGTTAAGTTTGTTTGGATGTTTTTTGTTTTATTTTGTTTTGACTTTTCCCTTGAGCCTTTAAGATATTGACTTGGAGCCCAGAAAAAAAAAAAAAAAAAAAAGAATACTGTAATACTGTTTAGCTTTGTACCCTGGGAGATGACAGACTGAAGTTTCAACCTGAAATTCAGAGTGGAAGTCAGTGAGCTAGCATGCCAATTCCAAAACCTAATATTAGAACAATAGGAAGATGCTGAACATACTGGACATCACGATAAATGCCTTTACAAATACTGTTCAACTTAACCATCAATTCTTATTACATGTATATTATTAGTCTATATTATAGATGAGGCAGGAGAAAGTCAAGTGAATCATATAACTTACTCAAGGTTAATGCTGTGGTTGGAATGTATCCGCTTCGAAATTTATGTGTTGAAAACTTAATCTGCAATGTAACAGGGTTGGGAGGCGAGGCCTTTGGAGAGGGATTTAGTTGATGAGGGCTCTGATGCCATAAATGGGTTAATGCCATTATAAAAAGGGATTATGGAAGACCTTGGCTCTCTCTTGCCCTACCACCATGTGAGGATGTAACAAGAAGGCCCTCATCAGATGCTGGTGCCTTGATCTTGGACTTCGAGATTGTGAAGAAATAGATTATGGTGTTTATAATTATCTAAACCAAGGTATTTTTTCTAGCAACACAAAACGGACTAAGACACTTGCTAAATATCAGTACAGTACAACAGAAATGTGCACAAACTCTAGGTATCCTGTGCCCACACTGTTCCCTGTTTCAAACATGAGCCCAAATGAGGGTCCAAAAAGGTTGTATAATATCAGCTTCTATACCTTTATCTTTGGAGAACTCTCCTCTTTTAATAAGTGGATTAATTACCTTGATATGCTTTCATATTAAAAACTTTATTACTGTGTCATAGGTAAAATAGAAGGCCTATATTCCACATAAAAATAAGTAGTTATGGCACTGGGTCGCTAACTGGTTGAATGGAGGGGAAGAAAAATTCTCTCTAGGTTATTCAGAAGGTCAGCTACATTTGGAAAGTGCTGGGTTATGATTCAAAAGTATCATTCAATAATTGCCAAATTGAAGCAAGCAGCAAATACAGATTCAGTGTTATCTTTTTATTTGTTTGCTTTCTTTCTTTCTTTTTTTTTTTTGAGAGGGAGTATTTCTCTGTCACCCATCCTAGAGTGCAGTGGTGTGATCTCAGCTCACTGCAACCTCCATCCTCTGGGTTCAAGCGATTCTCCTGCCTCAGCCTTCCTAGTAGCTAGGATTAAAGGTACACGCTACCATGCCCAGCTAATTTTTGTATTTTTAGTAGATACGGGCTTTCGCTATCTTGGCCGGGCTGGTCTCGAACTCCTGACCTCAGGTGATCCACCTGCCTCAGCCTCCCAAAGTGCTGCAATTACAGGCGTGAGCCACCACGCCTGGCCCAGATTCATTGTTGTCTTAACATATACTTTTTTGAAAAGTCTTCACTATGGAAAAATATTAGCAATACAGGCTCACATATAAAAAGTGCTGTGTTCTTTACCGTGTACTGTCTTAAATTTGTGCATCAGAGGTAACGTCTAAAGAGACAGGAGTCATACCAAGTGGTACTGCATGGAGTTGAGGGTCTTGTGATTAACTGCACACAAAAGTAAGCACAGACTAGGAATCCATAATTTATTCTACTTCCCACCTAAATTATTCAAGGTCAGGACTGTTTTTTGACTAAATTTTTGTCATTTGGAGAAGCTTGGTTAAGATGTTGGATAAATATTATTTTGATTTGTTTTTGTGAATCTGTCACTATCGTGTGTATTATCTTCTTTGTACTTTTTAGTGCAATGCTTCGACATCTCTTGTGATTCAGAATCAGTTGTGTTTTATTTTTTTCTTCTCCTTGATATGCATGATGAGGATTTTTTATCTCCTTTCTTTTCTTTGAAGTTTAATCAAGGTTAAATTTTACCAAATACAAACGACTTTACTGTTTGTATAATGTCTGTCTTAATCGTCAGGGCTTCCAAGGTATTTGCTACCTTTAAACTATACAGTTACCCAAATGGGATATTTTCCAAAGAAAGCTAGTCCTGCCTTCTTGCAGGGTAGTGCAGTTGAAAAATAGGCCAGGGGTACAAATTGGATGATTTTGGCTACAAGTAATAGAAATTTTGAATTAAAATGCCTTTTTAAGAAATAAGAAAATGTGAACTTCGCTTAAATATCTTGATGCAATCAGATCAATAGCTCAATAATATCACTGAGAAAATCAGAACTTTCTTCTTCTATATTTTGCCATCCAGCATCCGTTTCATTCAAGATGAATGCAAGTGACAATTGGGACAGTTTTCTTGATGCAAGCAAGCTTTCCCTCCTAGCATACAGCATAAGCCTTCTCCTTGGATTCTATTGGGTCAGCTTGCATAATGGACCTAATTCTTGACTGGAGGTGGTCATCAGGGCATTGCCACATGGCTGATTCTCATAAGAAATTGGTTTCTCAAGGGAATTGTGCCCAGCTTTCCTTGATGCATGTTGCTGTATGTAACATAGGTAAACAGCTCAAATAATACCAGGGTTACCAGGGTTCTATTAGGAAAGTGAGAGGAATGGATATGGCCCATTCAACCTATTTGCCATCGGTGCTAATTAGCCATGTAACCAGGGGAATGTTGATTAGGTTATCAGAACAGTATGAGTATGAATATTCAAATTTTGCTCCATAAGGAACTAATAAATTAAATGAGATAATGGAACATAAAGCAATCATTTAATTGCTGGGCAGTGCTCTATGGGCAAAATTGTTACTTAGTTGTTTTATAGCAATATTATACTTCTATCAATATTATTTTTAAAACTCCAAAATGGATCACTGCTATCTCTTCCTAGCAGGATAAATAAGAGTCTCAAGCAGTAAATTCTTTTTTTTTTTTTTTGAAAAACCCACAAAATCTTCACAATAATCAGTGAGTAAAAATCAAGACGTAGGGTGATCCCTACATGCCCTACTGAGTGACGCTCCTCAATTGGAGAACATGGTAGAAGACTGAATTAATACTCACCTTTTTTGTCAACAACTTTCTGTTGGATTAACAAATCAAAGGAGGTACAGCCACAGGATAGATATGCAGAAATGTCACCTTAATGTTGCTGATATCCTATGACTTATTCATAGAATGAAATTTTCTGAAGTGGATTGAAAACCATGATACTTTTCTTGTTTTGATCAATATACATTCTCTGTGGTAAATGCTTCTAGGATATCTCTACTTCTCTTACATCAAAAATTAAAGAGAAATCTATTAATCCACTAAACGTAAATTAAAGCAAATTATCATCAGTAAAATAAAAAGAAATCAATAAATGACTTGTTTGAGTAAAGGTACAGTGAAGAGGACTGTAAAATAATACACTCTTCCAACAGATCAACTTGAAAGTATTCATACTAAAAACACTCAAGTCTTCTAACTCAAAATTTCACTCATCAGTTTTCTAGAGGCATAGTAGACGATACAGACAAGGGTTTATTTAGTTTTTATTATGGCTTATTTTAGTGAAATATTAAACAAACCTATAATATCCAATGGATATATAAAACATGGTTTAACTCTAGATGAAAAGTTATTTACTTCTGGAGAATAATGCCATGGCTAATGAAGCTGCTATCCTGTTAACTGAATAAAGTAGGTGTAAAAACTGTGATTAACATCACCTGATTTTTAAAGAAAGAAATGTAATATTAGAATGTTTACGTGTGTTAAGTTTATAACTTTTAATAATAGTGAACTACTAATGAGAAATTTACAAAATAAAAGGGAAAGATTGTATGCAGAAGAACCCTTTAAAGTTAAAAAAAATACAGAGGTTTATTATTTAGAGTTTTTTGATAGTTTATAAAGTATGATCAGGGTAATTATATATGATTTCTCTCTTGGAAAGAGCAATGTAATGTATTTACCTCAGGACTGTATGTTAACTGGGTTATTTATATAAAAATAATATTTGCAATCTAAATTGTTTTGTATTGATAAAGTGTATGCCCAACCAAATATAAAATGTTGCTAGTTTGATTGTTTTAATACACATCTATGCAGAAACTTATGGAAGGGTTTTACATTTATAAGTCTTTGAGGAAATTGTTGTTTGAATTAAAATAAGAACATGGTTTTAACATTTGTAACACTCTGTCAATAGATTCAGCTGCATGTAATAGAAAAACTCAAAATAAGACTCACTTAAGATATATAGAGGATTATTTACCTGAATATAAACTAAGTCTGAAGATGTATGGTCCAGGGTTTCTGGATTGCTTCCCGGTGTGCCAGAGTACTGAGACAATGTCTTGGAACATGGCTTTCATTCTCAAATTCACCACAGGTCCTAGGAGGGTTTTTATAACTCTAGACTGCATTTCTTCAGTCCAGGTAGCTAAAACACAAAGGAAAAAAAAAATAGGTAAAACTAACCTTTTCTAAAGAAAAATTTCAGATGTCTCATAAAATGTTTCTGCTAATAGCCTATCGACCCAAATTTAGGCATCTGGTAATACCTAAATGTAAGGGATATTGGTAGGTGTAGTCTTTTACATCTGGTGGCAATGTACCTTGCTCAACATTATAGTACTATTACTAAGGGGTAAGACAAGAGAGGCTCTGGAGGTAGGTAAACAGCATCCTCAACATATGTGTGATAAACTATATGTATGATAAACTTCTACGGTACATAATTTTTATATCGCTATTCTTTCCTTAATAAAGTTTATGTATAATCTAACTTGTTTATGAAGGTTTTCTCAATTATTTAACACCATTTTACCATTTCGAATTTTGAGATTTATTCTGTTATATTTCAGCCCTTAGGTAAAATTAAATCATGTTCAAGGATTTGGCAATCATTAAAATGAATTTAAAAGAAATAAATATGTGACTTTATATACAGCTTGATAATATTAAAGGTATTTTAATACTGCTGTGTTGTACCTAAAAAGTCCTTAAATATATAAGAAATAGAGGATACATAATGTTTAGAGGAAAGAATAGATAATGTCAAATACAAACATTATGCGTTGCTAAGTATAACAGCAAGATTGTCTCATTCCTTTTGTTTATTTATTTTGTAATATATATGGAGTGTTTTTGTGTGTTTGTTTTTTGTTTGTTTTGTAAATGAATTTGAATTACCCTAAAATAATAACCATTAAAATCTGTACATATTTTTTATAAACATCAGTTTCTGATTTTGGTAGGAGACACTATATATTGGTTTCAATTAGGTTGATTTAATTTCTTCTATTGTTCATGACATTGTTCACAATATACCTGCCTTCCTTTAAGAAGAACTATTCTGCTTATACTTTAGGTTAAAGTATGATTGAGGTGTCTGTTAAGGTGACTTAGTCTCTCTTGGCTCCAGCATACAAAGCCTAGCCAGTCACCTTTCCGCTATGGCAGGGTAGGACAAGATGAGCAAGGACCATCAGATTTCCTCTCTATGGAATGCAAATTATGAAATAAAGAATTGACTGAGAACACTGGGAACAAAAGCAATAAAGAAAAGAAATTCACATGCAGAGTCTGGAGAACAGCACTCTGACGATGTAATGGCCAAAGCTGAGAGGAACAAGAACTAAAACAGTGAGGAGTCAAGAAGATATGTACTAGATAAAAACGACGAAGTAGCATGCAGAGAGAAGTAGAAATCTGTGAGCAAGTAAGACCTTAAATGAGCTAAATGGCCTATGGAGCGGCTGTAATTCTAGCTGTAGACCTGCCTTGCTGTTTTACAAAAAGTTTGTTTTCTTGAAATGGGAAAAACAAAAATAAAACACATAAATGTGAAATTGTTTAGATTAATTTATGTTAAATGAGCCACAGCTGTATAGTGGGTCATTAATTTAGAAATATTAATAGTATCCATTACCATATGACAGAAAAGCAAGCTTATTTATCTGAAGTTATGTATAATTACCTCTTACAGAACACACTCTCATACTTGAGATATTCTCTCTGAATAAACTCTAGACCAGTGGTGTAAAATAGAATTATAATTTGAGCCACAAATGTGAGTCACACTTGTAATTTTAATTTTTTTAGTAGCTATGTTCATAAAAGTAAAAGGAATGGGGAAAATAAATTGTAATTAATTAATTGATTTTAATAATATGTTAATTTAATCCTATATGCCTACATCACTTCTGCAGGAAGTTGCTACAAAAATATCAATGACATTGTTGAATTTTTTCTTTTGAAATCTAATGTGTATTTTACATTTAGAGCACATATCTCAGTTTAGACTAGTCACATTTCAAGTGTTCATTAATCACGTGTTATGACTACCATATTGGGCCACCTAGTTCTAAAGATTACCGTGATTGATACCCCACTGAAAAAAATCAATCAATCTACCAGCTGACAGCCATCTCCCCTGCATTCTCTCTTGCTTTGTTAGTTCTTTTGTTAAACTAGGAAAAATTTATGTTTAATAAACTATTTAATGTAAATTTAAAAATGCATTAGGCATGCTTATGCCATTAACACTCTTCCAATTCCAAGTTTGTAGGAATTAAGGATTTTTTCATTTCATGAATAAAATGCTTGTAAATTCTTAATAATATCCGCAGTTGGCAAAGGAGATAGATAGAGTGGGGCTGGAAGGAAAGAGGGAAGGACTCACCAGGCAAGTTGTAATAGGTTCATGTTAGAAACATTGGAGAGAATTGAAATACCAAATTCTGAACCCAAGAAGTTTGATATATTGAGATTTACTTGGACAAAATAATTAAAGCATCTTATCTCTTTAATAGTTGTTCTTTTTCACAAAGAAAATGAGCTCTTAATAAGGAACCACAGGTGTTTGGGACAGATTTTCAGAGTGCCTAGAGGTTTTTGATTGTTTGAGTCCGAGATGCAGCCATTTCTTCCTGATTATTATGTGATGGATGTTATTGAAATGAATTGCTATGTAACTGAAGTAAGTTCATTACTTATGTGCCAGTTTCATAATTGACGTATTGGTTTTATCATTATATTTTAGATAGGATGACATCTGAAGCATCCAAATCTCAAAAATACCTTTTAAAATACATGAATTTATATGTTTTTTCTAGTTTATTATTTTATAGAAGTCACAAGGTCCTTACATGCCAAAAAATAATTCATGTAAAAATGCAAGATCATATAAGCCTAATGTGTACTTGTAAATTTTCTTCACAAAAAATGTATTATTTTGGTGCCAAGGACAAAATATAAGTGCTAAGTTAATAAACTCTTCAGAGACCAAATCTCTACTAATTATAATTTCATATGCTGATTTTTAATTCTTTTGTAATATCAGTAACTGTTTTAACACCTTGTCAGGCATTCAGGAACTTCCATCTGTGCGGCATAGCGTATTTGTGAAATAAACCCATCTGTACAGCTGATTAAAAATTGGATTAAATCCATGTTTTGACTTTGCCCTGAAAGAGGTGAATCCTAGTACAGTTGTTGCCATTAAAGGCAGAATGTAGAATGACTTACACTCATTCAGCTAATACACTGAAAGTCATTTTCTGTTTGAGTATTTGTTAATTAATTTTAATTCAATCCCCACCCCAATCCCACAGTCTTTAGTCTGATTTCAAACTCCACAATTACAGCTTCATGCAATTACTTCAGGTAAGGCTTTGTTACTGGTCTTCTAAACTGCAGGTTAATAAAAACACAATTTTCAAAATTTGCTCAGTCAAATAAATATTTATTGAATATCTACCATGTACTAGGTACTGTCCTAGGCACTGGAGATAAAGCACTGAGCTAAATAAAAACAGTTGGCTTTCCTAGGTCTTATATTCTATTGTGGAAGAGACCTAAGAAATAAATGTATAAGATATATGTATTGCACTGAAACTCATAAGTATCATGGAGAATTGTAAGGTAAGAATATTGACTAGGGAGTAAAGTGGGAAGGGGTCATTTTTAAATAGATGGTCTTGAAAGTCACTGAAGAAAATAGCTGTTGAGTGAATATCCCAAGGAAAGAGCAATCTGGCCACATGGGAATCTGAAAGAATGACACTCTAATCAGAGAGAATGGACCTGTTTCTAAAACAGGTAGCATCTGGTTGCTTAAAGAATGGCAACAGCAGAGTCATGCAGTCGGGATTTGCACCTGGGTTCCTTGTGTTCTTTAATGCTCTGCGCAGCCTCATATGACATGCTTTCCAAAGCAAGAAGCAGATGCTGCTCCTAGTGAAATATAAAACCATGTCTTTGGAAATATGATTTAAAAAATAAAATTAGGCAAAAAATAGATTTGCTTCCATAAGCAAACTTTCCTTTTACTCTGTAATAAATTTTATTGTCTATAGTTAAGGTATATAGCATAACGTTACGGGATGCATAAAGATAGTAAAGTGGTTACTATAATGAAGTAATCATACATATGCATCGTCTCACATAGGTACCCCTTTCTTGTGTGCCTAGAGCAGCTAAAACATAATTGTTTACAATGAATCCCATACACAGTACAATTTTATTACCTATAGTCTTCAGGTTATACATTAGATCTCTGGATTGATTATTCTACATACCTCTACTTTATATCCTTTGACCTATATCTCCCTATTTCTCCATCTTTTCTCACACTTGGTAACCACTGTTTTGTTCTCTAGCTCTGTATACTGGAGACATATATATATATATATATATACCTCCCAGGTTCAAGTGATTCTCCTGCCTCAGCCTCCCAAGTAGCTGAGACCACAGGAGCACGCCACCACGCCCAGCTAATTTCTGTATTTTTAGTAGAGACAGGGTTTCACATGTTGACTAGGATGGTCTCAATCTCTTGACCTTGTGATCCGCCTGCCTCTGCCTCCCAAAGTGCTGAGATTACCGGTGTGAGCCACTGCGTCAGCCATATTGGACGTATTTTTAAATATTCCACATATAAGTGAGATCATGCAATATATTTTTTGTCTGTCTGGCTTACTTCACTTAGCATAATGTCCTCCAGGCTTATCCAATGTGGCAGATGACAAGATTTCATTCTTTATTAGGTCCGAATAATATCCCATTGTATGCATGTACCACAGATTCTTTTATGCATTCATCTCTCAGTGGACACTTAGGTTGTTTCTATATCTTGGCTATTGTGAACAATACTGTAATAAACATGGGAATGCAACCGTTTTTATGAGATGGTGATTTCATTTTCTTTGATTGGGTGATTTTTCAGAAATGAAATATTGCTCAAGGAGAACGGAAATGTTAAAAAAAAAAAGTCATTGAACTGCAGAAATATGAACAATCTCACTGAGAAAAAAGATACCAAAATAGTTACCAAAATCTAGGAGATTGCATAGGGAACTCTGAGAGACTAATATTTAAAAACATGAAATATTGATAGAATAAACTGGAAATAAACCTAAGATAAATAGAAAGGAGTAGCTGAATTTGTCAGAATAATGCTCAAATCCTGAATGAATATGAGAAAATGTGAAGGAAACTAAAATTGATTTACTACGTTGTAAATAAAAGGATAAGCAGAAAGTAGAGATCAACCACTCAGGGAAGATGTTTTATCTTATCAGAAGTGACTAGATGAAGCACCATGGAGCTGCTCGTCACATTATTGCACTAACAACATAAAAATCTGATAGGCTTGAGTTTGACTCTAACTTGCCCAATTAGTACTTCTGTGAATAAGCATTGAATTTTCCTTATCTCAGCTTTATCGTTGGCATGTCACATATGGGTAGTCTGGACTTAACGTGAAATAATATTTTAGAGCATTTATCAAAGTGCCAGACACATAGAAAACAATATATTGGTTTAGTTATATAACCTCAATGTAATTCTTATGTAATTTCAAACTTTCTCAATTACTTCTTCACTATTTTTTTTTAACTCAGTGAACAGGATGTTGAGGTACACTGTGACAGGTCACATGGTAAGTACAAAAGTTGGAAGAGCCATCACTCCTGCCATAATAGACGAATGATATGCAAATAATTAATGCAACTTGAAGAAATATTCATGAGCTACAATGAGAGGCTAAAACTACAGTGCAAACCAAAAAATTATTATTGTAAGTGTTACTGGTGATGATATTGGGAAGAGAGGAATATTTCAGTAGAAGATTAAAGAGGGGAGAGTATTTTTGAAATGGAATTTGGTAATGACATTTTAAAGAATAGGGTAAACAGAGCGAGATCCTGAACAACAGCAACATGTCAAGACCTGAGACAAAAACAGAAGCAGTTGCATGGGGCCTCCAACATGGTGGATGTAAGTGCCTTTATATTGATAATAGGTCCCCTTGTAACATAGGGGTGCTCAGGAAAGGCTTGGATCTATTCCCATTTGTCAGTCTCCATCTAAAGGGTCAACACAGTTGAAACTTGAATAACGCTGGAGTTAGGGGTGCCAACACTACACAGTTGAGAAGTCATGTATAACTTTTGGCTCCCCTCAAACTTCACTACTTATAGCCTACTGTTGACCTGAAGCCTTATCAATGACTTAAAAATTTAATTAACATATATTGGATACATTATATTGTATTCCTACAACATAAAGTAAGCTAGATAAAAGTAAGTGTTAAGAAAGCCATAAGGAGGAGTATATTTATTATCCATTAAGTGGAAGTGGGTCATCACAAAGCTCATCATCCTGATCATCTTCACACTGAGTAGGCTGAGGAGGAGAAGAAAAAGGAGGGGTTGGTCTTGCTGTCTCAGGGGTGGCAGAGGCAGAAGGAAATCCTTGTACAAGTGGACCTATGCAGCTCAAACCTGTGTTGTTCGAAAGTCAGATATATATCCAAGTATGCTTGAATCCAGGGTCACTCCGTCCTGATTTGCTGGTCCAGCTTAATTATTAACAAAGCCTTGTTTTGCTCTTGAAAAGGTCCTATTTGGGACAAGAAATTATATGTACACTCCACACAAATCTGAAAGCAACATTAGGCATATGGAAAGCGTGAAGTGATTTAATTTTACTACATGCTTCCTGAGACACTAATAAATCTCTTTATCTCACTTTCTATTCTTCAGAAGTGATACCTTTTAAAAAGCAAACAAATGTTATGTCATTTTTAAAAGAAACACTGTATTAGCTCATAATCCTTAAATCAAAGCAGCTCAGGTGAAATGCGCTTTCTTTTGTGAAATATTAGCAGTAATCAGCATAAAAAATGGGAACTTAATCATCATGCAGATATATTCTGATAATTATAATAGATTTCAATGTCATATACTTAGAAAATAATATCCAAATTAAATCAAATGAAGAAAAGTAACAAGCTAGTTGTTAAAATGGATGAAATTTCCAGGGAACCAAGTGCCAAAACTTGAATAGATATTAATAAAACAAAGCTGTCTGATTGAAGGTAAGCAAGTGTGCACACTGGCTGAAGGTTAGGAGGACAGGGATAATTGTAATTATACACAACAGAATTACTGCTCACTGAGTACTGATTTTACTTGAATGGAGGCCACTTTAATGCTTAGGTGATAATAACAATACGTCATTTGGGGTATTGTAAATCACCTTGAGGGATCGATATGAAAACTCTAGGGCTAACCAATGCCCAACTGTGGGTACCTTGATGAAGCACAATAAATACATGGGTTTCTTTTATAGAAAAAGTAGGACTAAAATATAAACACAGTGCACAGCCACCTCAATCTGTTCATTTTCTATGCTTTGCTCATATGTTAAATAACTTTTAAAATTTGCTGATGGGTTCCCTCCAGAGTTTAAACAAAAAAGAAATCTAGTAGATGAGTAGGAGAAAGAAGTGACTCCATCATTTCTCCCCTCTTTCTTCTGCATGATGATAAACCATCTGTTTGGGAGCTGCTTTCTTCCTCTCAACACAGAAGCAGAAGGTGATTCACATAGGGACACTGCAAGCATGTGAGGCTTGCAAGGTGGCTTTGGCTTTTTATTCCACCAGGTGAAGATTGGGTGAGTCAGATGTTGGCTCTCCTAATAGCAAGTCTGTCCCCTGTGGTCTTTAGTCCCTTATGAATATAACTAAAGAGACTCAGGAAGGGTTGTATTCTGCAGGTTGAAGCAGGTTATTATGAATATGTTCCTGACATAATTGTCTTGTTTCTCAATGCAAATGTTAGTGTAAAAAATTACAGGAATGGCTGGGTGCGGTGCTTCATGCCTGTAATCCCAGCACTTTGAGAGGTTGAGGCAGGTGGATAACCTGAGGTCGGGAGTTCGAGACGAGCCTGGCCAACGTGGTGAAACCCCATCTCTACTAAAAAATACAAAAATTAGCCGGGCCTGGTGGCAGGTTCCTGTAATCCCAGCTACTCGGGAGGCTGAGGCAGGAGAATCACTTGAACCCGGGAGGCAGAGGTTGCAGTGAGCCAAGATTGTGCCATTGCACTCCAGCCTGGACGACAAGAGTGAAACTCCATCTAAAAAAAAAAAAAAAATTACAGAAATTGGTCCAGGGACAATTATGCAGACCATCTTCTGCTTTCTAATACAGTAGCCACTAGTCACATGTGGTTGTTCAGATTTATGTTTATTATAATTAAATTAAATTTTAAAGTTCAATTCTTAGTGAGATTTGGCACTTTTCAAATACTCAATAGCCACATGTGGCTAAAAGCTACTGTATTGGACAGCACATATCTAGAACATTTCCAGCCATTGAACATTTCTTCCAATGAAGAAAATTCTATTGGAAAGCCCTGAGTATGTTATTTTCTTTTTCT
The DNA here is from genome assembly GCF_000951035.1 of Colobus angolensis palliatus. Taxonomy (NCBI): domain Eukaryota; kingdom Metazoa; phylum Chordata; class Mammalia; order Primates; family Cercopithecidae; genus Colobus; species Colobus angolensis. The sequence goes on from NW_012123376.1 coordinate 9,216,477, forward strand.
TTTGTCTTTGATGTGATGGAAAGAGTTACACATGGAACACACACCTGCTGGCTCACTTAGGATCAGTCACATAGTTGAATGGATACATATTATTATAAAAAGTAAAATTCCACCAGTTATACGTTTAGCTTAATTTATTCAGGCTCACATCTAATCAAGCTTAACTTAACAGTGTTGCTGGTATCCTTTGTAATGAATGAAATTTAAATGACTGAAACTATACTTGTGAGACATTTTTCTTTTTTCTGTTTTACTTTCCACCAAACAGTGTGGACCTGTATATAGATAATGGAGAAATTAAAATGACTCTAATATGCCAAATGTAAATATTGATAACCCCATGACACTGGTATGCTTTGTAATGCTTTGCTTAAAAAATTATATTTTTAATATTTGAGAATGAAAAATCAAAATATTTTCAACTTGTAAGATTTACTTTGATATTTTCTTAGTTTTATTTTTTTATTTTATTAAAATGTTACATTATGTTTATTTTGAGCCCCTTAGTGACATTTAGAAATATTATTATTTCAGCCAAGATTCATACCATGTTATGGGTTATTTATGTAGGAGTTTATGTGGTATAAAATATAGAAAATAAAAATACAAATAATGTTTGAGTTAATTTTCTCAGAGACAATTCAAGCAAAACTTTCAATAATAGACTCTATAATATAAAAGAATAACACACAGCTTTCATTTGCTTACAATTTGCTAAACAGAAAAATAATCCAAAGATAATTTTATAAATGAGGAAAAAATTAGCTAGAAATTGAACACTTGCATGTAAACCAGTTGTGGCACTGATAATGAGATGTGAGTTAACTTTGTGTTGCAAATTAACATCAAATGATGCCACAAAAGATAGGAGTTTTGAGAATGGATAGAACATGATTTCTTCTCCTACTGCAGGTGTCTTAAGGCACACAGGATGATTGCTAGAGCAAATCTGATCAGATTTATGCATGAAACATACTGTACTAATAAAGTTGTTTTATTGCATGTGCCAGGTGGCTTCTTGTACATAAAGCTGTATTTCTGAAGCTGATATAGTATTTTTTCCAAATTCCTTATGCCAGAATGTTGGCTACCTTATGCCTTGTGCTTAAATATCAATTGTTCCATGTTTTTGTGAAATTTTAATTATGGTTAATTTAAATTGTGATAGTCTGCTAAAAATAGAAAAGAAATGGATTATGTTTGAACTTGTTGTTCTTTTTTCTAAAAATTATCACATAGTCCTAGATGTCTTTGCTTTTCTAAAAATACTACCATAATGTTAGCACAACATGTCTATCAGGGCCCCTTTTCAGTAATTTCTGTAACTTTTTCTCATTTAATATTGATGATAATTCCATGGGGAAAAATGTGTAAGTCTCATTTATAATTGGAAAACTGAGAATTGAGGAGATAAATCAATTTGCCTAATGTATATAGGTAGCAAAAGTTAGAGTCCAAAACTTGAACCTAATTCGAGTTGACTTCACAACTGATGTTCTTTATCAAAACTCTATACTGCCTCCTTACCTCACTGCAGGTCAATTTATTATCTGCCAGTTTCTGTTTTAGGCTCTGATGTTCATTCAAGGAAGATGGCATATGACTTTGAAACTTGTCCTCCTAGCACTTATCATGATTGCAATTGAATTACTACTATTGTACTTAATGGTTTAATATCTGCCTCTCTTGTCAAATGTAAAATCCAGAAGGGCAGGAACCATTGCAAACTGTTTACAAAAAGAAGAACAGACTGAAGGAAAATAAAGACTAAATGACAATGACCTAAGATTAGAAGCAAGGAAGAAATGAAGGAGGGGATGAAGGGAGAAATGGAGGAAAGGAAAGAGGAAAATGAAACATATTCTCCTATAGATCAAAAGCTAATTAAACAAATTACTATAGTAAGGTTCAAATGAGTCAAGTGCAATGGTTCACATCTACGGTCCCAGCTACTGAGGGGGCTGAGCTAGGGTGACCACTTGAGAACAGGGGTTCGAGGCTATAGTATATCATGATTGCATCTGTGAATAGCCACTGCACTCTAGACTGGGCAACTTAGCAAGACCTCTTCTCTTAAAAACAATGACTAAATAAAAATAAATTTCAAGTGAGTGCTATGAAGACATAGTGGAATACAATAGGCATACTGGAACATAGTAGATGTACCAAAATGTGACACTTAAGCTGAGTCCTGAGAGGTATGTAGGAGGAGTTAACTCAGGTGATCCTGTAGTGATGAGTAGCAGCCAGAATCTCCTGTAATTTTTAGCTTAGGTTAGAATTTCGGAGTTATTAGTGACCATATTTGTGTTTTTTGAAATGTTTCTCTGGCTTCAGTGTTCAAAATAGTATTGAGGAGTCAAAAATGTGGATTTTTAGCTCAAAAAGACAGAGAAGGAAGAGTTTGCCAGAATGGGAAAAAGAGCTGTTGCTATATGAGTAGAAGAGGCTGTCTGGCAGAAGCTATAGCCTTTGTTGGAGGGACAGATTGACTTCAAGAACAGTCCATCGACGACTTATCTTTAATTACTCCCACTTGTATTTCTGTCCACCACTGATCACTTGCTGATGACCCATTAGCTGGACCCCCCAAAAAAGTTGGAAGGCAGGAGTCCCCTATTGAAACTGTCTAAAAAGGTTAGCCTACTAGGCATGAAGCAGGTGGAGAAAAGGAAATATCCAGCACATTTGCAGAGATCTGTCCTCTTAAGAGATAACAGTGGCTTGTCTAAGACTTTTGGGCATACTACTAAAACCTACAGATGCTAGAGCCTGCTAGTAAACCTATCCTGTCTTTTATTTTTAGCAGTTTTTGGGAAACTGGTGGTTTTGGGTCACGTGGATACGTTCTTTAGAGGTAATTCATGAGATTTTGGCACACCTATCACCAGAGCAGTGTACACTGTACCCAGTGTGTAGTCTTTTATCCCTCACCCTCCTCCCCATTCTTTAAGCTAATCTATTTGCCTACTTAGAGTATATGAGTGGTATCTTTTCTATCTATAATAATAATTTAATATTGTTTCTGCCTTTATCCTAACAAAAGGAATATATCTTCACTATTAAAATATGCGTCAACTCTATTTCCCAGTGCAAACACAGTGACTCTCAATTTTCCACTTCCATACCTCCCTCAATAGAGATTTGTTTATAAAGTATTGCAGAAGCACAAGATTTTAAGATGCATGCAGATGGATGCTCCTTTTTCAGTCACTTATTTTCAAAAAGAAATTACCCCCTCCTGCCTTGCCCCGATGAGCCCCTACATCTCCCAGCCCCTAATAAAAACCTAGCTTTTACCTAGAACTTTCAACCTTTTGTCTTCATGTCAGATCGCACAACTGTAAAAATAGGAGATTTGGCCAGATAAATGATCAATGAGGTTCCCTTAGGCCCTACAATTCTGTGGTTCTATTTCCTGGAAAATCATGTGATTGAAAGCCAATGTTTGTTGCAATGAACATTTAAGGACATCATCTTTAAAAACAGCAGCCCATTTTAACTTCCATTGCAGAGAGATGTGGTCTTGTTGAATTTCGAATTGCAAAGCAGCTACATGTGGTCTACAGGTCAACTTTTAATAGCATGAGTATATTTTGGTTGATAGGATTGTAACCACACTGTTATGAAAGTGGCTCCAAAAAACCTAGAAAATTACATATCTGAAAAAAAACATGTTGCTACTAACAATGCCAGAAAACTTCATGAGATTGCTTTCCCAAATATTAATTTTTCTATATGATCCCTACTTTCATTGTAGTGCTACACCCAATTAAAGCATCAAACATTCAACCTATACTTGTGAAAAAAGCAGTTTATGATGGGTGTAATCAAACTCCCATAGGTCCAATTATCTCAGTTGGCTCCCAGTTAATCCATGGAGTTGTTAGGGCCTCCTCTTAATTAGGTCTCTTCCTCTTAAAGAACAATTTTTTTTTCATATTTTACTTTATTATTTCCTTTACTGGAACCCTGTAGGGTGGGAATACTATTTTAAAATGTACTTGTTTGTTTGATGGCTGGCTGAGACTTAATAAAGATGATATTTCTAACCAGAGTCAGTGTCTGAGTAGAAATATAAAACAGTCCTTCTCCATGAAAATTAAATGCAAATATGTACAAAGTAAGATGATGCATACTTTGTATATTTTAAGTTTAACATTTTTCTCATTAAATCCCTTTGATCTTTTGCATAATCTCCCTGAATGTGAAAAACAGCATAGAGTTAACGGGTTTTTCTTTATTTGTTTGTTTTGCACTATCTGATTTACCTGTTTGTTAACTTTATTACTTTTAAGGACATTAATTTATGTTATAAATCAAGATATAATAAAATGAGCTTTAGAAGGAAGACATTTGATCCACAGTGACATTTCGCCTGTTAAATCTCCTCTAGGACATAGATAAAATACCAAGGATAAAAGGTTGCTTTGTCAGCAAGGGGTTTCTTTCATATTTGCTTTCTGGTAGCTGGTACACTCTTGTATTCTCTTTAGAGTTCATCAGAAAAATGCTTTGAAATTAGAGATTAAAATCTAAAATTGTGTCACTCTTTCCAGCCAACTTTCTAAGCTGTTAAAGATATTGTTTTATGTATGAGTAAAACCTTCTCCTTGATTCAGAATTTATACAACTTTATAGGGGTAGAATTTCCTTTGTCATATTCTTAATACCCTATTCAGTAGCATAAAGCATATTTTCCTGAAGAGAAAGGAAGTAAACCATTTCATCCTTAAATTTATTAACATTATAGTAGTTTAGGAAATCAGGCTTCATGAGAACTAGATTACCTCAAAAGCTTTGTTATATATGCTTAGCCTTATATAAATAAGTATAAATTTAAATTTCTGGAAAACCTAGCTGACCACATGAGTTATATAAATTTAGTTCATTTTTTTTTTCATTATTTATGCCTTTGATTTTATCTACTGTTGCCACAGGGGGAACATCTACACATTTAATGGACAGATATATTTTCATAGGATGTCAACAAATAACAAAAGTCATAAATATACAAAAAACACATACAGATACCAAAAAATCAAATACAAGATTTGTACTAAAATAGGTCTTTTTTTGGCTGAGAGCATTTAGACTGATAAACTGGGAACTTGCTTGACTCTAGAGCTTGCTCAATCCTCACCTTTTCCCCTGAAGAATTGATTTGTCAGCCTTATATATATTTTCACAATGTGTTACTATTTTTACTTTTCAAGTCTGTCCACTGTATTAGACGAAGTAGACGTAGAACTAAACCTTATTAGTCTCTGCAGTTTCAGCTCTTCTTGTATTGCCTGGAATATTTACATGGTTTCAATAAATGTTTCTAGAAGAAAGAGGGAAGAGGAAAAAGGATTTTCTTAATATCTGTTTGGTGAAATTGCTCCATAGACAAGATTGACTGCTACAGATGTTCTTTTATTACTTCAGGAAAAAAAGGCATATTGAGCAGAGTTCAATAGAATTATTTTATCCTGAATTCCACACTCTAGTGTGTATTGTTAGAAAAAAGTTACAGAGAACCTTTTTACTGTCAAGCTGTTCCACATAACTCTTTCCTGAAAAGTACCTCCCATGTACTTTTAGAAGTTCGAAAATATCTGTAGGTACACTGCTATTAATGTGGGTGTTAATTTTTGCCTCTAGCTGGCATAAACTAACAGAACTGTATATAAACCAGAGTCCCCAGTTATTAATCTTAAGTGAAAAATACCTGAATAGACATTAAATCAGGCACCATTAAGATTGACTTGACTCACATTTATTCTTGAATGCGATGTGGAATGAAAAGTAAATTGCCAGGATACTGCTTAGTGATCAAGCAATTCTAATGGTGGGATCTGTTTAGAAGAATTAGGCTGAGATTTTTGCCTTAAACATAATGCATCTACACTCTCCAGATTAAACCTTCCCTTTGCTCTTTTTTGTGAAACCATCTCCCCAGCACAGTTCCGGGAAGTCACTGTCATTGTGTGTTTCAGTAACTTCTTTTCCTTGACTGCTTTCTCTGTCATATCCTGTTCAGATTGACACAACGTTTCTTCACGTAGATTTCTACTTCAATTATATTTTTGCACTCTAGATCAGACCTAGGAGTCAGTTAATGTAAGGAGATTTTAAACATTATATATTTATCAATGTATTAATTGTATAGTTTAACTTGCTCTAAAGCAATATTTTTGCACTTCTTTTGAATGTAGAACTCTACTATAGCTTCAAGTGATAAGTACATTAGATGTTCAAAAAACTTATTGAATGAAACCACTATGGGGTACTCTAACACCATGTTACCATAGCTGATATCAGTTGTGAGAAATATTATTAAGAAAACTAAAGTCTCAATTTGTATTTGAGTTTGCTGTTTTATACAGTCAACTTCAAGCCATACAACATCACTAATGACTGATCCATCCCAATAACTGAAGTTTCCAAACACAGAGAAGTTAGAATGTTAGTATATTTGACTGACTGAAGCTATTTTTAGTACTCTGATCCCTCTCCTCCTTCCCTTTCCCCTTTCCCTTCCCAACTCTGCATTTTTTTCCTCTCCTCCCCTTCCCCCTCCTTATTCTTATTCCTCTCTCTGAAATATAAAATATTTCCCAAACTCAGATTTGTAGACTACTGCTGTGCTATCTACATTATAAGTACTAATATCTATACACTTGAAATTAAAAATACTTGTGAAGATAGGTTTTGATAGGTCTCAAGTGGGATCTTGTATTGTTTTATTTTTTCTTCTAATACTTTAGTTATGTTTGGGAATGATTGGATGTATCTTATATTTGTGTGCCTAAGATTCCAGAAAGCTCTTAGCCACTACCCTTTCCAAGGAACAGCCTCTTCTACCTTGGCAGTACCATGGCTTGGTGAGTCTATCTTCATCTCTGACTCTCCTAGAGCTGGTAGACTAACTACTGCTGTCTACCCTTGTCAAAATCTCCAGTATCCACACTCAGAGCTGCAGCTACTTGTATTTGGCTTATGGCTTTCTTCATTCATGTATATAGGTTATATATTCATGTATATATATCACCAAACACCTCCCCATGCTTTTATCAACTTTTTAAAATTAAATATCTCTTTGGAATAATTTAAAATAATTATTCAGTGATAAAATTTGGCTTCATAAATAGACTATATAAGAGATCCCCCTAGTGTAAAACTTATTTACAAACTTTTAAATAATAATACATATCATGTTTTTAGATTAAAAAAATTAAGAAGCTAACAAAGATAGTGCACTGTGTCAAGGAATGTTCTTTCTCTGGTTCTGTATTCATAGTGTAGACACCTAGTCTTGGTCCGTTTTTGCCAGTATAGGCACTCAAACTGCATAATCCTTTGTAAGACAACTCCAGCTTCACCTATTTCTCTCTCCCACAACTAAACACTAAACATATCTGAGTGAAAGTAAACAAGACCTTAGTGCTAGGTACCTACAAATCGGCTCCAACATACTTTTGAAGTACAGGGTTTGAAAGTAAATTATTCCGAATCTACTATCCTTTAGTATTCCTAACAAATTATTCTTCACAGACAGGAATTAAATTACTTTGGAAACCAGACTCTATGAAATACTGGCTTAGAGATGATTGCTGTGAATACTCATGAAGAACATCACATGCAAAACAAAAATTAACCTCAACCATGCATCTCATATTAGACATCTCTATTCATGAGAAAGCAACTTTTAGTGTGAGGTAGTCCCATTTTGTAGTCCATTCCAAAAAAAACAGGCATGAATGAGTTCTCACACATTAAGAATACTCCCAAATATAATATATTAGAATGTGTTTATCAATTTGGGGTCCTGATAGAAAAGTTAAAAATTTATTTTTGTTTTTTGTTCAGGGTTGGATCTTTATTAATATGTAATATCTATGAGATATCCAAGCCCAGAAATCAACTTGCCAGTTTTGTACAGCATTCTGTATGGAGATCAGATCTGGGATTTCCAAAATTAAGAATTCAGGCCTTGGTAATGGATTCGATTAGACCTGCCTCAGCTTACTTCAGAAAAAAGGAGAGGGAGGGAGAGAGTGAGACAGAGAGAGAGAAAGATACAGACCGAGAGAGAGAGAAAGAGAGAGAGACAGAGACAGAGAGAGACAGAGACAACGATACAGAAAGAGAAAGGGAGAGACAGAGTGAGAGACAGATGGACAGACAGAGAAAGAGACTGACAGAGAGACAGAAAAAAATTATTTCTTAAATTATATGATGATAATGGCTTTGAATTTATTTTTTCCCATGAATTTCTGAAGAAATCGGTATGATGTGTTTTTCTTTAATTGTATTTTTAGCACTGCTTCAGAGTTCTGATAATAAATTATATATAAGAAAAATGCCAATAACTCAGGGTTTTCTTAATCAATGTGCATCTAATAATGGAGCAAAGTTGTAGAAGCATGTTTTGGCATTGGTGATCACTTCTTTGCTTGCTCAAAAATTACTTAATTTGTATAAAGCTGAAGAGCTTTGCCCATGACTTCAAACTCCCTTCCATAGATCTGCTTTAGAGGATGTAGAATAGTTTTTCTCTTTACTTTTGTTCTTTTCTGTCTTAGAAACCAGAGAATTTAAAGCTAAATTCTAAAATTACATTATGCTCTGAGAATTCCTGTCATTTTCTTCAAACTATTTAACTTTTACCTTGATAAAGGTGTAACTTAATGATCTATGCTTGTTTCGAGGTCTGGAACTGAAACACCTCATATAATCTATATAGAAAGTTTTATATGCAAATGTTAATGACTGTAACCCAAGGAAATTGAAGTAAGTTGACTTCTGTCTAAGTCACAAGCTCTTTGTTGCCTCGGCCACATCTTTTAATTGGACTTTGTTTAACTCAAAGAAAATTTTCTCTAAAATAAAGACAGAATGAGAATTAAAGTTTTCTGTTTTTATTTTTTTCAGTGCATACATGGAAATGTGTGTGTTTGTGTGTGATCAATCATTATATTTTTATCAATATATAAATCTTGTCCATATTCCACCTCTTAAGAAATATAATATGGATGGCTCTACATACAATTGCCCAATTTTAACTTTTGAAGAGATTAAGTAGGCCGGGTACAGTGGCTCACGCCTGAGGTACTAGAACTTTGGGTGGCCAAGGCAAGTGAATCACCCGAGGTCAGGAGTTCGAAACCAGCCTGACCAACATGATGAAACCCTGTTTCTACTAAAAATACAAGAACTAGTAGAGTGTGATGGTGGGCGCCTGTAATCCCAGCTACTTGGGAGGCTGAAGCACAAGAATTGCTTGAATTCAGGAGACAGAGGTTGCATTGAGCTGAGATTGTGCCACTGCACTCCAGCCTGCTGGATGACAGAGCAAGACTCCATCAAAAAAGAAAAAAACAAACAAACAAACAAAAAAAACAACCAACAGAGAGATTAAGTTGCTGAGGTATACTATTAAACAAAACTTGAGGTATAGGCAACCATGGTCAAAGAATCATTGGAAATATAAACTGAGTGTGCTGACTGTCTTCCACATGACTTCTACTCTGTAGTCAGCTTTAGCAGTATCTCCCCTCTCTACCAAATATTGCACTTTTTGTAAAGACGACTTCTCATTCCTCTCTACTTACTGTTACAAGATAATTTTTTCTTCCACTCTTTGGAATTCCTTTTGAACATCCGTAGGAAAATGAGGCGGAGTAGTGGTTACAGGTATAAAATATTTGGCTGTATTGTGTACATTTTAAATATTGAATGAAATTTCTATTGGCCTTTGTGGAATCATTTTTATCTTAGTCTGACCTCGTTCTTATATCCCTTATGCTTCTACACTTCACATCCTAGCAACTAAATATTGCCTTTTATTTGGCTCTGACTTTATCTTTCAATATAACCATTACATAGTTAAATACAGCTTGCTCTTGTTTGAATGTTGCCTTGTCAAAATTATATGTTCATTTTCCACTTTGATATGTATTTATCATGGTTTTATTCACTCAGGTATATAGATTATATATAAAATATATGTCATTTAATAAAATTCATATTTATTTGTAAATACCTACACAAATATATACACAAAAAGTTTAAGTAGTCTTAGCTGGGAACCCATAGTTCCAGCTACTTGGAAGACTGAAGCTGGAGAATTGCTTGAAACAAGGAGTTCAGGGTTGCAGTGCACTATCGTTGAACCTGTCAATAGCCATTGCATGCCAACCTAGGCAACATAATAAGACCTCATCTCCAAAACAAAGTCTTATTATTGTGAAAACTGATTTATCTTACACTTGCTTTGAATCTCCTGAATTTAGATATGAACGGATTCATTGTGTATATAAATTAAATTTATTTTTTTCTCTGAGACTTGTATCTTAATGAATTTGGATATTCATATGATATCAGTTGACCCAATAATCTGGTTTAGTCTATGTTTCATAATACCAAATAAATACATTTCAAGATATACAACCTAGAAATGATCTGTTTAGGACTGAGTCGAGTTAGATGGCAGAATAGGGCCCTCCAGCGATTGCCATTCCCCCAACAGAAACATCAATTTGAACAACTGTATGTGCACAAAACTACCTGAAAAGAGGTAAGGAAACCAGCTGGGAGATTACAGTACCTTGTTGTTGCATAATAACAGGAAAAAATGAGCTGAAGAGGGTAAGAATGAAGTTTTACATTACCTGTTTAATTCCTCCACCAGCCCTAGGAAGTGCAATGCAAATAAATATATCATGAGCTTGAAGAAAGATGGGAAGTGAGCACAGGATTCTGTCTTGGTCCTTAGTATTGGACCCACCACAGTAAAACCCAGCACAAGGCAGACACCTATGGCCTCTGAGTTCAGGCTGTTGTCCATGAATTTAGCCTCCTGGCCTGTCTCAGTGCCAGGAGGGAATGCATAGTCCCTGCAAAATCTTTGGCCTGCATCATCACCAGCCGAGTACAGTCATCATAGCTTCTGCACAATCCTCAGCAACTGGCAAGCTTCAGCAGCCTTGGGCTGCAGATATACCCTGGCACTGCACAAGCCTCAGCACCCATGGAATTCCAATATGGTACTACACCAACCATGGTGGTTCTGAGGGAAGGTCATCCCCTAGCACTGAAAAGCCTACAGGAGTCATGGGCTTAAGGACCACAGCAAACGACCTGCCCAGAATCTCTGGAAAAGCTTACTGTTGAAAGGCATTTTCAGACAAATCCATACTGCAAAGACTGGAAAAAAATGTTTTTTCAATGTGTAGGGCATCAACACATGACCAAAAGGATCATGATTAGGGGAAAATAACACTACCAAATGAACAAAATAAAGTATCAGTAACTGATCCTAAAGAGCTGAAGATGTACAAAATGCCTGACAATAAATTCAAAATAATATTTTTTAATGAAGCTCACCAATATTCAAAAAATATGAAGAAACAATAAACAAAATGAGAAAAACCATGTTATCAGAACTAGAAAGTTAACAGAGCTTTTTATTTATTCAAAAATAAAACAGAAATCTTAGAGATGAAAAAATGATTGGAATGAAAACTGCAAATACAATACTTGGAATGAAAACTGCAATAAGTATTATCAGCAGAATTGATAAAGTAGAAGAAAGAATTTCAAACTCAAAGGCAAGTTATTTAAACACATAGAGTCAGAGGAGGAAAAAAATAATGAAAAGAAATAAAGAAAGCTTACAGAATTAATGGGACAGCATCAGAAGAAAAAATTTTCAAGTGGTTGGCATTCAAGAGGGAGTGGAGAAAGGTAAAGGGGGTAGAAAGCTTATTTTTTTTTTAAAAAAAAGAATAGATGTATCCAAACCCAGAGAAATATAAGTATCTAGGTATAGGAATCTCCAAAGACATCAAGTAGATTCAGTGAAAATGAAGCTAACTCAAGACATATTATCAAACTTTCAAAGATAAAAGACAGATATAGTGTCTTGAAGGCAACAAGAGAAAGAAGCAAATAACATAAAAGGGAGTTTTAATATGTCCAGCAGAGACCTTCTCTACAGAAACATTACAGGCCAGAAGAGAATGGGATGATATATGCAGACTACTGAAGGGGTAAAAAAATGACTGGCAACCAGAAATACTATATCCTGCAAAGCTATCTTTCTGAAATGAAGGAGAGATAAATAATTTTGCAGAAAAACAAAAGCTTAAGAAGTTCATCACCACTAGATCTGTAAGAAATGCTAAAGAGAATTATTTAATCTGAGAGAAAATTAAATGAATGAGTTTCACAAAAACATCTGAGCACAGAACACTTACTGCTAAAATTAACTAGACAGTCAAATTTAGAATATTATAATACTATAATGGTGATATGTAAATATCTAATATCTTTAGTATGAAGATTTAAAGATAAAAATATTAAATATTTTAATAATCAGAATAACTTGTTAAAAGGCATGCATTTTAAAAATATGTAAAGTATAACATCAGAAATTCAAAATGAAGTGGAAGACTCAAGTAAATTTTTAAAGATTTATTTTCCATCAAAGTTAACTTGTTACTAACTTAAGATAACCTGTTACAGCTATAAAAGGTTTTTATAAACTTCATGGTAATTATGAAGCAAAACTCTAGAATATATGCACAAAAAGTAAAAAGCAAGAAAGCACTATTACTAGAGGTATACAGAGAATCAAAATAAATGAGGAAGAAAGAAACATAATGAGAGAGGAAGAAAGAAAAAAGATCTCTAAAATAACTAGAAAACAATTAACAAAATGGCAATAGTAAGTCCTTATTTACCAATAATTAGATTTAATGTAAATGGATTACATTATTTAATCAAAAAACAAAGATTGGATGAATGTATAAAATAAACAGGATTTGACTATATGCTGCCAAAAGGAGACTCACAGCACCTGTTAGGGTACACACACTGAAAGTCAAGGGATGGAAAAAGATATTACAAGAAAATAGCAGCCAGAAGAGATTTGGAGTAGCTATACTTAATTAAATAAATTAGGCTTTAAGTTAAAAAAAAAAAAAACTGTAAAATGAAACAAAGATCATTATATAATTGTAAAGGGTCCAATTCAGCAAAAGAATGTAACAATTGTAAATATATACGTACCCAACTTCAGAGCAACTAAATATATAAAGTAAATATTGATAGCAGTAAGATCAGAGAAAAAAATAAAATAGAGATAAAAAAATAACAGATTAATGAAGCAAAGAGTTGGCTTTTTGAATAGGTCAATTAAATTGACAAATCTTTAACTACACTAAGAAAAAAAGAGATGATTCATATACATAAAATCAGAGAAGAGAAGGGAGATATTATAATTAATGCCACAGAAATACACAAAGGTTTGTAAGAGATTATTATGAACAATTACATGCCAACAAATTGGATAAGCAAAAAGAAATGGATAAATTCTTGAACACATATAAGCTACCAAGATTGAGTTATGAAGAAATAGAAAATCTAAATAGATCAGTAAGGAGTAAGGCATTGAATCTGTAATAAAGTCTTCCATCAGAGAAAAGTTCAGAACTTGATTGCATCACTGCTGAATTCTACCAAACATTTAAAGAATAATTAATACCAATTATTCTCAAACTCTTTCATATAGCTGAAGAGAAAAAATTATTTCCAAACTAATTTTTATAATATCAGCATTACCCTAATACTAGAACCAGACAAAAACACAATCAATAAAGAAGACCACTTGTTAAAATTACAGATAGATAGAAGGAATAAATTCTCATGTTCTACTGAACAGGAATGTTCCATTCATTACACAATGTATACATGTATTAAAACATCACATCGTACCCCACAAATATGCACAATTGTGTCAATTAAAAATAAAATCAAATAAAATAAAACTTTAAAAAATGTTAATCTCATAGAAAAAGAGAGTAAAATGGTATTTCCCAAGGCTGTGATGGTTCGGAAGAAGAAGGGTTGGGTAGATGTCAGTGAATGGATACATATTTATAGTTAGATAGGAGAAATGAGTTTAAGAGATCTATTGCACAGCATAGTGACTATAGTTGATGATATAAGGTATTACTGAAAAATGCAAAAGGAGATACGTTTTTTCATCACAAAAATAACTTGTGAGGTAAAACATTTGTTAAATAGCTAGATTTAACCATTCCATGATGTATATACACTTCACAGCAACATGTTGTTTTTGGTAAATATATACAATTTTATTTCAATTTTTAAAATAAAATAAAAATAAACAATATTTTGCATATAACTTATCTTTATTATGCTTATGCCAACAACATGTAATAATGTTGGATTATTTGTATATTAATTAGTGATGTTAGTATTTAAGAAAAAATTATGGACATTTAAAATTTCTAATCCATTTGAGGATACATCAAGAAATTTAGACTAAGTTGTTGAACTATTTCAGTTTTTCAATCACAGAAAACTGGAAGATCTTGCTCTATTATTCATTTGCTCAGAAATTGGTAAATTTTCATATTCTCTGCTTTTATATCAACATCAAGCTTTGATTTAATTGATAATGAGATGATTAGTGCTATCTCATGCATATGAAGATATTGAGTCATTACACTTGAATGTTTTCTTTCTATAGTAGTCAGAAGTTTTCCCTTTTTTAAGGAGTGGAGTAATAATTTTCCTCATATGTTTTATATATGTTTGACTCTATATTGTATATGACATGCTTGAATTCTAATCCTACATTCTGAAAAGTAGATTCTCTAGTCTGATTTTTTACTATTTACATATTTCAGGAAGTTTTCAATTTTTAATGAGGACACATAGAATTTGATTGAATAAATAAATGAAAGAAACAACTCAATGATGGTAAATTAAGTAAACTTGGGCCTAAATTCTCAGAGCTATGTTACTGGTGGAATTAATTTAAACTAAGCCCTTAGCAAGATACTTAAAAATAATTTAGTCACCTAAAGAATACAGTAAGATAAGAGTAAAGTGAAACAAAGAAATTTATTTTATAAAGTAATGGTCCAAATGAGCTATTCCAGTTAATGAATGGCTGTCATTCATGAAGTCATTCAATCCAAGGGAAGGGCAGTTCTGCCATCTTCAACAAGAATTTTCAAAGTCACTCTAGAAGACAGCGGGACAGAGCACTGAAGAACTCAAATGTAAGCTGGCTCAGAAATCAGCCACACGAGGCTGGGGTGCAGTGGCTCATGCCTGTAATCTCAGCACTTTGGGAGGCTGAGATGGGTGAATCACTTGAGGTCAGGAGTTCGAGACCAGCCTGGCCAACACAGTGAAACCCCATCTCTACTAAAAATACAAAAATTAGTAGAGCATGATGGTGTACACCTGTAGTCCCAGCTACTTGGGAGGCTGAGACAGGAGACTCGCTTGAACCAGGGAAGTGGAAGTTGCAGAGAGCCAAGATTGCGGCCACTGCACTCCAGCCTGGGTGATGGAGTGAGGACTCTGTCTCAAAAATAATAATAATAATAAAATAAATCAATCACATGACCACACATAACTACAGGGAGTGCTGAAAAATATTGTCCTTAGATGGGCAGCAATCCCCAACTACAATTCCATTATTGTAAAATAATCAGAAAACAGAATTTGGTGTAAAATTAGCAGTATCAATCACTGTCTCCTTGTCAATGACACAAGCATGTTTTTTGAAAAAAGTGTAAGGCTCAGAAATGGGGCTACGGAAACATGGAATGGGTCTGTTTGCAGCTCCCGTGGCATGCAGCTGTAGATTCAGATTGCATCAAAGATTATCCTACAAAAGACTTTGTTGACCTCTCTGATACCAATATCAAAGTTATAGATCCATTTGCCAATATCTCCTTGCAGTCTTTAATTGTAAACAGTGGTGTGTCATCTATTGAAATTCTTTAAACTATTTACATTTTCAGACTTGATAGTCTTGTATGCTAATTTACTTAATAAATTAACTCAGTTTACAAAATACCAACTCATCCTAATAATATTTTATTTAAGATGATTGATTTTTAATTGTACTGACATGCTGGAATTTCTTTAACATGTTTGTATTCACCTTACATTCCTCATGATTTTAAAAATGTAATTCTGAATGTAAAAGCTATTTTTCCTTTGGCATTGAATTCACTGTTTTGCTCACAATAAGGACTTAATTTCAAGTTTGTAGATCTAAATCGAATTTCAGACTATTTCAAAGAGTATCCATATCTTCACTCTCTTCAGAAATGTGATTGTTTACTTGGGGCCTTCAGTGGGTCCTTGGTATTAATCAATATTTGACCACCATTACTGGGCAATCGTTATTAATAAGGCACCATATTGAGAGCTCTAAGGGATGCAAATGATTTTGAAATGCACAGAAAGCCACTCAACTGCAGAGGCCTCCTGATCTGTCGCCATCTGGACATGTGAGTCTGGGATTCAAGTGCGCCCTGGAGTATTTTTCTCTATGTGTCAATTTTTTATTCCTTGGAATTTTTTCTTTGTGCTATTCCACTGTTTTGTTCATCCTTGTTTCCCTAGACAACATTTTTCAAATCCAGTGCTTATGCTATTTATGTCTGTCCTCAATTGATGGATTTTATGAGATTTCCCCACCCCATTTACTAACATCTTGGATCCTCATTTGTGGTCAGTTGTACGCTTTTAAAAAATGCAGTAATTATGCATTTGCGATGCCCCCTAACCCACACTTTTTTGGTTTACTTTAAAGAAAGCTAAGTAAGAGAAATCTTCAAGGTAGTGGATATCTATATTTGGGGTGGGGGGAGGGAGCTTAGTCCTTGATTCAGTAGAGTGTTATATAATAGAGGGAAAGGTAATGAATTTAATGTCAGGGAATATTCAACTTAATATTCAGCACCACTGCTTTATTTCAACTAAACAGACATATGCCGGGCACCTATGACATGTCAGTCACTCTCCAACTATGTCCTGCAGGTTCAGAAAAGCATAAGACAGTCCTAATTATCCAGAGTGTTTACAATACACTAACTGTGTGATGTAGTTAATATCCATACATGCGAGTTTCCTTCTCTGTAGAAAAGGAATAATATCTGCCTCATAAGAATATTGTGAGGATCAAATTACATTTATTCTGTTCCCATGATTATAATGAATATGATCTTTTATATTTCAGGTCTAGGCTCAGCAAAATTTTGGTTCTATGAACCAAAGTGATTTTAAAATTTTAACATTGCAGTTTTCAGGGTTATTTGAATATTGACTTTGGATAGAGAAAGCAAAAGGTAAATATCCCCAAAGTGCGTTAGAAGCTGAGTAATGTCAGATGAGTAATTTATCTCAAATTCATTCCACATTGATATAATTCATATAATTTGTTCCCCATTGATAAGAGATTTCTTCACACAAAATAAATTCTAGAGTTATATTCATTTCATATAAATTTCAACCTTAGAATATTAACATTATGTATGACACATGTATTTATAAATATATAGTATGCATGTAATATCTTGGTGAAGAGCTCTTACAAATAAGAAAAATATTTGGATACCAGTATGATGTGTTATTTTGATCTAAGAAAGACTAGAGTTTTCATTTTAGTTTCAATACAAATGCTAGCTGTATTTCTACTTATACCAGTTTAATCTGGTTGACGTATTTACTGCATTGTTATGAAATTAGTCAATCAGCAACTGTGTTTCTCTATGGAATTCTCAAGAATTCAGAATTCCTACAGCGTCTATAGATTAGCTATATCTTGATGTGTTTTCTTAATCTCTTCATAAAATGTTTCTTGAAAGCTCTGGAGTATACAATTTGCTTCAGAAATGGCTTTGCTTCTTCCCTGATCCTACAGTGTCTCTCTCTCTCTCTCTCTCTCTCTCTCTCTCACACACACACACACACACACCCCTCTTGTTTTTTTCCTTTTTTATAAATAAGATTTTATTTATTTTGTTTTATTTTTATTTTATTTTGTTATACTTTAAATTCTGGGATACATGTGCAGAATGTGCAGGTATGTGCCATGGTGGTTTGTTGCACCCATCAACCCATCATCTACATTAGGTATTTCTCCTAATACTATCTCTCCACTTGCCCCCCATCCCCCGACAGGCCCTGGTGCGTGATGTTCCCCTCCTGTGCCTATATGTTCTCATTGTTCAACTCTCATTTTTGAGTGAAAATATGTGGTGTTTGGTTTTCTGTTCCTGACACACACCTCTTGGAACAACGAGAATAAAAGTCAAGAAGTAATTTAATGAAATAAAAAGAGAGGTTCAGAAAAAAATGGCTAACAATATGCTACCAGAAATTAGAAGAAAATGAACTATTAAGTTGACTTCAGTGATAATCAATGCATTTCTAAATAACAGAAGAATATGAAGGTTCAGTGTTAATGTTATTACAACAAATTTTGTGTTCACAATATTTATTCATCCCCGTGTGTTTTTGTCACTTGATTTGATTAGGTACCTTATGTTTAAATAAATCATGGCACATTTTTGTCTTATAACTAGTACTTAAAGAAGTATAGTATCATTTCTTTAGAATGATTTAGCAGTATTGAGGTTTGGATCAATGCATTGAAACAATTTTACGTGTATGCCTGAGATGAGAGTGGGAAGACAGATGATAATGAGAAATAGAGAATAGTGTGCTATAGAGAGCTTGCTCTGCTCACCGTATCCCTCCTGTCAGGATCCTCTGAGTCAGTTTTCTTGATTGAATGACATTACCTCATTTGTATTTATTTTATGGATTTTTCCTGTAACATATTTTTTTGTTAAGATAAAATTTTACTGCTTTACATTAAAAAAATTTTTAAATTAACATATAAAAATTGTGCATATTTATGGGGTCCATAGTGATGTTTTGATACATAAATAATGATTAGATCAGGCATGTTCCTTATCTCAAACGTGATTTCTCTGTCTTGGGTTCATTTGATACTCCTCTTCTAGCTATTTGAAATGATTTATTATATTATTATTAACTGCAGACATTTTCAATGGGATAGAATACTAAAACGTATTCTTCCTATCTAGCTATAACATTGTATTATGTTAAAAATCAACTAAAAAATTTGGGGGCACACAAATATGAAAAAGTTTAAGACAAAAACTTATAGTACTTCTAAGTAAATGACAAATATTGACATAATATAAATTATTTCAATAGATTAGGATGCATTTCATACAAAATAAAGCTGTGAAGAATTTACCTAATTAAACCTAAAAGTTTAATCCTAATGAAAAACAAATCACTATCTCTGTTTATAAGACTCCAAAATTTGTCTCTCGGGCTGAAACTCCACTCTCTGGCTCCAATTACCTACTTGAGAACTTCTTTTGAGTATTTCAACAACACATTAAAATTAATAAAATCAAATACGTGACTGAGGCCTGGCATTTGTTCTTCCCACAGCTTTCCCTGTCTCAGTGAGATTTGTTTACTCTCATGTTGAAAGGTTAATCCCTATTTCTCTTCGTAACACCAAATCTAATCCATACTGTGTGTGTGTGGACCTTAGATCATTGTTTTCACTTCAGATGCTCCTACTATATCAAATCAAACAACTGCAACACTCTTTTAAATTTTCTCCCCAGATTCCATTTTCACTCTCTCTGGTTAATTCTGTATGAGGCAAATGAAAGTAAAAATTTAAATTCACAAATACAATAAAGTTTCTCTTCCATTAAAAATGCCATAGTTGTGGCCAGCCACTGTGACTCATGCCTGTAATCCCAGCAATTTGGGGGGCCAAGGTAGGCAGATTGCTTCAGTTCGGGAGTTTTAGACCAGTCTAGGTAACATGGTGAAACCCTGTCTCTACAAAAAATACACACACACACACAAAATTAGCTGAGCATGGTGGTATGTGCCTATAGTCTCAGCTACTTGGGAGGCTGAGACAGGAGGATTGCTTGAGCTCAGGAGGTCAAGGCTGCAGTGAGCCAAGATTGCACGACTGCATGTCTCTAAACAAATAAATAATAAATACATGAATAAAATAAAGTCATAGTTTTCATTTGCAATTTTAAAAAGATCAAATACTTTTTATAAATTTGAAGATGGGACATATACTGGACACTGCGAAATTCTTTCAACTTGACTTGTTCTTTTCTGTTTCCTACTTACACTATTCCAGCCACAAGTTTCTGTCAGTTCCAGGAAAAAGCCAAGATGCTTGGGACTTAGCTTTGCTGACCTTAGCCACCAATGCCCTTTCCTTGAGCTACGTGATTGATTGAACCCTTTCTATCATTCAGGTGTTAGCTCATACCCTCTATATGGTCTTCCCTGTCTCCTTAATCGTAGTAAATTATCTCCTTTTTTTAAAAAAAAAAAAACAAGCAAACATGCTTTTCTACTCAGTTCACATTTTTGTTTATTCCTTTACATGTTTCTTGTTACCAGCACTAAACCATAAGTTTCATGAGTCAAAGACTGGTTTCACTTTTCACTGCACTCCTGTTTAGCAGATTGCCTGTTGTAGAAGCAAAATTGGAACTATGTTGTCTACTATGGTAGCCAACGGTCACTGTAACTATTTACATTCAAATTAATTAAAAATTAACCAAAATTAAAAGTTTATTTCTTCCATTATACTCACCACATTTGAACTGTTAAAAGGGGCACATAAGTGGCTACCTTATTAGTGCCACTAATGGGACCATGTCCATGATTGAAGTAAAGAGTCCTATTGAACTGTGCTGCTTTGGAATGAACATTTCAGTTGCTTGCTTTCATGAAATCTCTACATCACTCTACTGAGATATAATTGTTAACATAAAACAAAGTTGAACAAATTATATGTTTTTGGTGCATGAACTTACTTAGTCAAATTCTATCTCTGGCAGTAGGACAAAGAGATTTTAGTAGTACGAGGGGCATCTAAAATTGTTTTTGTTTTTGTTGGGCTTTTGGTTCATTTTTTAAAAAGTGAATTATTGTTATTTTATGCCTTGACATTAAAGAATTTAGATTTATACATTACCGACCTTGCTCAATTCTCCCAGAGAAAATTTCTCTTTGAAGTCATTGGGAGATCCAAAAAGAAATAGGATATAGAAGAATTGAGCCAGGGGCAAAATGTTATTCCTTTTCATGTATCTATAAAATGAAAAAAAGAAAAATTTGATGAATTGTAGTCTATTTGCTCTGCTTCAGAACTTGCAAGGTACCTATGTTATTATTAAATATAGATGCTAAGGAAAACTAGAGTCCCTGAAGAGGGGGTGCGAGTGGTAGAAGGCAAAGGGGAGAACTTAATAAAGAGATTAAGTAAAAGCATGAGAATGTCCAAGTCAATTGTTAGATATTTGTTATAAGTTAGTGTTTAATACAAAATTAAAATGGCCCCTGTTTCTGATGTTTCATGTCTTAATCATCCAACTTCATGAATGTGCTGTACTCATTAAGTCTTACAAAAATGCTATGTATTAGACTTATGAGTAAAACATATCATCTAGCCTCAAAGGTTTAAATATTAGTTTGCTAGTAATATAACCACTCTGCTTCCCTTTTGCTAATGTTTTATGAGTAGTGCTGTGCTCTTTTTATTTTTATATTTGTTATGAAATTTTATTTCTAAGCCTCTTTTTGTTTATTTTTTGGAAAACATTTTTAGATTAAAAAAAATTCAACCCAGTACATGTTTAAGGGGTTGATTTAAGCAGATTTGATTTTTCCTATTTTGTTACACTACTTAAATTTAGTCTTTCATTTGTCATTCTAATTTATGCTTTTATGATTTCTCTTTTATTCTTTTTTGTTTTACAAGGATGGATTTTGGAGAGAGTGAGAGATTGGCTTTGTATTGTCACAAACACAAAGGCAGCTTCAGGGATAGGAGAGAGACAAGCAGAAATTTCACTTCACATTTTAGGCTTTCCTTACACAGCAAGGAGATGCCTTTACCACCCCTCCACACTTTCTATTAGCAGTGGCAGGGAAAGAGCCCTCCATTGTTCCTCCAATCTCCTTTTGGGGAGTTACATGCCTATGTCAGGAAATCCCCACTTTGACTCCAACACCCTAGGTTCTATGTCCCATTGCCTCTCTTCCATCTTCCTGCATCTATGTAAATAAAGAGCTGGGGCTTATATTGAAGAAGTTGTCTCATTCTCCAAGTAAGCAACAGAGCCTCCCTTGGTTGAAGGTGTTTTGACTTTCTCATTGGACCCAGGAAAAGATATAGAAAGTGTTATATCTTGGCACCTGGCTGGTAAATGTCACACTTATTTGCAAGGTGAAGAAAGCTTCCCCACCAGTCTTGCATCCACTCTGACAGACAAGCCAGCCCCAGTGAGAGGAAACAGACGAGATCATAATGGGAATGATTGCCTTCACCCTGGCCCCAGTAGACCATGAGTTGCCTTCACCTCCCACCACTCCCACTTTTGCCCCCCACCCCAGGTATGTATCATGATTTTGGTAGTGTTGTCTGATCAAGGAGGAGTAAGACCTTAGCTCCCAAAGAAAAGAAAAGGTAGTGGGAAATGAAGAGCTGAAGAAGAAAGCAAGACAGTAATATCCTCCACTCTCTTACACCCCTTCTGCCACACCTTCATCCCCTCCCTGTCACCATGTTTTCTGTTGCTAAGTCATTGAGCACAGATCTAAGTAACACAATGAATTGGCAGGGCTTTGCTACTTTCCCACAGGACCAAAACCTGGGGAGGAAGTATGCTTACTGCTCTTGGGCAAATGGCAAAGTTTGTCATGAAAGGCAGACCTAGCCCAAATGGGGACAAAAGATGAGATTCTCCTTTCATTGAACCTGTTTTTCTAATATGAAACTTATTTAAAATATTTCATGACCAATTTTCCCCAACTTCTTTATTTTGCTTCCCTGCTCCATCAAATTAGTAAACTATTTTCAGAATTAGCCTCATGGACTTGTGGCCCATGTAGTTGCATAGGGTTCCATGTGCAGAAGGGCTCTGCATTTATTTTAATGCTTTGCAGTTGCCATCTTGAAATTATTAATACTTTTGAACAAAGGGCCCCACATTTTCATTTTTCACTGGGCCCTACAAATTATGTAGTCATTCCTGATTAATTTTACCTATAGAAATATTTACCAGATTAGTCTTACAGGCATATCTTATTTCTCCCTTTTGCTTAATTTACACTCTCCATCAAGCATCTAGCTTTGTCTATTTACTTCTTAAATACCTCATAAATCTTTTCTCCATCCCCGATGTCACTGCTTTATTTCAGGAAACCATTATCTTTCACCTGGATCATTGTAGCAGTCTCAAGGTTTTATTTGTTTTCTCTTTATAATTTAGCCTTCATAGTGCTACGAGAGTCATTGTTTTAAAACATAGACATAACCAAGATTGCCACTTATTTAAGTGGCTGTTATTACTCATGGAAAACTACTTTTTGAAAAATTATTTTTCTATATGTGTTTCCTGAGTGCACTTATTTCACATATTTAGTATTTTTATTGTTTGATAATTAACTCATTTTAAATTTGAATCTATTTCTTCTATTAGTGAATATTTGTCATTCTTCTTTAATAGTAATAATGTCCTTCCTCTTTATCTAAAATTGAATGATGCTCACTTTTTAAAAGAGAAATAAGATATCTCACTCCTCATTTTTTATTGTGAGTGTGGGTGCATGCACGTGTGTGTGTGAGAGATTGAAATGAACCTTTCCCACTGTACCTAAACAGTTTTTGTGCTTGTTCATGATCCTTTATTCTTTTAGAGCATTTTACATCATTTTTTCTTTTTAAATATTTTTAAATGAACAGATCAAAATTATATGTATTTATCATATACAACATGATGTTTTAAAGTATGTATATGCACTGTGGAATATTTAAAGTATAATCTGGAGTTAGGGTGCAAGGGATGGACCAGTGTCAAGTCCTTGTAATTTTGTATTAGTACTGTCTGAATGCTGTCACTAGTTCATCCTATTTCTAAAGGACAGCTTAAACTAGAGGGTTGTGTTGGAACCTAGAGGTATATAACTAGTAAGGAGTAGGTGCCCATCTTCTAGTACAGGCATTCATTCCTGAATTTAGACATCGAGCATTTTGCTTTAAAATATGGTAGAGACTTTTTTCTAAATTCTGGTCTCGAGCTGGTAGGAATGGGAAAGAAAATTTTCTATGGCAGTTAAGGTAATTCATTTTGGAATTAAACTGAATTTCGGAACTGAATTCTTAATATGATTATGTCTCTTGGACTCTAAATCATAGTTTTCTCCTGTGAAAATTCAGATTGCAGTGCTTAGGTCATACAGTTGCTCTGAGGAAAAGAAGATAATTGCCTGGCACATGTTAAACACTTCATAAATGATTGTTGATTTTGATGTAGTATTTGTTGTTATTCCTCCTGGGTGGGTGCAAGAGGGTGCAGATGGATTTTGATTTTTATATCATCATAGCTGATGATTTTCTAAAATATATGCAGAATTTTAAACAGGAAAGTCACTGATATATATGGCAGAGGTTGCTGAAGTGCTCCCTGCACCCACATCATCTGATTTGTTGATATAGAATTTTGAGAATGTATTAGTCTGTTCTTACGCTGCTATAAAGAACTGGCCAAGACTGGGTAATTTCTAAAGGAAAGAGGTTTGATTCACAGTTCCACATGGCTGGGGAGGCCTCAGGAAACTTACAATCATGGCAGAAGGGGAAGCAAACATGTCCTTCTTCACATAATGGCAGGAAGAAGAAAAATGAATGAAGGGGGAAGCTCCTTATAAAACCACATCAGATCTTGTGTGTACTTACTCACTATCATGAGAACAGCATAGGGTGGGGGGACTCCCCCATGATTCAATTATCTCCACCTAGTCCTGGCCTTGATACATGGCGATTATTAACAATTCAAGGTGAGATTTGGGTGGGACCCAGAGCCAAACCATATTAGAGAAGTTGAAGCTCTTTGTGCTCCTAAAAGTCAATGATATAGCTGAGTGTCTTATGTATCTGTGTTTGTGTGTGTATCCTTAAGCAATATTATGCTGTGATAATGATGATCATCAACAGAGGCCCAGGATCTCACAAATAATTGCACAATTTATACTATTCGTTCTCTTTCCTAAGCTCTCAAGAGCAACTTTCAATGAGTTGCACATGGAGTCTGTTTTGCTGACACACTACATCCCTTTGTGATCAAGTAGAGACAGAGTGGCCAAAATTATTTAAAGTATAGCTATAGAAAATAATGAAATCAAAGCAAATGTACAACTGCATTTGAGAATGCATGACCGCTTCTAAAGAATTATCTTACATGTACTTGAATATTCTGAGTGTTTCAGAGTAGGAAAAAGTCCTAAACTTTCCTTTCATATTTGGTATGGTTTAACTACTGTACACTCATTTGCTTCAAGAATGAATCAGACTTTTAACAAATGCATAAAACAGCCAAAGTATACATGAAATAAAATTTATCTCATTAAAGTTATCCCAACAATAACAAAACAGATAATTCTAGAAGCATCCATTTTATGTTCGACTATTACTATTGATTTTGGTTTTTGATATTCCTAACAGTAGTTTAAATCACTTCTATAGTCTTGCCAAAGTAAAACCAGCAATCTAAGCTAAGCTTTCCTACCTCTTAAATTTACAATATGCTTTCAGATATATCAGCAATTCAAGTTTATGTGGTTGAATATACATGTTCAATACCACTGAACCCAAAATATGAAGGTCTAATGAATTGGTTTTAATGATTTCCTTACTTCCTTAAATGTTTTTGTTTTAATTGGCTATACCACACTATATCCTGAACTACATTGAAAAGTTCACAGAATTGATGCTAATGGTCTCTTTCTAATTATGACTTAACGAACAAGGTCTAACACTGCAGCTTTAGAGGTTAGACACCACAATTAGTAATTATTGTCATATTTTTATGAAGCAGAAATCTTAAGGCTTCCATAATAATGTGAAGATTATATATACATATGTGTGCTTCAGTGAATTTATGTTTGTATATGTGTGTGTATTAATCTTAGATAAATATTTGAAAAAATGTACATTTAGAATATTTTATTTTTTGATTATAAACATACATGTATATGCATATATATGCATATATGCATGTATTTATATTAAGACACACATTTTTGGATGAAAAAAGCACCACCTAATAAGTAAATTCTTAATTTATTTTGCAGAAGTTGTATTTCATCTATAATCTATCCTCTCCTAAGTGTATTTAACACTTAACGGATTCTTTATTTCTTTCTGGTCTGGAGTTTGAACAAAATGTTCACATTGGTCACAATTAAACATTTTGATGAAAAAGTTTGTGTCATTCCATGTACGTGTATATATATGTTTTTGTTTTTTGTTTTGTTTTGTTTTGAGATGGAGTCTCCCACTGTTGCCTAGGCTGAAGTGCAGTCGTGCCATGTCGGCTCACTGCAACCTCTGCCTCCCAGGTTCACGCTCTTCTCCTGTCTCAGCTTTCCGAGTGGCTAGGATTACAGGTGCACACCACCACATCTGGCTAATTTTTTGTATTTTTTAGTAGAGATGGGATTTCACTATATTGACCAGACTGGTCTTGAACTCCTGACCTCATGATCCGCCCACCTGAGCCTCCCAAAGTGCTGGGATTACAGGCGTGAGCCACCACGCCCAGCCAGGTCATGCCATATATTAAACACAGTCGTATTTTATTCCATTATGGATACAGTTTTTTGAATAAAATGTTTATAATGATGTGCTTACACTGACATTTAGGAAAAAATAGCAAGAAATCTCACAAATAACAAAAGTTGGGGGATAGGGTCATTCATATTTAGTAGTCTCACACAATTGTTACATTAAAAGTACCAAACTTTATTATACTATTTCTAATATTGGTTCTCCAAAACATTAATTTCTTTTTCACCTACATGATGAAAAATAATTTAATCTTGCTCTGGTTTTGCAAATTTGACTTTCAGTAGTGAAAACATTTATTACTATTTATTCTTGAAGAAGTTTGATTTCAAATTTTCTATCAAAAGTGTAATATATGACATTACACTTTTAGGAAAAAAGAGTCTAAATCTCTTTTATACAAATCAAATTGTATATACTTATTTTCACTTTTCTCAAAGTATTTAAGGCTGTCATATGATTTTTTTTTGCTTACTTTTTCAGAGCTATTTTACTATTGATGACTTATTCACCTTTGATGCCTGCTTTCTGTCTTTCTGTCTTTATTGTAGTTCTCTGTCTGGTTATCTGCCTTGAATAATTCAGTGTTTTCAGCAAAAGGATATACAATTAGTTCAGGAATTGTATTTATCTGGCATCTTGATTCATGATTGTTTCAGATATTTGCATACATCAACAATATTTAATTTAAAATGAAAGAAATATTGACAGATTTTTTATAATTGCTTTTATAAATCAAGTATTATTCCTAAAGTTAATCTCAGTTAAAACACACTTTCAGAGCTGAAGATTCTTTTTATTCTTTTTATTAACATAGCATTGTTTTTAGACGGTTTAAGTAAAATACATTGAAAGGAAGCATTCTCATTACATTGTTTGCAATCTAATGTTATCAAAAAATGGATAATTGAAAAGGGTATGACAACATACAGGTAATGCCAAGTGAATGGAGACAGAGTGAAAGAAGAAAAAAAAATGACTTAAATGAATATGTTTATGTGTTGGGGGAAAATGAGCTGAAATGAATGTTGGTAGTAGTATTTCTGAGAGGAGAAAAACCCAATACAGATGTTGGGGAAACACTTAAATTTTAAACAGGAGGCAATAGGGAGCCAGAGAAAGGATCTAAGGGAGTAACAGTGTGCTTGAGCAAAGTAAAAATGTTCTCCTGGTTGGCAAATTCTCGTCCTATCTTGCTGTGGTAATTAATCTGACAGCTAAACACTAGCCACTCACCTGCTTCAAAGCATAAATTTTAGTTTATGTGCACAACAAATTACTCTTTCATGCACACATTAAAAAATATATACAAATTCTCCATGGAATGGGGGAGATATTTGATAGCTGCCTTTGATGGAAGTAGTTATTATTAATTTAAGATTAGCATACTCTAGACAGACTGTTAGCATTCGTGTTTTATCTAAACACAGCCATGTGAGCGGCACAAGGCTGTCAGTGTGTTGGTGAAAGCTCTCCCAATGTTCCCAACAGCTGCTGAAATCACAAACATTTCAATCCTGTTAATTCAATGTGAAAAAATCATTAGCATTGTACTGAGGTGTTTGAACCGACTCACTCCTGCTTGGTTGATCTCTCAAGTCAAATTAGGAAAATTCCTGCTCAGGTGCAATTTACCATTTGTTGAATCAGGCATATTATTCTGGTCACATTTTGAGATGGCACTCTTCTTGTCTTCCCTGTGAGCAATGATAAATTTCGCTAAAGAAGGAAATTGTGTATTAGGGTTTTGAAAGCAAGAACTTTTCTATCACTTGTGAATTTCTACAGGTGTGAAACATAGATTAATAAAATATTCAAATGGGTAAGACATTATTCAGATCATCATCAACAACAATACTCAGTGGTGATTTAATACTATTAAATGTCAGATATTTCTTCTAATTGCCAAAGATCCCTTCACCAACTGGTCTTCAAAACATGCTTATGAGCTGAGTGCTATTATTTCTGTTTTCCAGATGAGAAAACTGAGGCACACACAAAAAGTAATTTGCTAAGGTTATATAACTAAGTTATGGAGACCGAATTTGAATCCAGGCAATATGATTCTGGATTATGTGCTCGTTTTATATAGATGAATATACAAATGTGAAATAAAATGAAAGAAATAGAGAAAAGAAATGTGAAATAAAATGAAAGAAATAGAGAAAAGAAACCAAAAATTTTCTGTGTGAGATATTTACAAGTAATCATGTTTTATTCCTGGAGATGAGGAAGTAATCAATAAATGCCAGAACTAATATACATTTGAGATGTCAGATTGATGAAAGTCAATATGTCAGTGGGCCAGCTGGGACCAGAAGCCGTATTTCCTTTCAGTCTAAAACTCTGTCCATGTTTACCTTGGAAGAATAACATACTGCACTTTTTATACCTGGATTTCTTTCTTGTGTTTATATTGAAAATAATAGATAGAATGAGGAAATTTTATATATGTATATATGATATTCTATTATTAGCATTTGCTTAATATATACAGTAAAATGGCATACAACTTTCTAGTAATTAAACAAGTACTGGGAATGTAGTTTCTCATGTGAACATGTTCTGTGTGTGATAGATGCTGGAAGACTAACACAAACATGATATTTAGGACGAGAGATTGGTCACGTACCTTACATTTAGTTTTGGGCTTTTCAAAATAAATAAATTTTAAAAAAAATTCACTAATAACACTGATAATCTTTACTTCAAGTCATGCTTTAGAGTCTTCCTGCATAGTTTTATGCATGTGATCTATGTATAGAGATGGTTTATTGTTTTTCATGAATAAAATAAGTATTTTGGCTCTGTCAGGCATATTTAGCCTTCATCAGATCATGAAGCATCTTTCTCCAAGGATATGTGAATTGATTAACACAAAATAATAAATACATGCCCCAGGAATTGTTGATCATTTAAAGAAGGGTGTACAGTTTTGGAAGTGTGGAGACAGTCAGAATTCCATTACCCAGATGCGTGGGGCTCCCTAATTCCAGTCATGATGATGGGAGAAGATTTTAAATAGCACATAAGTAATACCAGTAACCTTGTTTGACACCTTCTGGCCATCTTTTTATGCACTTATGGCCTTTCTCATCTGCCCTTTCCCATTTACATTTTTTTTCTTCAATTTGGTATGTGGGTGTGTGTAGACATGTCTGTTTTTCCCAGTAGACTTTAAGCCATTTTAAGAGCAGGCATTAGATCTAATGCATCTTTAAGTTTTATCTCATAACCCTACTTGGGTTTTGTTTTCTTACAGAAGTTTTTAAAAATTTATAAATTTTAAAATTATTTTTAATTTTTAACTTAGTTGTTTTTAATTAACAACTAAAATTGTATGTATTTATGGTATATAATGTGGTGTTTTGGAATATGTATACTTTGGGGAATGGCTAGATCAAGCTATTTAACATATGTGTTACTCACGTTGGTTTTTGTAGTGAGAACACTTAAAATCTACTCTCTTAGCAATTTTTGAGCATACAATACATTGTTGTTAACTATGTTCGCCATGTTATACCATAGATCTCTTGGCCTTATTCCTCCTGTCTAATTGAAATTTTGTATCATTTGATTAACCTCTCCCCAATTTTAATTTATATTAATTCAACAAAAGTAAATAGACTGCCAACTCATTTGTGTATCCCACTTTTGGCGAGAACCACCAAAAACTTTTAATTAAGTTCTGAAGGAGATATTGAGAAAGAAAGTTTCAAGAACGAGTGGTCTATTATTAAGGCCTGAACAACTGCATGAGGACTAAATTTATCAACCTTGAATTACTATGCTAATGGCATGGTAGAAAACAGACAAAGGGAAAATGCAAGCAATCACATGCTTTTATATGAAAAATAGAAATAAGGAGAGAACAAGTATATGTGTTAACTTAGTGCAATCTTTCTAAAACAATTATTATTTGATGAATAAATATAAAATAAAAATTATTACATCTTCTCACTTGCATTTTATTAGAATTATTTATTAACTCCACATTATTTTTGTGCTATTTTATTCAAGGCACTACCCTGCATTACATGGGAGATGGAAACAATACAGGCTACACTGGTTATTTCCCCCTCAGAAATGTATATTTTATATGGCTTTATAAGTAAAACAAATGATCCTGAGAAGTTGCCTGATAAAGAAGGTAGCAGTTAAGGGTCGAATGGGGAAAGATCTCGGAAAGACAGAGTTGTTAGGTATGTCTTTATGAAGAGAGCTAGTCTCTGCATGACAGATTGGATTCAGATAGGTGTAAAGGAAGTGTATTTTCAGAAATGGGAGAACACATATAGGAATGAGACTCTTCTAAGCATCTTCAAGATAAAAACAGGCTTACCTATTCATATTATGAAATCCATGCTTGATTTCATTTAAACTGGTCATTTAAAAATGTTGCAATGACCAGTTTTCAATGCCTGAGCAAACAATTGTACTGTCAATTAAGTATCACCCTGAAAAGTTTTGTTTTATTAGAAGGCTATATTCGTTTGCTAGGGCTGCCTTAATAAAATGCCACAGTAACAAAATCTAAAATAAGACTGGGTGGCTTAATCAACAGAAATTTATTTTCTCACAGTTCTTGAGACTAGAAGTCCAAGGTCGAGGTATGGGTATATTCGGTTTCCCCAGGCCTCTCTCCTTGGCTGGCCTATGGACACCTTCTTTTCCCTATGTCCTCACATGCTCTTTCCTCTGTGAATGTGCACACCTGGTGTCCCTTTGGGTGACCACGCTGGGTCTTTCTAAAGACATAAGATTGGATTAGGACCCAGCCTTATAGCATCATCATAAGTTAATCACCTCTTTAAAGGCCCTGTAGCCAAAATTAGTCACACCTGAGCTATGGAGGGTTATGGCATCAGCATATGAAATTGGGGAGATAGAATTCAGCCCATAACTAAGACCAAAATTCAGGTGTAAGAAAATAAGTATCATAGATATATTAACAATCATAGTATGCTGTATTTAATTGATAATGAAACATACATGAATCAATATTTAATTATACTTAACTTTTATTGAATAAGTACAGTGTTCCAGCATATGAACTGAATATTTTCACATATATTATATCTTCTTTAATCTTTATTTATTTATTTATTTATTTTTTTTGAGACAGAGTCTCACTCTGTCATCCAGGTTGGAGTGCAGTGGCACAATCTCAGCTCACTGCAACCTCCGCCTCCCAGATTCAAGCGATTCTTATGCTTCAGCCTCCTGAGTAGCTGGAATTACAGGCGTGCACCACCACACCCAGCTAATTTTTGTATTTTTAGTAGAGACAAGGTTTCACCATATTGGCCTGGCTGGTCTTCAACTCCCTACCTCAGGTGATCTGCCCACCTCATCTCCCAAAGTGCTGAGATTACAGGCGTGAGCCACCATGCCCAGCCTAATCTTTAAAATTATTAATACTGCATACAAAGATAAGACCAAATTCACACAGTGACATATCTCAGATTCTGTTTCATGAAATTCTGACTCTAATTTTGTTGCTTTTTTTAAAACACAGTTCCTTCATACCTGGCATATTTTCTAAATGTGCCCATATTTAAGATTTATGAATCTATTAAATGTACTCTGCCTAAGCCTCACATGTTTCTATACACACAGGGTTATATATGCATCTGTCTGTGTAAATGTATGTGATATGGTGTATCCTTCTGTTTGTGAACAAAGTGTACCCAATCTTTAGTTTATGAGATATATTCTGAGTCTCACAAATCTCTCTATATCATTAATTTGAAACCTTTCCTTAACAGCATTTTCTTTAGAAATACAAGATTTTCCAAGTGTTTGATAGTTAAACTTTACATTATATTTTGGAGCATCCAGGCAGCATGTGTGTCAAAGGAAGGTAGTGGTATATGCAGAGATTTCCCAGCTGCCCTAATTAGCTGATACACTTTTGAAATTTTGAGAAGTCAATAGCACAATCTGTTGTAGATATAACTTTTCAGTGAACAGCTATCTAATATTTTGAGGTTATGAATAGCTCCTAGTACTATATATATTTGTGTGACTGAACAAGTTATTCCTTGTATTTTAATAAATCATGTTATTCAACATGTCCATGTTATTCCAGCCATAAGATATTTCCACCTTAATCAACTCAGCCTCAAAATAGATTTGGGAGTTACGTTAACAAGGACAAGCTGCGTTTGGTAGTAGTTTTGAGCATGGGATTCATAATGTAGTTGGTTTTGAATTTTGGCTTTAGTACATACTAAGTGCTGTATAAGTCATTTATTTCTCTTCCACTCGGAAAATACATATAATAATGTGTATTTCACATACACATTGATATGAGAAAGCCTGATATGAGAAAGGAGACATAGAATACATGGATGGTACCTAGCCTGTAATTACTGCTACATGAATAGAGCTGCTATTTATTTAACCACATACACATTTTGATTGTTCATCAAAAATTTGAAACTTAGCAGAAGTAGACATTGATTAATATTAGTGTCTAGTGTAGAAAATGAATGTGGTGGAAGCTTGACACTTAGTTGTTACCCAGAGTTAGCCAAACTGCAAAATCTGAGGACACAGTCATTAAGAAAGCCTTCATTTCTGACACCAATTGCAAATTTGCATGGTTCACAAGACCCCTCTCAGGTACAGTAATTTACTAGAAGGACTTAAAGAACTCCATGAAGCTCACAATTACTGTTTACTACAGGGAAAATGTATGACTAAAAGATCTGACTAAAAGTAGTCAAAGGAAGAAATACATAGGGCTGAATCTAGAAATGCTCCAAACTTAAAACTTCAATTATTGTTGTGATGTATTACCCTCCTGTCAACAAGGTATGACAATATGCAATGAGTACTGCCAACCAGGTAAGCTCACCCAAGCTTTGCTGTCCAGATATTTTATTGGGCTTTCATTATGTAGGTAAAATTGATTAATTGATTAAATGCCCACAAGCTTAAACTCAGTTCCAAGTCAATTTACATCATGTGACCCAAAGCCCTACCCTAAAATCATATGGTTTGTTTTTCTGGTATGACTAGCCAATACCCAAAGACTGTTTAGTGTGCAAAATCTTACCATAAGATTCAGAGTGGCCAGCCCCTGACCTAAGCAAAAATATTCTATTGGGTATGGCATGAATTATATCCCTAAAGCCAAGGAAAAAGGACAGACCTCTCTAGGGGCAAGGCCAAATTACCTACTGCACAGATATATAGCCTGAATACAAATAGGTTGTTGTGTTCTGTTTTTATTGCATTGTTATTTCATAAGAACTCAGTAAAGTGACTAACAAAGTAATAAAAAATAAGAATATGAATACAAAATATTGTTATTTTGGTGAAATTTTTCAGAGTACAGTCTTTAATAGTCAATATTATAAAGACACTTGTAAGATAGACAGCTTTGTGACCTTCAAAGTGTTAATATTGTAAAAACAAAAAACAAAAAAACAAACAAAAAAACCCACCTTTATACATTGTTCTATATATGAAAATGCCATTAATCTTAAAACTACTTTACCAATAAATGTTTGGATGCCACTTAACAGATTTTCCAGAGAAATTGAGATCTATATGGAAATTCAACTGTATACATGATTGTTAATTTGTAGCATATGCGCAT
Organism: Colobus angolensis palliatus; assembly: GCF_000951035.1. Classification (NCBI taxonomy): domain Eukaryota; kingdom Metazoa; phylum Chordata; class Mammalia; order Primates; family Cercopithecidae; genus Colobus; species Colobus angolensis. Next base: position 9,250,628 of record NW_012123376.1, read on the forward strand.
ATATTCTATAGCTTATACCTGCCAAATTAGGGAATGAATTCTTGTCATTGGTTTGTACTTTGTGTGTTTTTAGTTAAAAGATTAATAAATTTATCCATCAAAAATAATTAGTTTGGAGGAAGGTGATCTAAATAATTAACTAAAGGTGATTGAGTAGCACTTTTTAAAATTTAAAAATGTGACAGCAATAATTTGCAGCTATACCTAATAAAACAGTAAGGAGGAGTTCTAAGTTTCTATCCTATTGATGTCATGGTTAAAGGGACATTTTGAGAGATGGAAATATCCTGGAGGATAATTATGTAAATGAAAACACTCCCTGATGACTAAGTTTATAAAATTATATGCAGAGGATTTTCAAGGTTAGATCCAAAGCCACAGAGCCAGGTCTGAAATCTTTATAGGATAATGGTCTACCTCACAGTTTACAAGGCTTTATTTGTTTTCTCAATGGGGGACCCAACACCTGTTGCTGTTAAAATATGTAATTTAGTAAAATGTAAACATATATGCTTAAAACGTGAATTTCCATTTTCTTATCAGAGATAGTAGGGCCATACATGTGCATATGAGTATACATCTGTGTGTATGTATGCCCACATTGGTGTAAAGGAAGCTCTAAGAACTAAGTAGGTAAAATATTAATAATTACTATCTGCCATAAAATATTTCTCATAGATCTCAGGTTGGGGAATATTTTGAAGTTTTGAGACAATTAAAAATCTTAATAATCTAAGTTTTCATGTTTTTCTATCTGCAAAAACAAATGGTAGTTTTAAATGAGCCTGTCTTACGTTCAGTGGCTCAATGAGTCTTGCATGAACCTAATTTGGAGACATAGGCAAGTTAGAAGAAATAAAAATGGCAGCTCTTACACAGGTAAGAAAAGGAAACAAGGCAATAAAAGTACTTGGTAGATATTTAGGACTTGGAAATTTGGCTTTAATACCCTTGGGAAATAATTTTATTTTGTAAATTAGATTCTCTTTGGACTAGTAATAACTAGAAGCTAATTATTGAATTAATAATTTTCCAAACTTGGCAAGGTCCTTATAGACACATATAAATATTATTTGAGTCAGGTCAATATATGTGTTAAATTTTATATTATGTCACAGATAACAGTAGTATGATGACTTTTAATAATCTTCAACAGTACAGTAGGAAAGTTATAGTTAATAATTTACTGTATATTTCAAAATAGCTGGATTAGAAGATTTATAATGTTCCCATATAAAGACAATTATAAGAGGTAAAACCTCTCTCAATTACCCTGATTTGATCATGACACATCTTATACAGGTATCAAAATATGACATGTATTCCAAGAATATGTACAACTATTGTATATCAATGAAAAATTTTTAAAAATAAAAATAAATTTAAAATATTATTGCCTAATAATAAAACCAAAGATTGCATTTTTCTGTGAAATCAAAAGCATATCTTGAATATGCAAGGAAAATGCATGTCAAAAATATTTTTAATGCATTTTTACTTTCAAAGCCAACATATTATTGCTTATAGTCTTCCACATATGATGAGGTTCTTATGGTCCACAAAAAATAAACAGTGGCATCGAATATTTTAAGAAATATAGCGGAGTCTATCTGTCATGATATAGTATATCAATTTTCTTTAATGCTGATACAAAATATTTTGAATTGTGTTTTAAAAACAGGCAATGGAAGGGAAATCTGTTGATAAATAGGATGTATAATTTAATATTCTGATGATGCTAGTTGTGGTTTGAGGTGTGGTATTTATAATATATCACCTTTATTTTGGGTTTTACTGCTGTGAATTATTGAAAGTTGATTCACTTATGAGATATGTTTATCTCAATTCAGTTCAAAGTGAATTTTCTTTTTCTTTCCCTGCAAGAGCTATTGAATGTTCAGTGGGACTGCAATCCATCATGCTCTTGTTTCGGAAACATATTTGTAAACTTAATACTGTATAGATAATTTTCATTTTATTGCATAGGAAACACAAAGTGTGATTTTATTAGGCTAATGATACAATATGGAGTATTATCTGAGCATGCAGTTCAAGAATGCTTTAATCACGAGTAAAATAAATTTAGTTCAAAATCTAAAGGCTGAAGGTAACCCTAGAAAGCCATCTCTCTGTTTTCATTAGAACCATATTTGTGCAAAAATTGTATACGAAACGTCTGACTTTGACACTAATCCTTTATATAACCATGAGTTTGTACTGAAGAAATTCCATAAGCTTCCTTAGCGATTTATTTTATTTTCTAAACCTTCTCATTGGAAATAATCTAAACCTCTAATCGAGATTTATGCCTCTGATTTTCATCATTTCCTCTTCCATAGACTTGAGAAATAGCCCGTCATTCTCTTCGAATGATTCCTTTCTAAATCTACAGATTGTAGGAAGTCACATTTAACCATTCACCTGTGGAATTATATTTATGTAGTCTTTATGAATAAAGAAATATATATCATACACCTGGTCCTGATAGCTCAACCTGTTATCCCAGTGCTTTGGGAGGCCGAGGCAGGAAGATAGCTTAAGGCCAGAAGTTTGAGACAGCCTGGGTAGCATAGTGAAACCTCTGTCTCTACAAAAAAAAAAAAAAAAAAAAAAAAAACCCACAAAAAACAAAAACAAAAAAACAACCAGGCATGATAGCAAGTTCCTATAGCCTTGCTTACTCAGGAGGCTGAGGCAGGAGGATCACTTGAGCCTGCAATGTCAAGGATGCAGTGAGCTATGATTGTGCCACTGCACTTCAGCCTGGGTGACAAAGCAAGACTCTGTCTCAAAAAAAAAAAAAAAAAAAAGGAAGTATACATTGTATGCGCACCTATTATGTCAGTCAGTCACTATGTGAGGTGCAGGATATAAAATTATAAAATGATGAGATGATGTATACATATGCTCCACCCGCATGGAATGCAAATGTTGGTGATTGTAAAGTATACAATTTTGACTGTGATGGCTGGTACATGGTGCCCTGGGAGCCTATATTAAAGGAATACAGATCAAAACAAAGGCAATGATATTTTCTAGAGGAAGAGATGTTAGAGCTGAGATCTGCAAACTGCGTGGTAGTAGTTCACTAGATTATAAGAAGAAGCAAAATGATTCTAAGATTGTTGACCACATTTCGTCACAGACATTATTCAGTAGAAGATTAAAATAGCAATTGATTTTAATTATAAAATTTGGAAACATGCTATGAAAAAGTATAGATATCAAATATTTTTAAATGACAGGAAAGCTTGTCAATATCTTCAGTTTAAATGAAAAGTAGAAATAAAAGAAGAAAAAGAAAGATTCCAGGATGTGAAAAAAATGAATGCATATATAAAATCTTGTCAGTAGAATTAATCAAATGATTTGAATTTTATTGAATATGTGGAAAATCCTATCTCTACAGAAGTAGTATAATGGGGCTATAGGCCCATTGTGGATGGTTAAATATTTTTTAAAAGGTAATAAATACAAAATAAGTGTATCACAGTCATTCAGAAAAGTTTTGTTAAACATATATTATTCTACAGACTTTGTGGTTTTAGGCACAAAGATGGAATAAGATGTCAGGTTTTCTGCTCTCAAGTATTCTATAGTCTACTGTGGGAAGTCAGACATGTAATATGGTCTGACTTAGCACATTGTAATACATGTGGAAATCTTGATTAGGATAAAGGATCATCAATGCAAAAAAGGCAAGACATTTCAGGAAATGCCTCATGGAGGAGCTATTTCTGAGTTAACGTTGAAAAAGTAATAGGAATTAGCTAGGCAAAATTGGCCTGGTAGATAGTTAAAAGAGTTTTCTCACACAGAAGGAGCAACAATATCAATGTAAGCTGCTAACTAGAATAAATAGTGCCTTGGTCAGTGTGACAGGAAGGAAAGTGTATAGAGGTTGGGGATGAGGGCAGACAGCTGAAAATAAAAAAAAAAAAAAAACAATCATCAGAAACTTTGCAAAATGTTTTGAGAAGTTTAGACTTCCTACTGAAGCTAAGAGGAAGGTATAAAGATTGTTAAATAGGGGAATAAAACAAATCGATTTGAAATTTATGACCATGTCTCTGGAAGCAAAAAAAGTATGAATTTTTAAAACTACATGCATAGTAATATAGATGCACCTGACTAAAAGTCAAGAGGGCACTTGATTGTCTATTGTACTAACTGTAGTAAAATAATAAAAGCCTGATCCAAGGGGAATTTATGATTTATGGGAAACCATGATGAATTCCTCAAGGAAATGGAGGATTAAACATGCCTCAGCAGGGTTTTTAATTTGGGACTCACTTGACTGGGAAGGATGTGACACCATCATCTTTCACTCACTGAAGAAACACAAGAAGAGGAACAAATTTGGGGAGATAATGAGTCTGCTGTAGGCATGTTAGATATGAAATCTTTCTGGGACATCCAAGTTGACATTTCATAGATATGCATGTCTATGAAGCAGAAAAATGTATACACTGAGAGCTCAGAAGAGGTATCTAGATTGATCATACAAATATATGTCATCAGGGAATAAATGATAATTTATGACAATTAAATGATTATTATAAGAAGAAAAAAACACAATGGACAGCAACTATGTGAAAGAATAAAAATCTGGCAAAAAGCTAACATTTTGGAATCAGATAAAAGAAGCAGAACACATAAAGTGAATTAAAAATTGAAAACAAGAGCAGAAAACAGGTATAAGATGGTATCAAGGACCTTTGTCAAAAAGAATCGACTGCAAAGGAAAGAAAGATGTGATGGAGTCAAAGTCTAAATATGAAAATAATATTAGAGTAATAGATTACTACAGAAAGGTTTTGTTTCCAGAATCAGACAATTATATACTTGGTTATTTGAAGGCATTCTTAGCTTGGAAATAAGTAGGAGAGGAACCGAACTGAGAGATTAAAGTTAGGTAAATGTGCCCATTTGCATAAGGGTCAATAGCAGAAACAATAACTCAATGCCAAAAAAATAGAGTCCTTGTGAATCCAGAATTTCATAACCACTTAGGAAAGAAAGATCACCTGGAGCCAGCCTGGGTTCACTAAAACTAATGATTATGGTCAGCACTACTATGATTTTAGTAAACAACATTTGGAAACATACAATTTTTTTTTAAATTTCAGCAAATTCCCAGCATGCTAACTCCTGGAATACCTTCCTAATTAGTCAAAAACTAGTTTAAAATGTATATGATGAATGAGGAACAAAAATTGATTTTGAAACTCTGGTGTACAAAAGAAGTTTATTAATGCAGGATTGACAACCTAAGTTTAAAATAATGCTGCAAAACCAGGGCTATCAAAAGCATAACTGAAGTAGTGAATAGTATGTACACCATATAGTATAAAGGATAGTTAACATCATTGAGATGTCTTTAGAAAGACTGTGGCAAATATCATTAAATATCTAAAGGCTTATTATGAAAAATAGAGATTATGTTTATTTTTTATTACGCTGGATGACCAAGTTGGAATTGAGAGGAAGCATGTGTTAAATTAAGTGAAAGTATGGAGAGATATATTTTGAAATAAAATAAATTTATAACACTTACATTCATCAGTAAATACAATGGCTCTCTCTCAATATAATGAGCTCTTTGCCACTACATCTTAGAAGTGAACTACTAATAGAGACTTTTGTAGTCTCTAAGTTTATGTATGCCTTAACATCATTTAATTTAGTTATAATGTTCTTTAATACTGAAACCCCATTGGAAAAAATGAAACATAGGCATTCTTTTTATTTTGTACCTAGTTTATATTAATTTCAATATCAAACATCATTTTTGGAAGAGAAAGAAAGAATGTAAGATGAGAGAGAGGAGAATAATTCAGTTTTACTTGCCATATATATGCCTCTGTGTCTATTTCTAGTCTATATCTAAGTCTATGCCTATATATATCTGCATATATATCCATAATACACACACTCACATAGTAGTATTTTGGCTACAAAAATATAATATATTTTTATTTAACTTTCCTTAGAATTCAATATTTTGTAGCACACTCTAGTGGCATTTCTCCCCACGAGTGTAATAATTTCCATAAATCTCTTCTTTATCATTTTATTTTCTTGAAAAAGAAAGCATAGAAGGAAAGCTAGGCAATGAATAATAGAGGCTTAAATTTCATTATTAAGCAGATAGCAAATTAAAAACATGAACACTCCTCATATATTTAGAAGAGAATATAAGTTTAATGTGTAAATTATGATCTTATTAAGGGTTTTATATTTTTATTTTACTTTAATTTACCTTTTTTGAGACAGGAGCTCACTCTGTCATCCTGGCTGGAGTGCAGTGGCATGATCATAGTTCACTGCAGCCTTGGACTGGGCTCAGGGGATATTCTCAGTCTTCCAGGTAGCTAGGACTACAGGTGTGTGCTAACACACCTGGCTAATTTTTTAAATGTTTTGTAGAGATGGGATCTAGCTATGTTGTCCAGGCTATGTTGCCCAGGCTGGTGAACCTCTGCCCTCAAGCAATCCTCCCAATTAAGCCTTCCAAAGAGCCTGGATTATGCGCATGAGCCACTGCCTGACTCTAGTTTTAGATTTTTAAAAACAATCCAAATACTTAGGAATTTGTCAGAAATAAGGCAAATAAGTAGGCCAATAAAATGGGATGGAAGCTTCTTGTTATTAGTGAATATGAAAATATTTGAGATAATCAACAGTCTTTAAAAGCCAGAATGGCTGAGAAAGTTGAATAAATCTATGAAAGTTAGTTTAGTTCTGCAAACATTCATTTAAAACTTACTGCACTTCAAGAATTGTGCTAGACATCGGATACCAACACAAATGGTGCTTTATGTGGGGTCTTTGGTATGCAGGGAGGAAAAAACAACTTTTCATTCAAGCTACTTCAGGCATTGCAAGATTATTTGGATGTAATTTGGGGAATAAGTGGAGCAGAAATCCCACCAAAGCCCTGAAACATCTGGACCTCACAGAGATGAGAATTTATTTTCAGAGCCGTGAGAGAGTCACAGTGACTTAGTGTACCTCTAGGGACTTGTGTAGAGTGCGTTTTTGGATCTTCTGACTCTAATGTTATGCTTCAAACAGATTCACTTACTTTCCTTTGTTATTACCCTATGAGTTTGTATGCTTCTTTCACCATCTCATTGCATTTTTTTCTTTTATCTTTTGCTTTACATTGTGCAACTTGTCACTAACTTAAAAGTTTTTGTTTGTCAAGACCACCTTTTGTCTTCAATGCTACTTCCTCCCTATTACAGCTCTGACTCTTTCTCCTAAATTCTTCCATCCTTCTCATTCAGAACACTTTGGTGACTGTTCCATGTTTCCTTTTTCAAATTTTACAGAAAGATTATCCAGTTCCTTCCAATGTAGGAACACATATTTCTCCTCTTTCTGCCTCTCTCTCTCTCTTTCTCTCTGTATCTTCCTTTTATCAGGAAAACTTGTAAAACATTTTTCAATCTAAAAAAACAATTGAAATAGATTAGCAAGTATCCTATCTAGCTCACCTACATGGAATATTATTCTCTGTCATTTTATATGTTGGTGTAAAAGTAATTGCTGTTTTTAGCACTACTTTCAATGCAAAACCTAATATTAGGCTATTTTACAGCAACACCAACCTAATATTAGGCTATTTTACAACTCCACAGGTTGTAGAAAAGTGATAATAATGGAAATGATAGTTATCCTTAGAGATATAAGTTAATTGTCGCAGGGGAATGAAATTTATTATTGCCTTGTGGGTAGTTCTGTTCCCCCTCTATTTGTAAATGCGTGTCAGAATTCTTTATTCTCTATACATGCCTCTGCACTTTTGATTATACTTTGAACCCCATTCATTACTGGTTCAACCATGAATTAATGATGTAAACAAATTATCTGACACATTTTGTTGTATACTTTTATTAAAGTTATGATTATACTCTCTTTTGAAGTGTACCCTTTAACACTTTGAAAAAAATCACACTCTATCCTAGAACATCCTCTAGTCATTGAAAAGTACCTATCACAGTCTAAACAATAGTCGCTGGTAGGTAACTAGGAGAAAGAGGGTGTTGGTGATGAAGTCATGTAGGATCATGGGAAAAAAATTAAAAGCTTGTCATTCACTCTGTGCAAAAAGGGTAGAAAAGAAGTGCCAAACTGACTGACACTTTAAGAGGATCATTCTGGCTGTGGTTCTGATAGGCAATAGCAGGCTTAGGGTAGAAGCAGGGAAATCAATTAAAAGGCTATTACACTAATCCAGATGAAAGGTGATAATAGCTTGGACAATCAACCAAGTAGGTAATGGTAAAATAGTAGAATTAAATGCAATTCTTGATATCTTATGAAAGTTGAGACAACAGAATCTGCTGTTGAATTAGATGCAGGGTATGTGAGAATAAGAGAAATCAACGATTATATAAAGCATTGGACTTAAGAAATTGGAGTGATGGAGCATTTAGGGAGTATGGGGGTGTATTTTTGCCCATGTTAAGTTTAAGGAACCCATTAAATTTCTGAGTGTGAATTTTATGGAGGAAGCCAGTCATCTGGGAGAGAATTATGGGCTAGAGATATGATATTGGGAGTCATCGGCACTATGTAATATTTAAATCTCAAGCATTGGTTGAACTTTGTAATAACTACCCAGATAAGAACAAAAAGAGGTCATTAATTCAGAGCTCACTATATCAAGGAAGTCAGCCACCATTACTTGTGCTTTGCAGACTTCAAGGCAGGTAGGGAAGTGGGTAAAATGTGGGGGAGACACTAGACATGCTCTGGAGGTTGTTAACATAGGGAAGCTGGAGATAGGCTAACTAGAAGTGTAGCATCTTATGTGATTGGTTTCAGGTTAGGTTATTTGGCTTTCTCTGTTTAGTCTGGAGTTGGAAAGGTGAGGGATGGGAGTAGGGTGCCAAAATAAGGAGGATTGATTGACAAAGTCCTGACCTTTATGGAAGAATGGCTGCAGAGATTGTGGTTTGGCTTCCGGGACATCATTTGTAGGTCAGAATCGTATTATCATATGTGGTCTGGACATAGGGACTTTGCACCTTCATTCTCTTGCAATAGATAAGATAGCCATGGGAGTAAACATAGGTGGAAAAGATAAGGAGAGATATGTAAGGATTGATATCCATGTCAATGTGTATAGAATTATTTTGTTGCTCCCTTGGATGAAGCAGGGGTATGGTTTTCCTGACTGCTAGTGGCAATTTTTTAAAACCCTATGCTTTTGCATATTTTCCATGGTACTTCTGATCCAAATTTTACTGGTCTCTTCAAGGACACAGCTCACTTAAATATTGTTTTTGGCTCATTTAAATAACACCTGAAGTGAACAACAATCAAATGAATTGTGTACAGACATTCAGTATTAGATTGTTATATAGTGATACTAAAGCGTGCAGTCAAGGTCATTTGGAAAGAATCAGCAAATTTTCTGAAGGGAGAAAAGAAAAATTCCTGGTCACAGTCAACTTGATAATTGATTAATTTTGCCCTTATTATCATTTTGCCCACTGGTGACTTTCATTTCTTTACTTCATTCACTGCATTCTGTTGTCACATTTTTCTTCTCTAAATTTTGTAGCTTTCTTTTAAAGAATAACTTCCAATTAAGGAAAGCCATGTACTTTACATTTTAAAGGACTATCCTTGGGATTGGAATTGCTACAAGCCTCTGGCACAATGCGACTTTTAAAAACTGTCCGACTGTTGTGTGGCCTTTTACCGTTGCTCCTTGGTTCTGGACTCTCCAGTGCTACAGCTTTTCATTAGTATTCTGGGCATGTTACACTGTGCTGGCAACCCTCTCCTTCCCTTTATTACTGTGCCCTTCCTTTTACCTCCTTCTCTTTTACTTCTTTTTGGATCTTTTGTTACCCAACCTCTTTTACCCTCTTTGACTTGCTTCCTTGTCCTCTTTGTCTTCTTCTGTTATGATTTATAGTTTTGCCCTACAGTTTTCTTCTTCAGACCATCTGGTTCGAAGCGAAATCCTTACCTTAAACCATAGTCAATGTTTCGCTTAGCTACTTGTCTTTACTTGCAATTGAATTTTTAAACAGAGCACTGAAATAACTCTCATTAATAGTTATATGAAACACTGACAAATCCTTTAGTATAACTTTCCTCTCATTTCCCTGAATTTGTAAAATCTAAAGCTATGCCTTATTGAAAACTTTACTCTGAAAAATTTAAATTATAAACAATTATGCATTTCTTGAGTGAAGATTTCTTTTCCATAAGATGTTATATATGGAAACCTCTTATTTCAGAGATCTAGAGGGGCCTGTTAACTCCTTTTTTTGTTTGTTTGTTTTGTTTTTGAATAAAAAGCTGAAGAAACAGATGTGAAGAAAACACCATGTAATATAGGGCAAAGAAAGAATGAGGCACCCCTAGAATATTAATTAGAAAGTGTTTGATTGCATATAATAGAAAGCAATGCTAACTTACTCAAGCCAAAAAAAAAATTATGGGGGAATTTATTATATTATGAGAGCATATGAGTATGCCTTGCAATACAGGAGCAGAAATTAGGAATTTGCATGTCACAATTAAAAGTCTTTTCATCGTTTATTGTCACTTTTTTTTTTTTTTTTTTTTTTTTTTTGAGATGAAGTCTGGCTCTGATGCCCAGGCTGGAATACAGTGGCATGATCTCGGCTCACTGCAACCTCCGCCTCCTGGGTTCAAGTGATTCTCCTGCCTCAGCCTCCTGAGTAGCTAGGATTACAGGTACCCGCCACCGTGCCAGGCTAATTTTTATATTTTTAGTAGAGACAGGGTTTTGCCACGTTGACCAGGCTGGTCTCAAACTCCTGACCTCAGGTGATCCACCCGCCTCCGCCTCCCAAAGTGCTGGGATTCCAGGCGTGAGCCACCGTGCTCAGCACATACATGTTTTATTTTTTTCTTTTCTGCTTGTCTTTGTCCACAAAGAAGAAAATGGCTATCCCACTAATCACACATTCAAAATATCAGCAGACACTCACACAGGAATCTCTTCCACAGGAGAATTTCAGGGGAAGGAACTCTGCTTGGCCTACCTAAACCAATAGGGTCCAATCAATAATCATTGTAGTGTAAGGAGTGACCCTGGATAGTCTACCATGGCTTCTGGGGAAGTCTGTCTCTGTAGTACTTTCTAATTGTTTAACCTGAACAACAGGCTCAATCTCTTTGCAATTTGAGTTTTTGGAGTTACAATACATACCGCATTAAGTGAGATGACCATTATGTGGTAGGCATTATTATTGCCAAAAATAAAACACTGAGTACAGTTATATTCTAACCATACAATTATTGTAGAAGACATTCTAATTTGGTATACACATATGCATGATATGTAGCCTCGGTTTTAAGAAAACAAATACTCAAAAGCCAAACAGCACTTACCTCTTAATATTATGAGGCCATTCATACATGGATAACAGTACTGGCAAATGTCCATGATTATCTAGGTCACTCTAAGTACTGCAGAAGATAGGGAGGGTATTAAGTCTTCCTTACAGCAAGTATATTTAGATAATGGTGGAAGATAAATGATACCCAAGAGGATGAAACAGACTAGGATGTCCCCTTGAGGTCTGTATTCATAAATTTATTCCTGCAGAAAATGATTAGAAACCACAGTGAAGTTATAAATTGGATGCTCGTGTCATTGGAGGTTCTGGGATATATGAGGAATTTCTAGTACTTGAGGCAGAATGAGAGCAGCACTACAACAGGAGACAGTGGAAGGGCAAAAGGAAAATTACGAGATTCAATGTGTTTAGAGAGTTATTAGAGCATTTACTTACTGACTAGGTGTGAATGATATTGGCAATGAGAGGCCTAGCAGTGATGTCAAGTTTCTTGATTTCAGAATGGGAGTAGCTGCTAATACTTAACAGTAGAGTGGCAGCTGAAATGCAGAGAGTTTTAAATGTATATATTGTTTTCTAAATTCCAGATGTTTTTATCTGAGTCAAGATGTGGTTGTGGATGAAAATGAGTTCTGTCATGCTATAATAAGAAAATGAAAACACTAAAATATCCATGCTCTGACATAAATATACTCAGAAAGCTTTTATAATTTAGATTAGCACCTTTCAAAGCATATTGCACGTTCTGTAAATGTTAATAGGTGATACAAAACACACTAGATTACACTAAGATAAACAGATATCTTTACTGCAGGACTTCAGAGAGACTGTAAAATGCCAATGTACATTATGAAGTCCATGCTGAGAATAGATAATATGGTGAATTTTTAAGATATATTTGACTTCAGTGCCCTTTCCACAGTCCACCTTGCGAGACTTGGTATTCGGAAGACCTCACTTCAGGAAACGGAAGTTCATTACATTGTTTTTCCTTATCACATTATAATTATTTCCAAATTAGTCAAATATCGTCAGCACAACCTGTACAACAACAGCAGGACAGTTTCATACATACTTCATTAAAAGCACTTGAAACTCCTGTGCACAAATACTTTTTCTGTTAAATTAATGCTAATGGTTATAACCCATTACACTTGATAGCTTTTTCATCAATGAATTATTTTTTACGTGTATAACAGTGATTGTAACATTGTGATACAGTCCCATTCAGTGTAGGCGCACAGACGTAATGGACTAACTTACTGCTATTTATCTCATTCCACCTTATGCTTTTTTTCCCCTGCATATACCCAAGATTCCATTTGGATTTTTGGACACAGACCATACAATTATCAAGTTCCTTTGCATTCTTTAATTACTCTTATTATCATAATTTTCTCTCTTGGGTTTTATTGTGTGGCAGAATTTATTGCTATCCTAATTTTACTTAACGCTTTGCGTTTGTTATTGCTTATAACTGGGAACTGAAAATTAAAAATCATTTCACAGAATATATTTGACATTTTAGTCTCTTGCCAGATTTGCCTCCTAAAATCTTAACTTTGCATTTTATAGCAGAAATTTATGTGGTATATATGATTTTTAATTAGGATTTTAGTGGTCTTAGAAGAAAAAAGTGTCCATTTCTTAAAAAACTACCGGTACTGTATATAAAAATAAACATTGTCTTTATTTTTACATTGTCTACTAGATAAGCCTTCAAATGAAATCTAGGAAATGAGGCTGGGTGTGTTGGTTCACGCCTGTAATCTCAGCACTTTGGAAGTCCGAGGCAGGTGGGTCAACTGAGGTCAGGAGTGTGAGACCAGACAGGCTAACATGGTGAAATCCTGTCTCTACCAAAAAAAAAAAATACAAAAATTAGCCATGTGTGGTGGCAAGGTGCCTGTAATCTCAGCTACTCAGGAGGCTGAAGCAGGGGAATCACTTGAACCTGGAGGTTGCAGTGAGCTGAGATAGCATCACTGTACTCCAGCCTGGGTGACAGAGTGAGATCCTGTGTCAAAAATAAAAATAAATAAATAAATAGATAAAATCTAGGAAATGGTCCTAAGTTAAATACAGTAAACAACATTTAACAACATTTAATATTGATTCTTCCCAGTCATGCTTTAGTCATCCTAAGAGCTAAAACATGGTGGCTGGGTGATCAGAAGTTAATTTGAATGTTGTGGTAGTAGAAGGAATATTTAATTATAACATAAAGTCCACACATACTTCCTTCTTCTGTGGAACAGCCATGCTTGATTTTACTTAAACCACTGTATTTTCATCAGTCTTTTTCCTCCCATTTGTTGTTAATTATATTACTGACTGAACAACTTCCCTATGGATACTTATAAAATGATCTGGATTATTTTCAAGTTAGTATGCTAAGAACATTTTAATGGTGAGCAACTTAACTGTAGTTGTTTAAAGAAAGGTCTAGAATATGTTTCAAATATTTTATTTAAACAAACTTGATACAAATGTTTACCTATCTCCTTCTTCATTACTATTATCACCATATATTGAGCAATTGTCATGTTTGTTGTTCAAACTGGTCTTAGTCCAATCAGGCTACTATGACAAAATACTTTAGACTGGATAATGTATTTTTAAGAAAAACCAAAATACAGATATTTAGTTTTCCCAGTTCTGCAGACACGAAGTCTAAGATCGAGGTACGGGCAGATTCAGTGTCCCATGAGAGCTCGACCTCTGGTCCGTAGAGTATACCTTGTTACTGAGTCCTTACATGGTGGAGGGCCCAGGTAGCCCTCCTCAAACTCTTTCATAATGACACTAATCTCACTCATGAGGACAGAGACCTCATGACTAGATTACTTCCCTCATAATCCCCACCTCTTAATAACACCACAATGGGCACTAGGTTTCAACATGAATTTTGGAAGGATACCTTCAAATCACAGCAATCTTTAATCCATAATATTACTATTTGAAAAAAATAAGGAATTGACTCATGGGGATATTAATGACCTGTCTAAGTCCATCTAGCTACAGAGTAGTTGAGTTAGGAACAAAGCCCAGCTAAGGCTATCTCCAGGACCAAATTGCAATCTATTAAACCACATCTTCGACTGCATCTTTGGGATTGATTATTAAGACATATGGGGTTCCTGTTTGAGGATAAGAAATACATAAGCCCATATTAACTAAGTTTTGTAAATTTAGTTTTGCAAATTTTTATATATTTGTGAAAAACAAAACATGTACATGTGAAATAACTCAACGATCTTCTTGATCACCCAACCTCAGTCTTGGAGTTTGTCTTAGTCCATATCTAAGCTGGCACTTGGAACAATCCCATATCTGTGGTTCTGGAGTATCTGCTCCATGCTGCAAGCCAGGTACTACTAAGGTTTTGCAAAGAGAAAATTAATTTGCTCAAGAAAATATTAAAACTTTTCTTGCAGGCCAGATTTAAATTCAGACCTTCCATCACCACAGGAAATGCTTAACCCTGGTGTTTATTTTGGGGACCAACATATCTTTTGGTACTTTTGTCTTATTGTAAAGTTTGAACCATTTTGATTGTTCCCTTGATAATTACTTATAATTCACATGGTAACTTAACCATATGCTTTCTAAGTATTATCCTCTGCTGATAGCTTTTATGCCTTTTTTTTTTTTTTTTTTGCCTTTTAGTACTTAGCTATTTTGAGACAGGTAACAATAGAAACATGTTTTGTCTTTTAGTTCTATTTGTCATAGATGTACACATAATCTTTTTTTTCAGCAGCACGGCATAGTGGATTATGAAATCAAAGTTGACTACCTCTGCAGCCCAGTATTGAAATCCCCCCTCAACAGGATAGTATACTATGAGCATTTTTAATTTATTTAACCCTCTGAACACCAATTTGTACACGAATAAAACCTGATGCAACAGGATTTTGTGGGGCTTGAGTAACACAACATATACAAAAACACCTTATAAAGTGTTATATATAGCAACTTCCCTCTCAGTTTGAATGAGTCTCAAGATAAATTAGCAAATATAAATTCTAGCCCTTGTACTTACCTTTTAATTCTGCTAAGTGTGTGAACCCCAATTTAGCAATTAAAATATTTATTTCCAGTGTTTTGACCCTGAGCATATTTTTAAAAAGAACAACAGTGAGAAACACTTTCTGTCCTTCCCTTTGCTTCCCATCATCAAAATAAAATCAAAGTACTCTTTTTCAACTGTTTTTTTAATATGAAAAACAATCTGTAGTTATTAAAGTTGTTAAGCTATGAATAGCAACAGTGTGCGTTAAATGATCCTAATTATTTTGATCACTATTGGGAATACCAAAATGATCTCTGTGTTGCTCTATTTGAGAAGTGTGGGTCTATGTAAATACATAGATACGTACTTATAAATTGTGTTGGACATACCAATATGTACATATGAGGCATTTAGGAAGTTCTGTTCTGATAATCAGATCTAAGAAGAGTTGACATTGTTAATACATAGATATCTGCACCTACTCTGAAAATATTACAATAAAGAACAATTAAGAGGTTTGAGATGGGAGACTGGCTACAAGCTGATTGTACATTTTGCTGTGTTCTAAAGGTAATGTTAAAGGTGGTCTGCAAAAATTAGGGCCATTTAAAGAGTGGATTATGTGTACACTGAGGTTGCTAAAACCCTTAATCAAAGTTGCAGTTGTATGTGAGATATATATTGCACAAAGGTTTGTAGCATATATATGTATATATTTTTTTGAGACAGAGTCTTGCTCTGTCACCCAGGCTGGAGTACAGTGGTGTGATCTTGGCTCACTACAATCTCTGCCTCCCGGGTACAAGCAATTCTCCTAGCTCAGCCTCTTGAGTAGCTGGGATTACAGGAGCTTGCCGCCACACCTGACTAATTTTTGTATTTTTAGTAGAGACAGCGTTTCACCATTTTGACTAGGCAGGTCTTGAACTCCTGACCTCAGGTGATCCACCTGCCTCAGCCTCCCAAAGTGCTGCAGTTACAGGTGTGAGTCACCGTGCCCGGCCAGCTTCATTGTATTTTTAAAGTTGCCATATGGTGTAAGAAACTGGGAAACACCTTGGAGTCCTCTAAGAAGTTAAAAAAATAAAGAAAAATAGATAACTTCATAAAAATTAAGCTCTAATATCAGAATGTACACATGAAAAATCACTGTGATTTGAAAAATAGCTCCCACGCTAGGATCACCATATTTAACCAAACTAGGAACAGATCTGGGTTTTCTGAGGCCTGAAGTATATACAATTTGAAAGACCTTCTTTCAGAAATAAATGTTAGTTTTGAAAATCTCATAAAAATATATTACCATGTGGACACTTTGTTCTGGCTTCTCCCCAGGCTTTGAAGAGGCCTGTTCGAGTGAGAAGCTTAAGCTTCTGAGCTTCAGGGTAATTCTACCACTGAGTACAGCTGATTGAATGTATGAGCATATCTGAAAGAAGAACATGTCAATAAGAAAAAAGTAGGTCAGCCAAGAAATTTTATAATCAGGAGAGTCCCTGAGATAAATATTGACATTGTCCATCCAAGCAATGCCAGGGAGAAGAATCATAGCTAATAGATTTGAGGATTTGAGTTTTGTCAGCAAAACTGCCTATAATGTGAGATGAATCCATCTGCCTATTGTAGAATCATACCAGGATCTGACTCCTTATTTACAAAGCTAACATTAGATTAATACCCACTCAAGTCCTCTCACTCTTCTACTCTCCCAAGCCCCAAACCCCCATTTTCTGTTTACAGGAAGAGAATGATCCTGCAGAATAAATCAGGACCCACTGGTCTCCTCTACACTTCTTATTGCAAATTAGTAAACAGGCCAACAAATTATACACATTAATTTGTCTAAGCCTAAGCATTGCTTAATTATCTCTCTAAACGTAATGTATAGTGCAAACATTGAACAAGTAACCCAGAATTTCTGCTTTCGCCAACTCCATACAGCTATTTTTCTGTAGTACTCTTTATATTAGCTGATGTTTTACTAATCTTGCAGACAAAAACAAATGCTTTCTCAAAATAAATTGAGATTATTGTTTGAAATTTTAAAAACAATCAGAAATCAGGGATATACCTATTCTGAATGTTTTACAGCTACTCTCTTAATTTCCTCTGATAGTATTAAGCATATTTTATTAATTCTATTTCATACAATTTATAGTGGCTCTAATTATTGGAGTGGTTTCTATAACTACTTCAGATGGAGTTAATATACTACCACTCTACTACCTCTATTTTGCTTTATGAAATGTTTTAAAGATGCCAAAGTCCCCTTCTTACCAGTACATCTGTGAAAGCAAATGTTGAAATAGTGAAGAGGGCAAAACATGAATGTGAAATTGAGCTTTTCTTTAAGTTAAACCACCTCTGAAATTCAGACACTAATGCACATCCACATTGATCTATTGGTTTTTGTTATCTGGATATTGTTGCATTTATTTGTCTGTGCATTATTTATTGGCACCTTTTACTCAGTGGAATCAGATAAAGAATAGACATTTTATTATGGGGAAGTAGATCATTGTGGAAGCAGATAGCACATTACACACAAAGATGTGCACAATGATGAATTATACATGGTATCATCTGTACTATAACCTCTTACAATGCCATGTAAATTATGGAGTTAATAATAGAGTTGAATCCCAATTATAAATTGTATATGGCTCAAGCATATGCATACTGTAAATACAACATATTGACTACTGAATTATTGATCTTTTATTTTCAAGTAAACAAATATCTCATTATTGCATGATCTTCTTATTAATTGCATCATTTTTAAGTCATATATTTTTGAAATCCTCATAATTAGCATTACCGAAACACAAACAAAACATGATTTGGGGAAGATGTTGTCACTTTAATGAAGTAGATTAACATTTAGGATTAGAAAGAAAAGTATACCCTTTATGGTAGAAATTATACATCATAGGTGCTGTGTAACAGAAAATAATTTGGAATTGTGGCCATGTCAATATTACAAAGATTGAAGTTGAAGGGATCTCTGTCAGTCTCAAGAAACAGAAAGATGCCCAGTGACTGATGATTTGGGACGAAATGTGCTAGATATGGCAGGTACAATCTATACATGTGCTCATTATTCTCTGCTTAAAAATACTAATTTTTTATTCTAACATCTCAGTGATCCTGTAAGACTGTTAACATTTTCTTATTCATGCTCTCTCCAATAGAGGCAGTATGATAAATGTTTTTGATGAACTAAGAGACAATTCCTGGTGTTTGACCTACTTTTCTGGCCATTCCCTCTCAGTTATTATTCTGAGCTTGGGTAGAGGTAGTAACAATGAGTTATTAGAATTAAAATTATTTAAAATTTTTGAATATCTGCTGCTTTCATGGTTCTTAATGCTATTTAAGTTTCAAGAAAATCTCACATAGAAGTAAAGTAATAATCTTTTATGTGATAGCAACTCCTTACCTTAATAACCTAACTCAACCCACATAAAATGGTAAATTCATAATTTTATTACAACATTCAGTGAATATTTGTTAATATAATCTCAACTGATAATTTAATAAAAGATTAATAAGGTACATGAACACCTAAGTAAGCCAGATTAGATAGACAAACCATTAATATACCATTAATTTATCACCAATATTAATATTTTCACAGCCATTACTTATTTGTTGAACCATAAAACTGCTCTTCATTCCTATAAAATCAATGTAACTTTTTTATTTTTTTTGAAACCGAGTTTCACTGTGTCACCCAGACTGGAGTACAGTGGCGCGATCTTGGCTCACTGCAAGCTCGGCCTCCTGGGTTCACGCCGTTCTCCTGCCTCAGCCTCATGAGTAGCTGGGACTACAGGCGGCCACCACCACGCCTGGCTAATTTTTCGTATTTTTAGTGGAGATGGTGTTTCACCGTGTTAGCCAGGATGGTCTCGATCTCCTGACCTCGTGATCCGTCCACCTCGGCCTCCCAAAGTGCTGGGATTACAGGCGTGAGCCACTGCGCCAGGCCAACATTTTCTTTAAAACAATATTTAAAAGCAAAATTCTTTTCTTTATATGCAACAGCTGTAACCTAATATAAAGTTATAATTTTATTTCATTAGCAGTTAGTCATTACCTAGGATCCTGCAATAGCCTTCAAAAGTATATTAATTGTATTACATTAAGAATAAATTATAGGATGAAGACACAATAAACCAATTTGTCAATCACAAGAAATAGGTAGGGTTCAAATCATCAGTTACAAAAAGAATATTTAGCAGAAGTCACTTTCTATGTCTTTGCATTACACAGAGATGTGGTGGGATATGAGGACTTCAATATATTACATAGACTGCTTGCTTCATGCGGATTTAATAGATTTAAAGGTGTTCATCTTCATTGTCTTCATGTTGAGTAAGCTGAAGAGGAATAAAAGGAAGATGGGTTGGTCTTACTATACTAGAGGTGGTGGAGGGGTAAGAAGATATGTCTGTTTGACCTATGCAATTCAAACCTGTGTTGTTCAAGGGTCAACCGTGTGTGTGTGTGTGTGTGTGTATATATAAAATATATATATGTGTGTATATACATATATATTTATACACTTTATATATATACACTATATATATATATACATAAAATTAGGCTTTGCAGAGATGATCTGAAAGAACAATCTAAAATGTTGCAGTATTGAAATTTACATGTGGTTTAATGTAGTAATACATGTGGTAATAATGTAGTTTGTTAGGAGAGAGAGTGAAACTTTGAAGTAGAGAATGGAGAAGAAGAATAAAAGAAAAATCCAAGAGGGATAGCTAGGATAATGCTATGTCTGGCCACTACTTTAAATTTTTTTTTTCCAAAGAGAACAATCATTTTAATATTTTTATTTAAAAATAATAAGGCAGTGATATGAAACATAAGCATTGTGCACAACACAAAACATTTATTACAAGGTATATAATTTAAAGAATAAACAAGACAGGTGTTTATTTTAAAACCTCTTGGTAAGATCACTCTCTTTAATGTCTGTACTCGCCTTTCTGAAAGCACAGAAACTCATTCCATGCTCAGCTTGTTCAGGGGTGACCAGGCAGTTTTTAAGGGAACAAAAACAACTATGCAATGTTGCCTAAAAATTAATGTGCCATTTGAAAACATACGAATGTTGGGTGACTAACACGTTCACTGGAAGCACTGACAAACAATAAAGACGTTAGAAGATTTATTGGCAAACAAAATTTAAGCTCAAGTTGTTGGATGATCTAAAAATATATTTTAATTGTCCTCTTACACATTTGCAAACACTTTCTCTTTTAAACAATTTAGTTATTTAGGATTGTCACTGAGGGCTAAATTTGGCCATTTGCTCTATGCATACATTTAATATAATATATGCTTTTCTAGTTTATGCAGGAAAAGTCAAGCCAAAGGGTAGAATATTGTTATAATACACTAGAAAACATACAATGTATGTGCAATATCAATAGTTCCACAATTCTACATTTAGAACTAGCAACAATAGAAAATAAAAATTGGACAATCACCTGATGGTGTAATTTCCAGTGTGAAACAGCTGGAAAAGTTATCCAAAGGACTTCTTTGAAGCTTGGCATTGCCTAATTTCCTTTCAAAAAAAATACTTTATTTTAAAGTTGTAATAAAAAAGTGTTGTATTTACATGTTTAAGTTTCTTTTTTTAATTTTCTCATGCCTATTATAAGAGTTATTTTTGTATCTAAAGGAATGACAATTCTTCTATTTGTACATAAGTTATTTTATGGAAAATAAATACTCTTAAATTCAGGCTTGAATTTTAACAACTATCAAAATTAACACTATCATATTTAAGCTGAGTAGCAAATAAGTACATGCTATCTTTTTTATTTCATTTCCCTTGAATATCGGTTTTATCAAATAATAACCGGTTTTTCATTCAATGTAAGCTGACAAATGTATTATGTCATATACATTTGACTATGTGCATGATACCTGTAATAAAACTCAAAGGAAATATTTTTAGAAATCCTAAAATATGCAAAGGACTATCGTGACATGTTAAAATGTGTTCAGAAGTTCAACAAACAAATTAAATATTATTCCACATCTGATTGTTCCTATAACTATCTATATAACTGTTAAAAATTCAGATTCAAAAGTAAGGGCTTTAGCAGTGCTCTTACTCTATAACCCATGGAGGGCCGTAATGAAAGAGAGAAAAAGAACTTCACGAGCTGGAAAGGGATCATGCAATGTCATAAACCTGGGAACTGGAAAACAGAGACAGAAAGTAAAGCTAAAGGTGCTGTTGGTGAGTTTGAATCGAATCTGAGCAATGTGTTGCTGTCTAGAGCAGAAGACAACAAGGGATAAAAAATCAAGTAAAACTATCATAGCAGATGTTCTTTAAAATGCTGAGCATACAGCAGACTCCAAAGAGCACATGGCTAAGATCGTAAAAGACTCAATTAACGTGATCATCGATGATAAAAAGGATAAGTAATTTGTCCTAAAAAATGAGCATATTTCAAAAGTAACATTAACTGAAATTTTCATTATTTCCATGAGATAACCCAATGTCTACCAGTCTTGGGTCTTATGATCTTTTATGTGTAAAACATGAACATGAAATAACATTTTAATTTAAGGAAAAGATGACTGATTTTTTTCTTTTTTTCGGCACTTAATGATAGTGATATGCAATAATAAGACTGAAAATACACTCTCAACATCACAGACTCCATTTGACCTGTTATGAACATAAGCTGCAATACTTTGGTGGTTGTATGTCAGGTAGTTTTTTTTTTTTTTTTGTAATTTTCTTCTTCATCAATACATATAGATCCTTTCTTGTAAGAAGTTAGTATATAAACTTGGAACCAAACATAGACCTGAATTCACAGACCCAATGGTCTTAACAAACACACCTTAGAAATCTTGTGTTTTGTATTTAAGATTTTGTAATCATATTTCTATGTCATTATATATGGGAGTCCCTTGTCATTTGTAGCAAGTGCATAATGTTGCATTGAACTCATGTATCAAAATTTCCTGTCAATTTTCTATTGATGGGTAGTTTCCAGTGTACTGTGGGGAAGAAATAATACTCTATAATTTTGTTTGGCTGGTAGACAAATAATATTCCCTATCCCCAAAACCACATGTCTTTATCTCAAGGATCTGTGAATATATCATTTTACATGGGAAATGGACTATGAGATGTGAATAAGTAAGGAATGTGAGATGGGGAGGTTAGCTTGGACTAACAGGAGATGATCCATGTAATCAGGAGAGCCTTAAAAGTGAAGAAAGAGGCAGAATAAGAGAGAAGGGAATGTGGCTATGAATGAATGGTTAGAGAGCTGCAACCTTGCTGGATTTGAAGGTGGAGGGAAAGACTCATGAGCCAATGAATGTAGGCAGGCTTTAAAAAATGGAAAAGGCAAGGAAATGGATTCTCCCTGAGAACCTCAAGATGAAGGGAGCCCTAAAATCAGTAACACCTGGATAGCAGCACAGTAAGACCTGTGTCCAACTTCTGACCTATGAAAATGTAAGGTTATACATCTGAGTGTTACAAGTTACAAGTTTGTAGTGATGTTTAGCAGCAGAATAAAAAACAGAGTACATTATGTTTGCAATAACAGTTCTGTTGATAACCATTTCTAGAAGTAGACCCACTACAATACAGAACAGAATATGCATTACGTGTTTCAAGAGGGATATAAAGGCTTCCCAGTTGGAAAACATATCTTTTGTAGTAAAAGCAAATTTCACACATAACAAAGAGCATTTGTGTCATCTTGTATACTTTTCTTTTAAAAGCTTAAAGGTTAGGTGTTATTGTTAATGGTGCCAGAATAGAGCAAGGCATTCTGTTTCCTTCTAGAATTCGAAATTAAAATCAAATCAAGTCAGTTGCATCATCATATTTATAATTAATAGAGGTACAAATGTACTAAAAAACTGTATATTAATTTTCAGTAAGAAAAATAAAACTTATTCGAGTTCTAGTTGTATGTTAAATGAGTCAGATTTCAGTACATAAGTCTCACATCACACTGTATAGTGAATGTGTATAATGTCAAGAAAAGTGATGATTATTCCTTTTTGTAAACTTCTCTTAATAGCTGATATAGGACATTGGGTAATTTTTAACACTCAACTGTCTAAAAACAGAAAAATCCATTGATATTTTAAAATTACTATGATAAATGTTATATCTATTAAAGGAGAAGATACTTCTTTTGCTGACAGTCTAGACCTTGTCTAGTTCATCCTTCTCCTAAAATGGGTATTTCTTCTTAAATGATGGGAGATCTCAAATTTGAATCCTCCCTGACTCTGTTAAGTATATACTCTCTTACATTTTTTCTACTATTCCATTAAACTTGCCTGTTCTGTATCACATCCCTAGAGGTTTTTGCTGGAAGACAAATTCAATTATTCATTGCCAATGATTTTTAGCATATGATTTCCATGTTGCAAACATATTTATTTTAAAATTATTGCTCAAAGGCTATTTTCTTGACTCAAAAGAGTTTGGCAGTGACATTTTCAGGCACCAGAAGACAGATTTGTTGTTTGCTTATTTTTTGGGAAAGCATCCTATTGGTAACTCACTAATCAAGTTATATTTCTGTTTTTTAAGATCTGTTAATTCATATACTTACCTTCTAGGTAACGAGGCTTGAAATGAAGTTTGGCTTTAGAAATTGGGACAGCATGATTGCATAATGTACCACATTGCTTTTCCTAGATTGACTGAAACTGGGAACAGAAGCAAATACGGTTTCAATTCAGAATTCCTTAATAATGATTTTCTATGATACAATTGTATTTAGCTATTGTTGAGACTAGGAAAGATATTTTAAAATAGCAGTGTAAAATATAGTTGTGAATGTAATTTATTTTTAGAGTAACCAGTTTAACTGTGTATTCTCTTACTTTCCTTCATAGTGCCATGGTTCCCTAAGTCTGTAAATGTTAATAATAGCAGTGTAGGAAATATTATGTTGTTTTTCCAGCGAATTGGAAAAACCTCCTTCTAGGAAGTTGTACAGTAAATCAATTGTCAAGTCGTGTTTTCTACCAGCACATCTCACAATATATTACAAATGAAAAAGCCTGAAGACTATCTTATGGCTAAAGCTTTCAATCTCAATTCTGATCTTGTCCCTGAACTGAGGGCTTACTTGGAAATGGTATGTTTCCCAAAGATATATCAGAGAGCACCATAACTACTGTGACACTTGATGGGTGGTATAATCATCTCCCTAAACCAGATCTCTGAAGATTTGGTTGGGGGCAGAATGAATGATCTCTATCAAAACAGCAGCTGAATGTCATGGATTTTGCTCTTGGGTGTTAGTTTTGAAGTCAGGGATTGTTTTGCCAACACTCCACTTTTGAGCTACAGGGGCTGTGATTTAATTGCAAATTTGATTCTCCTATCACTGAAAACAGTGTCTGTTATTTGAGTCACATACTTAGACTGAGGAAGCCGTGTATCTTCCACATTTCTGCATGTTTCTGATATGGAAAATGACCCACTGATAGTGCATATTTACGGCTCTTTTTTAAATACCCAAACTGTAATATTGACCTTATTTTCATTAAAGGATATCTGCCTATCCATCAGCAATTTCCTGTGTCTTTACATTTTCCTTAATATAAGACTATGCCTGTGAAAATAGTATCTGAAGGAGTATCCCCTGGAATTTCAGTTGTTACCTAGCTATTTCAAACTAGACCAAAGAAAGAAAAAAAAACTAAATCACAATCTACACTTTAAAGTTTAAAATAAGAATTAATATAAAGTGTTATCTGTGTTCAATTTAAAGATTTTCTTCAAAATAAGAAAATGGAATAATAAAGGTAAAGAGAATTCTACTGATCATTGATATGAAAATTGGTGTTAAGAAATTGGCGGGAAGATAAATAGGCAAAATAATTATCTAAGATGAACAAAAAGTGCTTATTCTGGCCTATCAAAGAGAGCATGTTAAACCTTGTAAATATTTTGAGTATTACATTGGTTGGCAATTCAATACAGTGTGATATAGTCAGGAAGCACTCAATAAATGTTAAATAATGGCTGTCTGATAAAATCCTGCCAAATATTCTCCTTGCACAGAAAAGATAAGTGAGTGACCTGAGTAGAGAGAGCAGCATGTTTCTTTTCCGATTTCTGCTAATTTGTCATCTTTACAACCTTGATAATCTCTATGGGTTATTTCCATTGATTAGTTAATTAATTAATGTTTATTATCCCAGTTTAGCAGAAGAGCCTATGTAATCTCATTCATTGCTATGTTGATCGGCATGAACATCTAAAAGTGATGAGCATTTCTCTGTAAGTGCAGAGTGAATTAACTCCTGCCTAAGATAAGACAAATTCATTTTAAATTGCCAGCACTTGAGGGTAACTATAACTTAATAACTGGCAATATGTGCTACCTTTTTGTATTTGTCACTTGTTTTTTTTCTAAGTGCATAGTGTCTCTTTCAATATGGTAATATAAGTCAATAGCACAAATATTTAGATTTTGAAAACCTAGTTAAAATTATTCTGTAGGGTTCAAAATGACAAAAAATTAAAATTACTGTACCTATGTTAAATGTCAACTGCTTAGGTTTCTAGACTATGTTATTGCTACATGTTATGGTTAAGGACCAAGTATTACTATGCTAGGTTCACCTCTTTCACATGAATGGTTTCTTCCCTGATGTTTGGTGGGTGGAAGAGGTGCTAAAATGAAAATATTTGTTGGTAGAAAAATTTTTAAATGAGCCTCAGCTCATATTAATTGGGAAGATTATTTATTCTGATTTATTCTTCTTTACCTTTGGCTCAAAGCTTTGGCCCCAGCTCTGTGCCCCTACATCTGTATTCCTAAAGGCCTAGGACCCAACATCTGTGGCCTGATGCCCACTAAGCATGGAAATGTGGGAGTCTCCATGACTGAGTGAGATGCCCAGTGACCCAAACTCTTGGCTTCAGGAGCAGCACCATGAACGTTTGATAACTGACTCATTTTACTTCTTGCCCTGACAAATAATTATCTTGCTTCTTAACTCTTCCTGTCTTCATTTTGCTTTCCACGTTTTCACTGGGCAAAGCATAAAACCAAGGCTGGCCTCTTGTCTTTCGTAGCCTTCCACTCTTAGCTTCTCAGTCACAATTTTTGATCTGTTTCTACTCTCTGAAACATCATTTGTCACTTGGCATTTATCTTAGGTTGTGACTTTGTAGAGTTTTAATAATAACTAGTAAATATTACTGCTACTACCACTACTGCAGCTACTATCAGTTAATGTCAGTTAAGCTTGTAATATTTACCAGGTATACTTTTCTAATCACTTCACATACCTCCGTTGATGAGATCCTAACAAAAACACTACAGTCTAAGTGTGCTTTTACTCTGCTATGTTGAAGAAAAAGTGTTTCAGACAGGTTAAGGAACTTGTCCAAATTTGCACAGCTGGTAACTGGCAGCACATGAATTTGAACCAAGGTCAGGCTGACTGAGTTTTGAAAACATCGTTTATGAATCTAGCCTAGTGTCTTTGTATTTCTGTCATCCAACATAACCCATTATGTGGAAGTGTTCTTGAAGCTGACAATAATGATGCCACTAAGTTTTATGGCCTTGGTTTTACTCCCTGTTTTCTAAGCAATTCTAAGTTAAATTATTTCTTTGTAAGAGTATTTCTCCATTCAAATACATACTCTAATCTTCATGCATTGGCTGAGTTATAATTAACGACTCCTCGTTTACATAGTGTTAGCTGTCTTTTGGCCCCAAGTGTACTTTCTATACTCCTGCAATCAAAGTATTTCATTAAAGCCACTTGAGTTGTGATCAATAGCTGATAAGTAACTTCAGAGGAAATAGTCTAAAATCAGATGCCTACAGAGCTAAGAAAAAGTAGCCATGAAATAAAGGACTTTTTCCTTTCAGTAATGAATAATTGAATATATTTATGATATGTAAAATTAAGTTTCCTGTAGTTCTTATATGTTTATAATTATTTATATGGTTTATTGAATTAAATCTCTAGTAAAGTTTTGACTTGCCGTTCAGTTATTTTTGTGATACATTTTCTTCATCATAAGCATATATACTTCTCTTATAATTCTGTATGTGGGAGAGAGGAGCGAAAACTGCATTTTAGATTTTATTATTTTATTACTTTGTGTGACATTTTCACAAACAAAAAGAGGTTTCTTTGCTTGCAAAATTTTAAGATACATGTGAAACATAAGTTTATTTGTGGAAAATGCCATACATTATACCAGATCTCAGGCACTTTCAAACTTATCTTATTAAAATAGATGAGGTGAACTTTATTTAGATGTGATGGGGGAT
Organism: Colobus angolensis palliatus; assembly: GCF_000951035.1. Lineage (NCBI taxonomy): Eukaryota > Metazoa > Chordata > Mammalia > Primates > Cercopithecidae > Colobus > Colobus angolensis. The sequence goes on from NW_012123376.1 coordinate 9,278,335, forward strand.
TGGACGATTTGTTGTTTTCCTCTAGTAAACTGTGTAATTTAGGAAGAAGTCAACATAAGTGATGAACATATTGAATCAACATATAATTTAGCGTGGAAAAATGTGTTAGCATCCAAATTTGATTAATGCCAGCATAAAGAAAAATCCTTCCCATGTCACCTATAAACATTATTACAATAGCAGCAGTTTATATGCTACATATTTCCTTTTGTTCTTCATTTTAGAAAATGATGTTTTGGCATGCACATGTGCCATTTATAATATTTCTATAATGTAAAAATATTCTCAGAAACCTTATTTATTTTCAGGAATAGAAGGAACTGAGTTGTCTCTTCCATAAACACACTATGGTATAAACCATCACTATACATTTACCCCTTTGTAACCATTTCAAGAAAAACTGCTTACTTGATTGAGAAAAGGTATATATTTTACAGCCCTAAATTTTATGGAACAGTAAAATTCAAAAAAATAAAAAATTGCCAATTTAACTTTTTTAATACTTAAGCATTGATGAAAACAAATTGCTATAAACAATAAAATAATAAAGGGTTTAGCATTAGAAATATGTTTTGGTATGTGAATATTTTAATCCCAATGTATTTTTTAGCCAAATGAAGAAAAATGTATTTTAAGAGACTCTAAATGGAATAAAAGTGAGCAAATTAAGTGCCTTATGCCACTTGCATTTTCCAAATCAGCATCTAGAGAATTGTTTCTCTAGAACACATTTCTAATCAGTCTACTATAATGAAAATATGAGTTTCCTTCACTTCGCAAAAAATTACACTTTCTCTTTTTCTTTCCTAACACCATTTCCATTGTCATCATTCTGTCTTGTGATATTATAATAATTTCCTACAATTTGTAAATGAACTGGAAATCTTCCTCTCCCTTCTTCTTCACCACCTTTTAAATTTAGTTTTCTCAAGTGTCAGAGACTTCCCTTGTTGTCATTTTATTTTTTTCATTTTAAGTTTAGGAATGAATAAATCCAACTAAATTTGCTTTTATTTAGACTCTTAATAAAACATGAATTATCTATGTAAGGCAAAAATGTTACAGAAAGAAAACAGCCCTAAGAAATGTCTAGTCTTATGGCTCATATCAGCTTAGCCTTGGGCAACTAAACTGTCTGTCACATGTATCACATCAGTTTCTGCTTTAACTGAAGTGAAAGCATGTTACAAAATTGAAGCTATGATTTTTAAATGTATTATGAGTTTACTTCATTTGTAATTTAACATATCAAATTTTATTTTGTGAACCAGCTTGTTTTAATCAAGGTTATGTATCTATTCACAATGTTAGTTTCTATAGGAGAGCTACATGTCTGAGTACACAAAAGTAAATATTTTGAAAAATGCTTTTTTTTTAACTCTGAATCATAATATCCTAAAAGTAATAAAGCACTGTTAGTATTGGTAAAGGAAAGAATGATCCACACAGCATGTATAATCTGGTCACTTTTTATTCTTTATCAACTGAATTAAAATTAATGAAAGTGAATGTATGGCCAGAAAGATTTTACCAAATAGAAATGTTTTCCTATTTTTTTATTTTTATTTTTAATTGAGACAGGGTTTGGCTCTGTTGCCCAGACTGGAGTGCAGTGGCTCAGTCATGGTTCACTGCAACTTCCACCTCCCAGGCTCAATCAATCGATCTGCCCACTTCAGCCTCCTGAGTAGCTTGGGACTACAGGCACTCACCACCATGCCCGGCTGACTTTTGTGTGTGTGTTTTTTTTAGAGATGGGTTCTCACCAGGTTGCCCAGGCTGATTTCTTGTTCCTGGGCTCAAGCCATCTTCACACCTTGGCCTCCCAAAACCATGTCCTGCCAGAAATGTTTTCTTAATTTCAATTAATCTATCTGTCCATTAAATCTGTATAGACAAATCTGAGAAAACAAATATCCTCAATCTCACGTACTCCTCTGGATCTGGAGGTAAGCAACATAAAGAATTGAATGTGATTGTTTGAGGGCTGTAACACAAAGCTTGATCTATTATAGCATTAACTAAAGTTCATTAGGTCAATTATTAAAATTCTGGCACTCTGCACTATTAATTACATAAACAAAGTGGATATAATCCATTACGCAAATTCAGAATAAAAGACAGAAGTTATTTGTGGTATTGCTCATATGACCTAGTGAGAGGGAAAGACAATTCTTGGAAGAAAGTATTTGGCTCAAATATAGGTGTTGACTAGCATTATGGATAAATATTTAAAGATAAACAGCAGTGATAATACAATACATTGTACGATAGTAATAAACTAAAATATTAAAATTCTGGGTAATATATGCTGCTATACATTTTAAAACTTTTCAGTAACCATAAGAACTCAGTTGTTTTCATTTGTATTCAATTTGTAATTTTATTGTTTATTACAGATTTATCCTGGAAAATACACACACACAGACACATGTAAATATATATATATATACACACACACACACACATATGTGTGTGTGTGTATGTACAGATTAATATATATTTTTGGCATTTTGTTTTCCAAACTGATTTATTTCTATCACTAGAAGTCTCATTCCATTATAGTGGTGACATTGGAGATAGAAACTTTCATATAAAACTTCCATGCTGTATATTCTAAATTTTTATTCTCTCTTAAAATACTGCAACCCTTATTAACATCCTGATTGTAATGTCTTCATCCAGGTTTCCTTTATTCATAGTACATTGATATACTTTTCCAACTTTAGTGATATATACTTGACAAAGATTGTATATATTTAAGGTGTATGACATGATGTTTTGATATGCATATACATTATGAAGATTACTACAGTTAAGCTAATTAACTTATCCATGACCTCACATAGCTACCTTTGTATATCTGTGGGGGGCAGGGATTTGGTGTGTGATGAGAACACTTAAGACCAATGCTGTTAGCAAATTTTCAGTGTGAAATACAGTATTATTAACTATAGTCTCCATGTTACACATTAGATCTTTAGAAGTTATTAATCCCACATAACTGATCATTTGTATCTTTTGACCAGTATCTCCCCATTTCCCCCGTCCTCCAGTCCCTGACAACTATCATTCTGCTCTCTGCTTTTGTGCATTAATTTTCGTTTGATTTCACGCGTACATAGATCTGTTTTCTAGATTGAAAACCCTGTGTTCTGGAAGGCTTATTTTGTAGATTTCCTTTTAAATATATTTAGTGATGGCAATTTTAGTGTTAAAATTTAAAGTCTTTATACTTTCTGTATTCCCCTTTGCAACATTTTAACATGAACCTATTTCATAAAGGAAGTACTTATTCTATCAAATTGTGACAATTTAACTTTCTTGAAATTATTAAACTTTGCAAGTATGTATTGCCTATTTTGCTATTTAAAAATGAACATAATAAATATTAAAGGGAGTATAATTGGAAATACTGTCTAGGCAGCTCAGCTTTCCAACGAAGGGCATGTTCTTCACAGTCAGATCTGGGTACTTGCATGTTTCGTAGCTTCCTGTCTTTGGGCAAGGGACTCATTTTGTTAGACTTCACTTTTCCACCTGAACAAAGAGAATAACAATCCCTGCATCACAAGAAGAAATATTATCAGGATTAAGTGAGAATAATGTACACGGTGTTGAGCACATAGTTAACCAGCATTAAATGAAAATTGTTGCTGATTTTTAACCACATGATTAATCACTACTATGCTTCACACAGAATATTAAAGAAATAAAGTTCAACTTACAGAAGTCTATGAAATTATCTTGTTACTGAAAAGAAAAATACAAACAAAGCCAAACAATAGCAATAACAGCAAACACCAGCAAATTCAGTTGTTGATTAAGCCTTGTGAACTTGAGTTTAAAAGAATACGGTTTTATTTTGAGGATAAATAAAAAGCTAGGCCAAAAAAAAGATAATCCTGGTAATTAAGAATTTAATGTTTCTTTAACTTCTTCTGAATTAATCTCAAGTATTGAGTGGCCTGAGCATTGATAAAATGTATATATGTGTGCACATATATGTGTATATGAATGTACATATACATATATGCACATACATATATACATACATATATGTGTATATATATTTAAACATGCACTGGCATATTTACATATTCATACATGTACACCAGTGTGTGTATATTTACATACTCAGGCACCCACACATATGTGTGTGTGTGTGTGTCTGTGTGTATATATATATATATATATATATATACATGAACAGAAGTTCACAGTAGCCATGATGCAAAAATCTGGGCAAAATGAGAGCATCAGGGACAATTCAATCCAGAGGAGCCTCACTATAAAGTCTAATGCTTTTCTTCATATAAATGGTCATTTGGACACAGTTTATGAAATGCAAATATCTCAAATTTTTATTTCTCATTAAGTTTATATTTGTTTGTTCCAGAGAAAACCTAACTTAAAAACAGGATTCTGTGAAAACTTTAAAATATATAAGTAGAGAGAAAAATTCCTCTAAATTAATGCCCTATACTTATGAAAAAGTACATACATATATATATACACACACACATATACTTTCATATATATGTATAATAGACATTCAGAAAGAGGATTTCAAAGCACAAAATGGAAAGAAAATAGCTTCTGGAGGCATGAGAATTATTTTCATTTTATATGTTTTTTGAAAGTCTGCATGAGAACCCTGCAGTATATAAGAAAACATCTTCATTGTGGAGGTAGAGCAGCAGATTTTGCCAGTTCAGCAAGTCAGACAGAACAAATTAGTTTGCTTTTGAAAGTCTCATCCTGATTTATAAAGAACATCTAATTTATTTCCTTCTGTTGAACTTCAGATTAATCAGTCCAGTATTTTCAAGCTAGCCTTCCAATGTTCTTCTGTTTTTTCCCTCAATTGTAATTACTCACAGGGAATTCTTGTGGTCTTTTGAGAGCTTGCAGTAAAACAATACAGAAGTTGTAATGGGCTCAGACTGCTGCTGCATTTCAGGTCATCCTTTCCATAACCTTTGAAAGGCTTAGAATTCCATGTTTTATCAATGGCTCATATTAGTTTTAATCACAATTATGTCCTAAGAAGCCTTGTAAAATTAAAGAAAGAAGGGAACGGAATGACACTGTTTTTTTTCTGCAGGACCTCTTGTCGGCTTCTGTCTCATTATGTTAACAATCTGCCAAGAGAATGGAGTCAGATCTCGAGAGCAGACTAGATTGATTTACTTTACAAGCCTTTCTACCCAGCCTAATTATTGCATTACAAATAGCGATTCTCTCACCCCATGAAGGAGCACTTTGATTAGTGTTGGCAATACAGGTGCCGGGGTTTCCTACAGTAGGTGCATGTTAACTAGCTTCTTGCATCACAACCAAAGGCCTTAGCAACACTGGAACAGGGACAGATGTCTTGTACATATTTCTGAGGTCTCTAAATTAACATGTTTAAAACAGTTACAGACAATATTGTATTTTTTTTATAGGTAACAATAAAAGGTAATAATAGAAACACTACATAGTATGGTTCCTTAAAAAAAAAAAAAAAAAAAAAAATCAACCTATTGCTTGGCAGACATAGTAAATGAAGGTTTT
>NW_012123376.1:9283943-9374181 GCF_000951035.1 Colobus angolensis palliatus
TATATATATATATATATATATATACATGAACAGAAGTTCACAGTAGCCATGATGCAAAAATCTGGGCAAAATGAGAGCATCAGGGACAATTCAATCCAGAGGAGCCTCACTATAAAGTCTAATGCTTTTCTTCATATAAATGGTCATTTGGACACAGTTTATGAAATGCAAATATCTCAAATTTTTATTTCTCATTAAGTTTATATTTGTTTGTTCCAGAGAAAACCTAACTTAAAAACAGGATTCTGTGAAAACTTTAAAATATATAAGTAGAGAGAAAAATTCCTCTAAATTAATGCCCTATACTTATGAAAAAGTACATACATATATATATACACACACACATATACTTTCATATATATGTATAATAGACATTCAGAAAGAGGATTTCAAAGCACAAAATGGAAAGAAAATAGCTTCTGGAGGCATGAGAATTATTTTCATTTTATATGTTTTTTGAAAGTCTGCATGAGAACCCTGCAGTATATAAGAAAACATCTTCATTGTGGAGGTAGAGCAGCAGATTTTGCCAGTTCAGCAAGTCAGACAGAACAAATTAGTTTGCTTTTGAAAGTCTCATCCTGATTTATAAAGAACATCTAATTTATTTCCTTCTGTTGAACTTCAGATTAATCAGTCCAGTATTTTCAAGCTAGCCTTCCAATGTTCTTCTGTTTTTTCCCTCAATTGTAATTACTCACAGGGAATTCTTGTGGTCTTTTGAGAGCTTGCAGTAAAACAATACAGAAGTTGTAATGGGCTCAGACTGCTGCTGCATTTCAGGTCATCCTTTCCATAACCTTTGAAAGGCTTAGAATTCCATGTTTTATCAATGGCTCATATTAGTTTTAATCACAATTATGTCCTAAGAAGCCTTGTAAAATTAAAGAAAGAAGGGAACGGAATGACACTGTTTTTTTTCTGCAGGACCTCTTGTCGGCTTCTGTCTCATTATGTTAACAATCTGCCAAGAGAATGGAGTCAGATCTCGAGAGCAGACTAGATTGATTTACTTTACAAGCCTTTCTACCCAGCCTAATTATTGCATTACAAATAGCGATTCTCTCACCCCATGAAGGAGCACTTTGATTAGTGTTGGCAATACAGGTGCCGGGGTTTCCTACAGTAGGTGCATGTTAACTAGCTTCTTGCATCACAACCAAAGGCCTTAGCAACACTGGAACAGGGACAGATGTCTTGTACATATTTCTGAGGTCTCTAAATTAACATGTTTAAAACAGTTACAGACAATATTGTATTTTTTTTATAGGTAACAATAAAAGGTAATAATAGAAACACTACATAGTATGAGACTCTAAAAAAAAAAAAAAAAAAAAAAAGCCTAACACAGTCTCTCACTGTCAACCTTATGTTTCAGATACAGTTAAATATTTTATATTAATATCTTACTTTAGAGAAGAGTCAGCATAGCATTTCAAATTGAAACTTGTAGCTGCCTTTTGTAGTAAAGTTTTGCGGCTGCCATAGCAAATTACCACCAGCTGGGTATCTTACATAATAGAAATTTATTATCTAGCAATTCTAGGCTGAAAATCCAAAAATCAAGGTGTCTGCAATATTTTACTTCCTCAGGAGTCTCTAGGCAGAGAATCCCTTTCATGTGTCTCTCCCAGCCTCTGGTGGCTGTGGCCACCCATGGCGTTTCTTGGATTGTGGTGGCATCACTCTAATCTCTGCCTCCATCTGTACACTTCCCTTTTCTCTCTGTGTCTCCTCTATGTGTGTCTGATACGGACACTTGTCACTGAATTGAGGGTCCACCTGGATAATCCTGGATGATTTTATTTGAAAATATTTGACTCAGTTACATATGCGATGATGCTTTTTTCTATCTAACATTGCATTCACAGGTTCTAGGAATTAGGACGCCGACATATGCTTTGGGGAACCGCCATTTTATCTGCTAGATCCCAGACATGCGGGGTGTTAGTGTGTTTTGGGATTTGTCACATGATTTCTAGTTTCAAACATTTATTTCCTGTTGTGCTAATTAAAAACTCATTTAAAAATGGGAATTGGGGCCAGGCGCGGTGGTTCACACCTGTAATCCCAGCACTTTGGGAGGCCAACGAGGGAGAATCACTTAAGGTCAGGAGTTCAAGATCACCTTGGCCAACATGGTAAAATCCCATTGCTACAAAAATACAAAAATTAGCCGGACTTGATGGTGGGCGCCTGTAATCCCAGATACTGGGAAGGCTGAGGTTGAAGAATTGCTTGAATCTGGGAGGTGGAGGTTGCAGTGAGCCGAGATTTCACCATTGCACTCCAGTCTGGGTGACCGAGCAAGACTCCATCTCAATGACAACAACAACAACAACAACAACAAAGGAATTGAGCCTGGCGAGGTGTCTCACTTCTGTACACTCAACATTTAGGGAAGTCAAGGTGAGTGGATCGCTTGAGTCCAGGAGTTTGAGACCAGCCTCACCAGGAGAGATTGTGAGATCCTCATCTCTACAAAAAAATTAATGTAAACATAAACCAGGTGTGGTGGCCTACACCTGTAGTCCCACCTACTTGAGAGCTGAGGTGGGAGGATTGATTGAGCCCAGGAGTTCCAGGCTGTAGTGAGCTATGATCACACCACTGCACTCCAGCTTGGGTGACAGAGCAAGACCCTGTCTCGAATTAATAAAGTAAAATAGGAATTCTTTCCCATCTAAAAGGGATTTGTGAGAAAGGTAGCACTAATTAGTTAAAATAGGAGACAATGTTTTTCTTTACGAGGGAAAAGTTTGAAATATGAAACTAATAGTAGTAGCACTATGTGAAATAAAAGGAATGGGCTGTTTAAAATTAAAGAGAATTCAAATACAAACCATATTTTAGAGCACCCACCCACAGGGGACATGTAGCAATATGCAGAGATATTTTTTATTGTGGGACAATACACATAACATGGATTTACTATTTTAGCCATTTTCAATACAGTCTGATGGCATTCAGTAGATTCACATTGTTGTACAATCATCACCACCATCCATCTCGGAACTTTTCCATTACCCAAACTGGAACTCTCTACCCATTAAACAATAGCTTCCCATTTCTACTGCCCCAGAGACCCTGTCAATCACCATTCTATTTTCTAACTCTATGAATTTGACCACCCTGGATACTGATACTAGTAGAATTACACAGCATTTATCGTTTCATGTCTAGCTTGTTTCACTTAGCATAATATTTTTTATGTTCATCCATACAACAACATGCATCAGAAGTTCAGTCTTTTTTAAGACGGCATATTATAAATAATGCTGCTATGAACATTAGCATACAAATAGCTATTCAAATTCTAGCTTTCACTTCTTTTCAGTAAATACCCAGAGGTGGAATTGCTGGATCATATGATCATTCCATGTTTAGTCTTTTGAAGAACTATCTTACTATAGAGGCAATTTCATTACTGTGACTGGGAGTGATGGTGCTGTTGGCATCTAGTGGGTGGAAGCCAGGGATGCTGCTAAACATCTTACATAATATAATACAGCACTGTTCCCCGTAAGCAAAATATTTTCTGGTCCAAAATGTCAATAATGCTTCTATTGAAAAATCTTGCTTTAAATAAGTCTTAAATTAAGAATGGTCTTGGTGCAATTACTTTAATTCTTTCAAATATCTGCAGGGAAATATAGCATATGGCATTATAAAGTTTTATAAATAGTGCCCCAGCCATTAGACATTATATAGTACAATTTATCTTTATATATGTGAGAGCCTGTCACATTTCTCTTCTGTTGTTCTATTCTATAATTTTGATATGAGAGGTGGACAGTGAAGAAAATTGCTTCTCAACTGCAATATTTTTCTCAGGGTTTATTGTGGGGGAAGAAATAAATTTTAGAAAATGATTTATGATATCATGCATGAAGACTGCTAATATTAACGTCTTAATATTATTAAGTTGTGATTTCCAAGACCATAGCTTAAAAACATTCTTAAAAGATAAGCACATTGGGGCCTTTTAAAATATTTTTGTTATTATAGTTAATTTTTATTTAAAAATTATTTTGGAGGTAGGGTTTTGCTCAGTTGCCTAGTCCAGAGTGCAGTGGTGTAGTGGTATGATCATGGCTCGCTGCAGCCACAAGCTCCTAGGCTCAAGCAATCCTTCCTCGTCAGCCTCCTGAGTAGCTGGGACTACAGGTACATACCACCATGCCTTATATATATATATAAAGTAGAGATGTAGGTCTCACTATGTTGCCCAGGCTGATCTTGAACCCCTGGACTCAAGCAACCTCCCATCTTGGCCTCTCAAAGTGCTGGGATTACACATATGGGTCACTGCACCTGGTCCCCTTTAAAATCTCCAAAAAAAAGTTTGCCTGAACAACCAGCAAGGTTTCTCTTTCAATGTTGGAAATGCCAGCTCCCATTAGATCATCTGGTGTACAAATTAGAGGTAAGATGTTGTGACTACAAATATTTGAGTGCACAAAGTAGTGTTGCGTAGTGTATTATTAACCAAAACATCTTCTCAGAGGAATCCAGTTTTGCTGTTAGTAAGTCAATTATGTTACCCAGCAAGAGTGATGGTTTGCGCGGACATAAACAGAGATATATCGTGTAGAAGACCCAGTGAAATGAACAAGGCATACCGCTGCTTCTTTATGGAAAGTTTAGAGAAGATTTATTTTGCCTGACATTGTTATAAATACGGAAATTATTTTAAGAAGGTTATCTTATGTTCTTTCTAAAATAGATGCAGAAATAAAAAGCACAGATTAATATTTCAGTTATCCTTCTTGTAACATTGATTGAATAATTATTAGAAAAGTACATCAATGATAACGGAATACTGAGTTGGTATAACATAAGTGAAGTTTCAGTGATCTTTAATTTAGTGAAACTGAAAATTATTTCTCCTTTTTTAAGTGTGATATAGCCTAAGAAAGTGATTTTTTTAAAATTATCATATTCACTCATCACTTATAGTATAATTCTAATTACCATGAATTTTAATCAGTGAATAATATTCTGCTTTTAAGTAACCAAATTTAATTCATGCATTAAATAATTTTCAATGTAAGAAAGATTTTTTAAAATCCAAAATACGTAACTAAATTTGTTGTGGTTCTTCGCCATGTTCATATTTTCTGAGTCATGATAAATGAAATGATTGCATGATAATACAAAAGAAATAATGTTCTAATTGCTTTTAATGTTTATTCTCAGAATATAAACCATAACATTGATTTTTAACCACTTAAAAAATATTAAAATAGCCATACTAATATAGGACAAAATCTAATCACCTTATAATTAAACTAATATTATGTGAACTACATTTAATCTCACATAGAAATTCAGGCTCATTAAAACTGACATGTGTATTTTTGTATTTACAGTGCAATCGATCAATTAAAAATATTTTTATAGAGCTAAAATGTTAAAATAAAATAAGGATCTGAGTTTTTCAGGATCCAGTTAGGAAAAGAGAAACTATATTGGTTATTTTAACAGAGAGTTTTTAAGATAGGGATAGTACAGTATCTAAACTGGTTTCAAAGCCTCTCTTACGATGTAATTATGGTATAATATATGTGACATTTACTTCTAGCATAGAAAATTGCTATCAACTTACTAATGTACCTAAAGTAAATTAGTGAAGAAAAAAGCCTGATTATGTTATATGTGCTAGCGATGCAGTCACATCATGTAAGTCATAATTATTGAGGCTTTTTAAAAATATCCCAGTCCTGGGGATATGGTAGCTAGACGGTAGACCCAGGTTTCACTGAAGCTGTTACTGAAAGAAACTGGATTGAAAATAGACTGTATTATAGTCCTTAATTCTCAGATTTAGTAAACTAGAGCTAATATATTTTGACTTCCATATTTAAACTGGTTTCAGTTTATACATTAGTAATTTAAAGCATGTATATAGCCGGATGCGGTGGCTTATGCCTGTAATCACAGCACTTTGGGAGGCCAAGGCAGACGGATCACGAGGTCAGGAGATCAAGACCATCCTGGATAACATGGTGAAACTCCGTTTCTACTAAAAATACAAAAAATTAGCCGCATATGGTGGCAGGTGCCTGTAGTCCCAGCTACTCGGGAGGCTGAAGCAGAAGAATGGCATAAACCCAGGAGGCAGAGCTTGCAGTGAGCCAAGATTGTGCCACTGCACTCCAGCCTGGATGACAGAGTGAGACTCTGTCTCAAAAAAAAAGTATGTAAATGATGAATATACATTATTTAAGAAATGCTCATATATTTAATTCAGCAAATACTTGTTGAGGACCTGAAATGTACTTGGATATGCCCATAAAGTTTCTGGATATGCAAACATGAATAAGAAACAATTTTAAATATAAATATATAGAGTGTGTATAGTCACATACACATTTGTATATATACACATATATATGGTATCATACTGTTTTGTTATTTTACTATTTTTTATATTTTATAAAAAATGTTTTCATATATTTTTATTTTATATATATATTCCTTTTGACTATTTAACTTTCACTCAAATATCTGCTAAAATCTTTGTTTAAAATCAGTGATTAACATGTAGCAATCACAAATTTTTATAATGATGTTATTTCCTACATGGGTCATATTTTTTAACCTACTAGTATGTTTGTGTGAGAGTAGCCACAAATTAATGCCTGACATCACCTAAGGATGTCCCTGATGTGATCAGTATAAGCCAAAATACTCTCTTGAGAAGTAAATGCAACTTTAGTTGTGTGATAATGTTTTTCCCTTAACTGACCTTATAAATTAACCTGCCTGCAGCCCACATAGCTGTGTTCTGATATTTTAGTTTATGTTGATCATAACTGTTCTGACAGCCCCTTAGGCCAATGCTGTGCACAGCCACTATTAACAAGGTGTTTATGCTTTTGCTAATGCATTTCCTCAAATCATATTACATATAAGATTTTATTACAGACACCCATTATAGGAATTCAGATGGAATTCTTTCAGCTTTGAGTTGCAATGTCACCCATAGATGACTTTTCACATTTATAGAATACTTTCAACTGATGGTATGAAAGCATTTTTGTAAACAGCAGGGCATTAACTAGCTTTCTTAGCTGGGATATCCCTATGGGAGTATCCTATATGCTAACCAGCGGGACTGTTAAACGCCCTGCACATTTCACATTCATTTCTTTTTTTAATTTTTTGTGTATTTCAACCTTATAGTTGTGAGATAATGTGTAGCTGAAGACTTGTCAATATATTCTACTCTCTCTTCTAAAACTGTTAACTGGAACACTGCCATTTGGCATGCAAAAGAGTCTTACAGATGGAAGCTCAATTTCCTAACCACCACTTCCACTTTGTGTTACTGATATTAAGACTAATTAACTGGACCCACCTAATAATATATTTGTCTTTATCATGTGTATCATTGCATGCTTCTATTTTGGAAGATACAATTTGACCCATTCTGTATACAATTGGGGAAATATAAAGTCCGCTAAAACAATTTTTATTTGCTATTGGGAAAACAGCTGACAAAATTCTAGGGAACCTGAATATGTAAACAATTGACAAATTATCCATAGAGAGCCTGTCAGCAAATGTCTGGACATTTTAATTTTTAAAAATAATGTATTTAATAAAATCATGAATTATGATCATTTACTAATTTTATCACCAAATGTTTATTGGTAATTATTATATTCAAGTCACAATGATGTATAGCATCTTAAAAACACTTTTATTTTCTTTGTTTGTCTGTGAGTTCTGTAAAAATCTTAGATGAAAATGTTTTTGCTTAATATAATATAAAATGCTTACTGGAACAGATAATAAAATCTGAAAAATGATTTATAATCAATATATATTTGTATGAGACTTGACAATTTGAAAACTAGTCAAAGTTTATGAAAAGAACTATAATAAAACAGTTCTGTGATATAAGCAGAAAAATGTTGCCATTCCAATTGTGGACGAAGAATTAATATTCATAAAGAGTAATGCATTTTGACAGGATGACAAGATTAGGGTAGAACGTGGAATCAAATATATGCCTCTTGCTATCATGATAAGTGCACTTTATAATATACTACCATGAATCTTCTCCAGACCTTAAATAGGTCCACCAAAAAGAGTTTGATTTCTTTTGAGTTTTGATAATAGATACTGTTGTTACCACATATATTGTACCCATCGTTTCTTATTTTGTTCCTTGTATCATAGGCTTGCTTGCGTATTTTTTCTCAAATAGTCCATTCCTTGTTTATATCATTAACTGCGCCCAGGAGTGTACAGTGTCGTGCTGTTAACTGTCTGGTGATAGATTCATATATGCCATTCTTCTTGATTAGAGATTGTATATAGTTGTTTTTTCAGTTCGTCTCTAAATAGTAGTACCATGATTGGAATATTTTATAACAAAATTAAAAGTAATACTAAATATAATTGTAATACCTATAATATTTAAGTTATGTTGTTATACCATAATTAAGAATATTTGTGTAAAATATTATATAGTATCTTAAGTAGAAGCAGCTTAAGTGAATTCAATTAAATGAATGGTTATGTCGTAACATGGGTTTGTATTTATCTTCTCAAATCCATTGGCTCCATTGGAATTGTAATTAAATATCTTAAGAACAAAAATAATATTTCAGAATTTTTTAAATTCATTCCTACCATGTGAACTTTAATCGACAGCTGTACAGTGAACATAATTATATTATTTCATCTCAGGACTTCCTTTAGAGTGTCTTATTATAGATGAAGAACACTAAATTATGTAAAGGTCTTCAAAACCAAATATGATGCTTCAGTCCAACAGAATTAAGAAATGCTTTTTTAATTTTAATAATGTATATATTGTGATCATGGAAATGTTTGTCCTCTAATATTTTAACATTACATACATTGATGATAAAGCTATAGATTTTAATTTTCTTCCAGGTTAACAGATGTCCCTTTCAAATTCATAATATGGAGGTAAATTGAAGACTGACAAAATTGCTTCATGCTGTATAGAAGCTAATATCAAATAAGCTTTGTTATAGCATGTTCCTCATCTAGTCTACTTGCAGCTGATTTATACACCAATGTGTAAAGTTGTAAATAGGATACAGAAGCACAGTGCCTCATGGCTCAAAATGACCTAACCAGAGATTTGGATGAATAATGGCGGATTTCTAAAAATTTATTTTCCATGTACAACAGATATCACTCAGGCTTATGTAAGTGGTAATATTTTCATAGGACTCCAATATATAATAAGCATGTCTTTGGAGATAAGAAATACAGGCACTGACCATGATTTCAAATATTATGACTATAATATGAAATTTGTAAACACATTATAACATTTTTGGTAGTCAAAACAGTTTTACAAATGTAAGACATGTTTTCTTATCTTGTTTTCTTTTGAAGAGCTCCAATTTCAATGAGTAAAAATATGTGGGTTCATTTTCTCAGTGGTGATTATAATGATTGTTTTTCTTCTGAGATATCAGGACAAGTATTATAATAATTTTCAGATGCAAAGGCATCTATGTTTAATTTTCTTCTATTGCTTATCACATTAAAAGTTAAAATAATAGTAAAAAAATAAAGTATCTTTTAATTTAATTGTGTCCAATCTTACATCAATGAAACAAAAGACAGTAGATATTTTGACAATACATTGGACTAGATGTTATTTATTAGCATACTTTAAGTGCTCCATAATAAAAGAAATTCAGTATTCTGCTATTCTAACTATGTCAATAAAAGTACATAGCACTTTAAAATGATTTATGTTTATGTTGGCCATGTGTGGTGGCTCATACCTGTAATCCCAGCACTTTGGGAGTTCAAGGCGGGAGGATAACTTGAGGTCAGGATTTCGAGACCAGCCTGGCGAAACATGGTGAAACACCATTTCTACTAAAAATACAAAAATGAGCTAGGCATGGTGGCAGGAGCCTGTAATTCCAGCTGCTCGGGAGGCTGAGTGGGAGGATCACTTGCGGGAGGCAGAGGTTTCAGTGAGTCACGATTGTGCCACTGCACTCTGGCCTGGGCTACAGGTTGAGACTCCATCTCAAAATAAATAAATAAATAAATAAATATTTTAGAAGATAAAATGATTTATGTTTAGGTAAAATATATTTTTTAAAACTTAAGGGAATATTAAAATCATTTAAAACCTTACTGCAGTATGTCTCAGGCTTCGATTGATGACACTGCTGGTATAGTTCACGAGATGTGGTGGAGGACAGAGGTCTTGCTTGCATTCTAGCATTTACTTAGATTATTCACAGGGACTCTTTAATTCCATTCTCAGTAGAGGCTAATATATATCTCACCTAGGAATATGTTTTGCTGTGGACAGAATTCAGGGGAGAAAATCAGGAAAGCTCATTTCTGATCCTGATTTTGACATCTATCATCTGGACTACTTTGTCAACTCAGTTTCCATTTCTGTAAAATGATTTCCTTTGGTGACTTTAAAACTTCAATTTAAGTGACTTTTTAAATTGCCTTTTCTGACATGCCACCTGTACGATGATTAGAGCCTTTCCCTCTGTTTTCATAGCCTTTTAAAATTCTGTACTAAACCCTGTGGTGTGTCTGTTACACACCTTCACTGTAAGCTTCTTGAGAGCAGAAGATGGCTTATGATTCTTTAACCCTAGTATCAAGCAAATGTAACCCTTTGTATAGGTTACATTTGTATTTCTTTGAAGAACAATTGAATCATCACTGAAGTCTTCAGACTAAAAAATCTGTCAATCCTTGTCAGGATTACCTTGAACTTTTCTTCTAACTTTAAAATTAGACAATTCTATATTTGCCTACATCATACTTAGATTTTCTTAAGGAACTTATGTCACCTACCTACTATATTGTGATGACAAACTATTTAAATGCAAAAAACCCTGCATTTTTCCATTAAAAAAGTATTGTTTAAATACTAGAAGTTAAATAGTTTAGTGCACCATGTTTATTTAGAAGAGAATAATACAGAATATTTCTGTGCAGTTGTTTCTTATTGCATAATTTATTTATGTGCATGAATCACTTTTACTGGCATACATCTCTGCTTTTATTTATGTAGGTTTAATGTGGTCCAATTCTGTAACTAAGATAGATAATGCTCATCAAATTTAGTAGCTGTATTTAATTTTCAAAGGATGGATTTCTTTTCATTGAAAAGATAATACTTAGGATGTATCTTGAGGCACAGTCTTTAAAAAATAAAAAAGAAGACAAGAAACATTCAATAAAACTCAAGTCTGTGCCCTATTTTTTCTCAAGTGGATAGTGCTGTTTTGTCAACAGCTCCATCTGCAGACCAGGGACAGCTCGTGAATCTTGCTTAGTGATCAGATTATAAAGAATGAGCCCTCAGCCTGCAGTTGTCTATTAAAATTTGATGTGAAAGGCAACACCCGAAGATACCTTTTTGAGGTTAATTTTTTAGCAATGTCAGGTTTTGTATGATTTCTGAGAGGATCGCTGTAAGCTCTGTCAATGGAAATTCATTGGGAGAGAGGGAGGGAAGGAAAAGAAGGCAATAACTATTGCTGAAGGCCTGCAATCAAGCATAATAAACTCTTCAGTCAGTTGTTTAAATAACTACACAGTAAATTAATTTTTTTCCTGAAAAAAATTGATTTATCTGAACATTTCCCCCATGAAGGCAGTTTCTAAGCTGTCATGTACTCCACACTTTTTCCTTAGTGATGTGAATGAGAACAGTTCCGTTTCCACGGCCAACACTGTAATTTTAGTAGTTTAAATAATATGGGCTCCTAGCAATAGTATTGTCAGCAGTGATTCCACATTAAAGGAGGTGAACGGGGGGATGATTTTAGCCATGCCTGAATGTATTCTGTATTAGGGGTCTCTAGCTTTGGAACACTAGAGAGCTGTATAAGTCTTTTTTAAATAACCTGTAATGGTGCTAGATTCCCTGAGAAATGGCGTGCATGTTATAAATTAAAATTAAGCCTCAATATTTGAAAATGAAAGCAGAATTTCCAAGGATAACATATATAAGTGGCTAGATACATACATTTGTGTTTCTTTAATATGGTATATATCACTGCATAATTTTTGTCCTTGAGAACACCTGTGTATTGAATCTATTGGTCTTCAGTGAAACATTACCTTATTTTTAAAATGACCATAGATTTTTCCTACACAGCTACCACAGGTAATATATTTTCCTACATAATTAGTATGTTTCTAATAGCACATTAATGATTTCATATAAAAAATTTGCATGTAGTTATAATGAATGTATTGCTATTTGTGCCATATATATAACAACAGGGGTGTTAGGAAGGGAAATGAGGAAATAGCTCAAAAAGATGCTTTGAAAATATGCAAGTGCTACATAAATGTAAGGTGGCTATAATTATTGTTATTAATCAGTAAGTTTCTATAATTTCATTACTTTCAGACAGTGGTTTCTGTAATAATAGAAAACTGATTTAGATTAGATAAATTTGCACTTATTGGTGAAGCATTAGAAATAAAACCACATCACAAAGAAAGATAACTCTCCCATACTCTTTTTGGCTTCAATACTTACATCTGTTAATATCAACTTTTAGTTATAAGTTAACATGAGCTTTCCACTTCTACTTTCAGGCATAATAGATATTAACACTTTGTGCATATCTCTCTTTAATTAAATTTTCTTTAAAAATTAGAAAAACACTTTTCTGTAAGATGCCTCATCACGTATCCCTTCAGTGGTTTCTATTCATCAAGAAGACCTGAAGAATACTGAGACGTCTCAGTCTGCATAAACGCAAAATAAATAGGGCACATGTTCTAAATAGTTTGTGTAATTATTACAAAGCTAGGAGTACATCAATTCAGAGAATCAAAGGTATAGGGATGAAGGCAGTAGCTTAAAGCATTTATGACAGAAGATGATTAGATGAAATCCATTGAGTCAATGGTATAAAGGAAGTATACACACAGTTGTAAAAGAAGACAGAATAAAAGTATCTTAAATGAAAGAAACATTAAATGAAGAAAATATTGTATAGAAGAGGAAGTGTTAGTAAAGTCCGCATAAGCAAGATGGGCTTTGGGAGAGGCTTGGGATTTGGGTAATACTGAAAAGTACAGACAAAAAACCATTAAGGAGAAAGGAAAGCATAGGGAAAGTTTCCCAGGCAGTAAAGAACAATACTCAATTTCACAACATAAACTTTGAAGTCAAGAGAAAAACTTGAACTTCATGCTCTAAGAACTGTCATAGAAGTAACGAGCAACAGGAACATCAAGATCTCTTGAAGAGAGTAATCTTACAGTACAAAATGAAAGGTACAAAAAGGAAGCAGTCGAGGGCACTTTGCAACCTCATTTACTGATTATTTTTGGAAGTGGTGGTGTCAGTAGAAATGGATGGCAATTAAGTGGCCAAAATTAGGGAGTAAGGGGTAAAAATGTGTCTTACTTTACTTGGGTTTGCATATCTACTCATTCATCCAAAGCATATTTATTTTGCAAGTAGCAGGCACTAAAGTTTTAGAAGCCAAAAGAATACATAGTTATGGATGTCCAATAAGTAATTGGAAATTTAAGTATAGAACATGGAAAATAAGTCAAAACTTGATGTATAAAGCTGGGAGAGATCTACATAGAGTGATGACTGAGCCTAATTAGAGGAGATGCAAACTCTGAGAACATACAAAGTCATGATGAAAGTCAAATGAAATGTATTTTGGCAGTATCTGCAAGAAAAAAATACTGTGACACAAACTGAAACAAAGAAGGAGAAAGCAAATATAATTGAAAAGGTATTGAGCCAGTAGGCATTGATGAAGCAGAAGTTTAAAGAGTTACTACCTAACTTTTTCAAATGTTGGAGAATAGAGAAAAATCTTGTCACAAAAACTCTGAAGATGACTCACGCATGTTATTGTCTATTCCTTTCCTAGTATTTCTGAGCTCGAATCTAGTACATTCTTCAGTTTGGACATAAACACAAAACTTGGTTTACTGGAGCTTGTGATTATCACACAGGAATAACTTATGCTTAATAACCCTCATCTCATAATATTCCTGTTTTTTGTGTCACTTGTAGTTTACTTTGCAGTTCCCAAAACTATATCTGATCCTACTTTATAAGGTAAGTCAAAATGTATTTTGGGGGCACAATTAGAACCCAGGGCTTTTCTTCTGAGTAGTCTTATCAAAGTTCCATTTCTCTGTATTCAGTCTCCTTCTCTGATTAAAGTTTGGAGGTTATAATTTAAATTTTAACAGTATGTTTTTTTGATAATTTTTCTAAGCCCCATATGTTCCTTTTTCTAGTCCTATGCCCTGTCCAGAATGTTGCTTTTGAAAGAAAGAATGATGGCTTGAGAGTAAGAGAGGCCTCTTTTCAAATCCTGGGTCCAGTGTTTATTAGAAAATTATTTACTTAGCAAACTACACACTGATTAGCAAATGTGGTAAAGTGGCAGGAAGTGAAAAATGGTTAGACTAATATAAACTCTTATTCATACAGACATAGTAGATAAGAGCAATGTGTACATTCTGAACAGTGCAGAAAATTTGTTCTATAATATTATTGCAGCATATAGATAAATTGGTATTACTTTAATTACAAATATTGTATTTAAGCTACAATTTGAGTATGTTAGATGATGTATTAGTTCATTCTCATGTTGCTATAAATAACTGTCCGTGACTGGGTAATTTATAAGGGAAAGAGGTTTAATTGAATCAAAGTTCTGCATGGTTGGGGACGCCTCAGGAGACTTACAATTATGGCTGAAGGGGAAGCAAACACATCTTTCTTCAATGATGGCAGGAAGGAGAAGTGACAAGCAAAAGGGGAAAAGCCCCTTATAAAACCATCAGAAATGGTTTTCTTGTGAGAACTCATTATCACAGGAACAGCATGGATGTAACCAACTCCATTATTCAATTACCTACCACTGGGTCCCTCTCATGACATTGTGGGGATTATGGGAACTACAATTCAAGGTGAGATTTGGGTGGGGACACAGCCAAACCGTATAATTCTGCTCCTGGCCCCTCCCAGATCTCAAGACCTCACATTTCAAAACACAGTCATGCCTTTCCAACTGTTCCCCAAAGTCTTAGCTCATTCCACCATTAACCCAAAAGTCCAAGTCCAGGGTCTCATCTGAGACAAGGCAAGTCCCTTCCACCTATGAGCCTGTACATCTGAAAGCAAGTTAGTTACTTCCTAGATACAATGAGGGCACAGGCATTGGGTATACCCCTTCCACATGGGATAAACTGGCCAAAAGAAAGGGGCTACAGGTCCCATGCAAGTCCAAAATGCAATAGGGCAGTCATTAAACATTAAAGTTCCAAAATGATCTCCTTAGACTCCATGTGTCACATACAGGTCATGTTGATGCAAGAGATGGGCTTCCATGGCCTTGGGCAGCTCCAACCATATGATTTTGTAGGGTATAGGCCTCCTTCATTTATAGGCTTACATTGAGTGCCTATGGTTTTTCCAGGCACATAGTGCAAGCTGTTGGTGGATCTACCATTCTGTGTTCTGGAGGATAGGGCCCTCTTCTCACAGCTCCAGTAGGGAATACCCCAGTGGGGACTCTTTGTGGAGCCCCCAACCCCACATTTTCCTTCTGCTCTGCCCTAGTAGAGGTTCTCTATGAGGGCTCCACCCCTGCAGCAAACTTCCGCCTGAACATCTTGGCATTTCCATACATCCTCTGAAATATAGGTGGAGGTTCTCAAACCTCAATATTTGACTTTTGTGCCCTTGCAGGCCCAACACCATGTGGAAGCCACCCAGGCTTGGGGCTTGCACCCTCTGAAGCAAAGACCTGAGCTGCACTTTGGCCCATTTTGGCCACAGCTAGGATGCAGGACAAATAGTCTCAAGATTGCAAAAAGCAACAAGGTCTTGAGCCTGGCCCACACCACCATTTTTTCCTCCTAGGCCTCTGGGTGTGTGATGGGAGAGGCTGCCATGAAGACCTCTGACACGCCCTGGAGACATTTTCCCCATTGTCCTGGTGATTAACATTTGGCACCTTGTTACTTATGCAAATTTCTGCAGCTGTCTTGAATTTCTCCTCAGAAAGTTTTTTTTTTTTCTTTTCTATTGCATTTTCAGGCTGCAAATTTTCCAAACGTTGTGAATATATAAAACTGACTGCTTTTAACACCACCTCCACCTTGACTTCATTGTCTATATCATTATCAGCATTTTGCATTCAACAAGTCTCTAGGAAGTTCCAAACTTTCTCACATCTTCCTATCTTCTTCTGAGCCATGCAAACTATTTCATCCTCTTCCTGTAACCCAGTTCCAAAATCACTTCCACATTTTCAAGCATCTTTAGAGCTGTGCCTCACTACCCTGTACCATTTTACTGTATTAGTCAATTTTTATGCTGCTATAAAGAACTGCCAAGACTGGATAATTTATAAAGGAAAGAGCTTTAATTGACTCCCAGTTCTGCATGGCTGGAGAGGCCTCGGGAAACTTACAATCATAGCTGAAGGGAAAGCAAACACATCCTACTTCATGTGAAGGCAGGAAGGAGAAGTGCCAAGCAAAAGGGGAAAAGCCCCTTATAAAACCATCAGGAATTGTTTTCTTGTGGGAACTCACTCACTATCAAGGAGCATGGAGGTAACTGTCCCCATGATTCAGTTTATTCCCACTGGGTTCTTCCTATGACACATAGGGATTATGGCAATTACAAGATGAGCTTTGGGTGGGGACACAGCCAAACCACATCAGATGACCTCTCCAAGTAACTTAAAATACTACTGAATTGACGGCGTGCCTCTAAAGTATTAATAAATAAGATTATAGCAATCAGAGTAGGTTAAATCAGCGAAATGATTTATTCTCCAGGACAACCAAGAAGCACAATTGTAGTTAAATACAGTTCTCTTAATTGGCTAGCCTTTAGTAGTCGAGTATAAAACTAGACTAAACTGTCATTTATTTTCTTGAAGTGTGTAATAACTCCAGACATTTCCCAGCTATCACCAAATCAAAGGATTTTTTTAAACGTATCACATCAAACTATGTGTGAGGCATTGTACTGTTCATTATTAAAAAGTAGTACAACTGTAAGAAACATCCCTCTCCCTATAAGTGTATGCTCCATTTAAAGGCAATAAGGCATAGAATCTTGAAAAGTTAAATAGTACTATACAGAACAATATTGATGTCATTTTACAAATAAATTATATGAGGGAGTACACTGGATATATCACTATGAACTACATTCCTTTAGGGAGACTGTGTGAAAAAAGGGGTTTAACTTTGGTTACAATTTGGGTATGTGTCAATAAGGCGGGGAGGGAATTGGCTTAGCTTTAGAATATTAAGCAAGGAGATGTAGTTTAGAGTAGAGATTAAGTTGACTGGCTCTGTATGCATACAATTTTAAAACCTGTGACCTACAGTTTCCTGCCTTTTTAACCTCACGCAAAACCCTGTATTTTTTCCTTATCCTGTTTCCTCATTTGTAAAATCACAGAATGATATTAATACATATATCATGTGATTGATGTGAGTATAAATGTAGTGAAGCACTTAAACAGGGTGCCCGCCAACATAGTGAGTGCTAGCTGTTGCTGTCAAGATATGGGTTGTGAATGCATCCCTTGGACCAGAGCAGAGGCTTCCTGCAGTAGCTAAATAAGATAACGTCATCCCTGTGGCTGAGTGTTTAGTGTGAGGGAGGGAAAGTGGGAACATTTGAACATTTCTCTCAATGTTGCTGTAACTAATGCCTGCTTGCTACTGAAAGCAATGTGGTATTAGATGTCTCCATTGAGGGCAATAACTAATGAATGGTGCCAAGCATGACTTGTCAGTTAAACCATGTAAATTGACAGTATTTCTGGACTAAACTGGTGCTAAACAGATAGTTTATGAGTGCCTGCTGGGAAAAAGGGAGAAAAAAAAGATGAATGGGAAGAGTCTTTTAACTTTACATCACCATTGAAGCCTCCTTGATTGTGGGCTTTACAAGCCACTCACCTTAGGTGTCATAACAGGTTGTGACATTGTATTTAAATGACAACTGCCACTGCAAATAGACTTAACAAGCCAATGGTCCCTAGAGGCACTATAAAATGTTCCCAGCAAACCTCTGCCATTTGTTTCTAACCATTCTGTGAACTAATAAAAGCCAGAGTAAGCAAGAAATAGGGCTGCAATCCCATTCTCTCTGCAGCTACTCATGTAAGACCATGGTTTTCCCTGCACCTGAGATGTTTGCCCATACAGAGCTATTTTTCAAGTTGCCAGCGGAAACTGAATGGATCTTAATGCCACCAATAGCTTTCAAAGCTTCAACTCTGATAAAGCTTTGGAAGTAATTAGATAGAGAAAATTAATTCCAGTTGGGAACACATAAAACATTTCATTTGGAAACTGACATGAATAAAATTATAACTATGGTAAATATAAAATATGAAATTCTAAAAATTACAATACACTCTGACAATAATATTTCCATACAAATTAATGCTTTGTTAACTCTCAGTAAAGTACTCAATAGCCAGGAGACCAACACAACAATCAGAAAGGAAGATGCTCTTTTTGTGCAAAGCCTTTGGGTGGACTCAACTCCGAAACTGAGCTGGAAACAGGAAAAAATTCTGCAATGAACAGCAGAAACAATACATAAAAGAGTACTCAATTAGGCATTCTCTCTCTCTTTCTTCTCACTAAATAAAACGATGATGATGCCAGATAGATAGATAGATAGATAGATAGATAGGTAGATGATAATAGATAATAAACACAGCTACAGGCATAGTGGTAGGTCATGCAGTCATAAAGGAGGCAATATTGCCTGAAGTGACACAAAAATTGTATGTATTATAATGATGATGTACCCTCTAAAGGGCCACAGTACATAAACAGCTATGCACTACATATGAGGTCTTAAAATTTCATGGAGCAAGGATGATTGGGGAAAAACAATCTCTAAAAAGATTCAGTAGTGATATAATGGGAAAAATGAATCTGTGGAACAATGATACAGGTATGCAGGCTTTGAGTCATACGTAGATAATTAATTTTTAGGTCCTTTAACTGCACAGAGATAAGTGTGTCAGAGACAGCAGCAGCATGAAAACTAAAACCCAAACAAATAAAACAAAAACCCAAATCTTTCAAATATGTATACATTTATATATACTGATATGTACCCAGATGTATCCTACTAAATATATCTTTAACTTCAACACGACTCCACATTTATTTATGAAATGTCTAGTCTATGCCAGGCATTGTACTTCCTCTGGAGTAGAACAGTAAATGTGATCTCATAGAGAACAGAAGTTAGATGGAAACAGACATCAAACTATTACTAGCAGAGATAATGTTGGAAGGGAAAAGTAAAATGCTGGGAGAGCATAAGCAGAAAAACCCTTGGAAGGCGACTTTTAATGAGACTTGGATGATAAAAGAAAGCAGTCAGGCAAAGGAACTAGCATGTTCAAAAGCCCAGAAGTCAGAGGCAGTGTGACATGTTCAAATAAACAAATGGGATCCAGTAGCACCTAGAGAAAAAGAAGAGGCCAGTGGAAGGTGGGGAGACTGCGGAGATTATAGCTCAGACAATACAGACGGAGGCTGAATAAGTCCTGTTAAGCATTTTGGAGTATTTCCCAAAGGAAAAGAGAAACCATTCTGTAATTTTAAAAAGGAGAGAGATTCATTTCATTAGGGTTGTGTGACTAAAACACTGAATTAGGTCAAGTTAGTTTTTCAATGTAATGGAAACAAAACTACTCTAAATATCTAGAAACAGATTTTCTTCTATGAACTAATGAATACTTTAGAACTACATAATACACTTGTTTAAAATGAAGACTGGAGGCTAGCGTGTTTGGCAATATGCTGTCTGGAAATGGGAGTAAAGGAAAGAAATAATGCAATGGTTTCTTTAATCAAACATACAAATAGTATATTGTGTGGGATAAAGTGATTGTGACAGCTTTTTACAGGGCATGTGGGATGTTTCGATTAAGTTGTCTGTGACTTCTGTCTTACATTTCTGGAGTGAATGCACTAGTTTATGATGATGGAATAACTAGACACAGAATTTGAATAAAGGTAGTTATATCTGAATATAATTGAGCTGGTTTCCCAGGACCTATATGACTTCAGTTTATTTACAACAACTTTTATTCTTGTGGCAATACATAGTTACTATGTATGTATATATAATATTTATTTTTGATATGTTAATATTACTGCTATTTTCTCTTTTTGTTGGAATGTATTGACTGCAAGAATATTTATAAAACATTACATTTATATTAATCAGATTTCCCTGAATCAGGTTACTTTTGTGGCTTTCTTTTGAGTTTGTGTTTGGGAAAGTTTAATTTTTTACTGTATATTGTGTTCTATTGCTCATTGGTTGTGGCCTCTGGGTTCATTTATAAAGCTACAGGACTATTGAAATGTCATTAATCAAAACGGGAAATTATAATTGACAGCGCAATTTTACTTTATAGCAGTAACATGTGGATAAAAGTTTGACCTGAAAAAATTGTTAGCTTGTTGAAAAACACTTTGTAAAATAGTAAACTACTAGAAAAAAAGAAAATTACAGAGTAAATGGATACAATGTTGTCTTTAAATTTATAATACTAAAAGAATGAAATATACTAATTCGAATAAAACTATCCATGTTAACCAGAGAATAAACTCTGTGTTAAGTATCACAGGTTGCAGAATTAGTTGATGGATTGATTAATTTCATTCTACCTTGGAAAGATGCCATTAATCTCTGTCTGCCTTCAATGAAAGGAAACTTTCTAAATTACCTATAAATAGAATGGTTGTTAATTACAAAGTGAGGAAACACTAAATCAGCATCAAAATACTTGTGTATTGTTTCAGTTGCTTTCTGACTTAGATTAATTTCACGGAAGTCCAGGATAGATACAATATAAAACTGAAATGCTCTTTGATGACAGCATGCATGTGACAACTTCCAAAATGCCTTGGACATAGTCAATCCCCCATAAATATTGCCAAAGCAATCCAGAAGTTGAAATTGGGAATCTGAACTCTTAAACACATGTGCGTATTCTTACCAGATAACAAGTAAGAAAACATTTATGAAAACCATAGTGAGGTTATCAGAATTTTTTAGTAGTATTAAGACAGATGTTTAAAAAAGTAATTTAATTTGATTATTTCTCCCATGAATCATCTGCCTTTATTTAAATCGAATTTTCAAAAGATTATCTAATTAGATGTATTCAAGACACTGCCATATATCAGGTGAGCTAATTTTCAAAAGCATTTGCATATAAAAATTATAGAAATTGTTCTTTTCAACATTGGAAAGAAAGGCTATACATATTATATTACTAAAAGCAATTATGTCTCTATATTCCTAGATAACATATTTAAATAATCTATTGGGGATTTGCTTTTCAAATTAAATTACTGTAACATTAACATTGCTATATTCATACGAAAAGGTTTCAGATACATTAATTCTAATCTAAACCTTTTATTCTCTTCATCTTTCAGAGAAAATGCAATAATAATTTGGAGCAAAAAAAATTAAACACACATGAGAAAGTTATATTGAGTTGAAAAGATAGTGTAATCTTCAGCTTAAAAGGTTCAAAAAGCTATTGGATCCAGTGCTCTGCTTGTATGTTTTTGTGCCCATGGGTGTGTGCGCTATTACAATGTGCAAAATGCAACTGAGCTCTAACTTTTTAGGATTTTAGTTCCACTGAGGTGATATTATAATAATGTAGGTATTTGTTTTATGACAGGATGACCATTAGGATATAATCATCTTGTAAATGTCAATAATTAATAAGGAATTATAAAAAGACCATAGCTAAACCTTTTTAAATATTAAATTATTTTTCAGAATATAATTGTATGTACAGTATGATCAAGAGTTTGACAAGAAATGCGTTTAAATGATTGAGAAAATACCGAAAAAGCTCAATTAATTTAAAATGTTTGAACAGGTGTGTATAGGTGTGTATTATGTATTATTTGTATAATATAAGCACTCATTCAAATATTAATGGTGGGTAGGTTAAATATAATGCACATGTGCTTTCGAATTTTTATTTTCCCTTGGATGTGTGTATAATATGCATCCAGTCACCTAACTTTTGATGCCAGGCCAAGGTTTTCTTTTGAGTGTACACTAGAGCTCTGCCCCTTCTTTCTTGCAAAAGAACAACTAAAAGAGTGTACTAAATGTGAATTCTAGTTTTGTTTTCTTTTTTCAGAAGTCTGAATAGGGAATTCTTTGAGATTTTTTGAATATTTCTCTATTTTTCTACAATTGCTTATGCCAATCTCAACAGAATTTTTTAGCAAGTTTGCCAAGATTTTTCTTGTTATTTGGTATTTGGCTTTACACATCAATAGGTTTTTAAGTATATTAAGTATGTAAGACATGTTTAGAACAGTGCCTGGCCCCCAAATTTTATTATGTAAGTATCAACCATTATTTATTTACTCAGTCACCCTGAAACTTGGCTTCCAATTCTGTAAAATAGGTATTTTACAAGATAATATACCCTGTGAATCTCAATGGCTCTGTTCTATAATACATCAAAAATGTTTTGTTCAATTTTGCTTCATGCATTTTAAATTAGTACTACATTTGGAAGTTTTCTAGTCTTAGAATATTGAAGATAAGATCTAAATTCTATACTTCTATATGTTTCTGAAACTCATTTCATTAATTGCATTAATTTATATACACACTTAAAAATCACATGATTTACCATGACAGTTGTTGACTATAATATTTATTACAATTTTCCATGAACTTTCAAAATGAAACTAATGAAAAGAATGAAAAGATAAAGGAAACCAAGAGAAAGCTAAGGTCAACGTTTGAACAGTAACTTCAGGAATAGGTGGAAGGAAAATGAGAACTATAGCACAGCTTTATAAAATAATCATGAATTTTCAAAATTTTAGAAAAAACTTACAATAATATTTCAATGTCTCTTTAGAAGATTCTGTTCATGATTATTGAATTACAATTTAAAAAGGAAAATTACTCTTGCTGATTTTTAAGTCATGCTGAATTTGTTTTTTATAACAGACAGTTATGTGCAAAGCAAGTATTTTGAAGGGAAACCAACTATCACTGAAGCAGAATATTAACGAGTACGTACTTTAAAATATTTATTCAATATTATATGTGCTTCGGTATTAGGCCATTCTTGTATTGCTATAAAGAAATATCTGAGACTGGGTAATTTATAAAGAGAAGAGGTTGAATTGGCTCACAATTCTGTAGGTTTTTGAGGAATCATGGTGCTGGCATCTGCTTGGCTTTTGGTGAAGCCTCTGGGAAATTTTAATCAAGGCAGAAGATGAGGGGAGAAGAGGCATATTGCATGATGAAAGCAGGAGCAAATGGGGGCAGGGAGAGAGAGAGCACAGAGAAGGAAGTGCCACACACTTTTAAATGATCAGATCTTGCATGAGCTCACTATCACAAAGACACTCCAAGCTATGAGGGATCCGTTCCCATGATCTAAATACCTCCCAATGGGCTCCACCTTGAGCCTTGGGGAATTAAAATTAAACATGAGATTTGGGTGGGGACAAATATCCAACTGTATCAGCTGCCTGTTTACTTCAAAAAAACTTTTAAACGTTTTTATATACATGTTAAACCAGTTTACTTACTATCCTAGATGTTGAAAGAGCAGAGGTTTTATTTATATAACTTTAAAAAATAATAAAACATTGTTGACAAGTGGCTTTTTGTAAGTTAACCTAGACATGCATTTCTTCTCATTTTAAAGTACCTAAAATGAAATTTCCCATTGATTAGATAGCATTTATAAAAATTCTATTATCTTAATATTGCTATCTGAGCATTTGTGTTTATGGTTTTCTAAATTGCTTCATAAAGAAGTTAAGATGACAGGTACTCTCATGGCTACACACCCTTTAATGATTTTATAACCATGGTCAATCCATTAACCTTCATGACATTCCTGTATCCCTATCTGTATCTTCTTCAGTTTGATCTAAAAGAACTTTTAATCCTCATACCTACTTTGAGTAGCTGGAAACTGGATCAATATTGACATGTAAATAGATATTTAAAATTGTATAATATAAAGGGAAACAAACATAAATTATTTTGTGTTTGCTAATTGCAATACATATTTTACAGAAAATTATGCTTCTCTATGTCTGAGGTCCTGTAGTTATCTGCACTCTGAAACATGCATGACAAACAGTTATAGAATGAGAACCTCTTGTGTACATTTAGATACACAATTGAATGTATTCCCCTTAGTTGGATATAAGATTGGTCGATTGATAGGTAATAATTATGTTTCATGAATCCTGAAATTCAGTAAGTTATTTCTAAAGAGAGATGATGATATATGAAAAGAGACCTATTTGGGGGGTAACAGGCGTAGGTGAAAATTCCAGCTTCACTGATATCCTGTCATGGATATTAAGCAAATTTGTAACCTCTCTACAACTTTCCAAGTTTGAAGCATGTATCTTAAGTCATGTAAGAATTACAGTCAGTATTATTGGCTAGGTGTATTTAACTTTTCCTAATATCTTTGTAGTTTTTCAAAGAATTTTTTGATACTGATTAAAAATAAATAATGTATAAGTTCAGTTCCATGGAATAGAATTTTGTTACTAAATTCCTATGATATTTACTTTGAAGTGTAATAATAATTACAATTATCTCTTTTGTAGAAGATGGGTTATTCAATGAGTCACTTTAACATGAGGCAAATACTTTTTCACTATTTTTCAAGTTATAATGCTAAGGTGAGAGTTTACTTGGAGCTGCCACAGTAACCAACATGAAATGAAAGTTATTGAATTTGTGAATCTTCATGCTGTGAAGATTGAGATAAAATATGTAAAATAAATAACACAGAGACTGAAAAATGATAGATGCCCCTTAACAAAATCCAGCGTTACAGAACAGCACTTATTTGCAGATGTTAAAATTGTCTAGATGCAGTTCTAAGTTGTTACACGATGTTGGGGAGAAATTTAACAATCTGCCAGTTTCAAATTACTTTGTGTAATGCATGAATATAGGCCAGAATAATAAAAGTAGAGACAATAATTGTGGGAAAGAGATCTAAGAAGACAATGCCATACTTCTGCAAACAAAAAGCTAGCAGAGTACTTAGCTGATTGCACAAGAGAAAGATTTCTTGTCAACAGAGCTACAAAGTCCAAGAATTCTGATACCAATTCTTACCATTCTGAAGAAAGATGAAGGACAGGTTAAGGATGAAAAGTAATATTGGCTAAGTGCCTATTGGTGATTCTGTACTAGATGCTTTAACACTACTTACTCATCCTACAGAGCAGACATCATTATGATTGCTTTAGGGGAAAGGCACCTGAAGCTCAATTTGGTTAAGATGTTGATTCCGTTGACACCTGAGTTACTACTCAAAATTCATGAATGAAAGATTTTATCCTGGATCTAAATATTGAACGTAGACTCTGATCTAGAAGAAATATGTTTGACCACTCTACTTTGCAGGAGACAGCAGCGTCTATAACCAGAAACATGCAATAATTCACAAAACAACTATCAACACAATTTTTTGCAGACTCTACTAAGTTTGCAACTTTGAGGGCCAGACATACATGCATATCTTTTGCTTATTTAATATTATTGTAAATTGCATGACCATGATATTTGCGATTAAAATACTCTTTTGAATAAAAATCAAACCATGGACAAAGGCACAAGAAACTGTCTTCTGAAAGGAACACACAGCTCTTTCTCACTTGTGTTTAGTGACTTTGTTCTTTAGCTTAGAGAATTGAAACAAAAAAATTTACAAAATGCAAGTATAGGCTTTTATCTTAAAATCTTCACTGTATTTTATAGATAAGGAATCTGAGGCACCAAAATTTTAAATTTCTTATTCTCACAAATCCCTATCTAGTTTTCGAGTAAGACTAAGCAAACTCCACAAACATAAGATTGGACTCATAAATAAAAACACAAATCATGAAACGAGTTAAATTAAAAGATTATCAGGACTGATTTAAAATGAAATATACTCAGATATGTTTCTGGAAAAGTAATTTAATGATAGTTCTCTTTATTCCATCAGAAACATAAATTAACCATACTTTGACATCTAAACTCAATCTGGATTTTCATATATACATAGTAGGAAACCTGTTTATGGAGTTTTGTTCTGTAATGTTTAGAGTATCTTAGAGAAATCAAATGAATACTAATTAAATGAAACTGCATTACATTAAAGACATGCATTTATTCTAACAGATGATTGAGTTAAACTTACATATCAACAATTGCCATAGAGTAGATAAGAAAAATATTTCTCTTTGTTCTGATTCTTATGGGATTTATATTGCTTTGATGGACCTCTCTTTTAGTGAAAAGTTCTTATTTCAATTTCATGATATGTAGAAAGAAAACTACAAATGCAATGTTTTTCTGTAGGCTATATAATTCCAGAATACAGCACAAGTTAAGATAATAGTTTCATCACAGAGGTCATTTACAGTAGTTTTAAATTCTCCTATTTGTTTTTCATGTAAAGTCAATTTTTTTAACACAATACAATATAAAGTAGAAATTATTTCTATGTGCATAAATGCTATCAGTATAAATTATTCTTTTCAGTTTATACTATGAAGAGTCAAAATAGAATGTGTTTTTAAGCTTAAAGCAAAATAACAGTGATAATACCTTTCATACTTTAATCAGACAATGTTTATTTAAAATATTCACTTATGAATATAGGAACAGATTGGTAAATCACTCATAAAATCAACTCCATTGAGTTTTATAATGTTATATTATCTGTATTATTTTTATTAAACATCTGGTTTGATGGTGGGAAAATCTGTTATCTGATATTTGAAGGGGATTCAAAAATTATGTTAACTCCTCACTTTATGTGAATAAATGTATTAATATTAAATTTTATATAATCTGTGGATAAAATTAAAAATAATATTTGCAAATTTTAGGTCCTATCATAATTTCCTAAATGTGTTGGTGGTAATAGAATGATATCATAAACTAATTTTGTACCAAGAGATTGAATGATACAAGGAAAACAAATTGATTGCAACCATATAATTAGTTAACTGGATAATTGAATTGAATGATATTAAATAATGTTAATTATTTAACAGAAGGCTGTGGAATATAAGTCACTTAATTTTGCCAATATCTAGATATTGGGCCTATGTAGTGACTTCAGTCTTTGAAACTGAGAACGAATTGTATGTTTCTTTGCCAGAAATACCATAACAAAGTATGAAGTTTGGGCATCTTAAACAACAAAAATGTATTGTTTCATAGTTCTGGAGGCTACACGTCAGAAATCAATGTGTCCACAGAGTTTCTGCCTTCTGATGTCTTTGAGGGAGAATCTATTCCCTGCCTCTGTGCCAACTTCTGGTAGCCTCAGACATTCCCTGGCTTGTAGATAGCATTCTTTCTATGCACTCACATCATCTTCCTTCTGTGCATATCTCTGTGTGTCTGCCTCTGTGTCCCAATGTATTAGTCCACTTTCATACTGCTATGAAGAAATATCCAAGACTGGGTAACTTATAAAGAAAAAGAGGGTTAATGAACTCACAATTCCACATGGCTGGGGAAGCCTCACAATCATGGAAGAAGGTGAAGGAGGAGCAAAGGAGGAGCAAAGTCATGTCTTACATGGCAGCAAGCAAGAGAGCATGTGCAGGAGCACTGCCCTTTATAAAACCATCAATTTTCATGAGACTTATTCACTGTCACAAGAACAGCATGGGAAAACCCACCCCCATGATTCAATTACCTTCCACCAGGTCCCTCTCACGATACCTGGGGATTATGGGAGCTACAAGTCAAGATGAGATTTGGGTGGAGACACAGCAGAACCATATCATTTCACCCTGGCCCCTTCCAAATCTCATGTCCTTACACTTCAAAAGCAATCATGCCTTCCCAACAGCCCCTCAAAGTCTTAACTCATTTCAGCATTAACTCAAAAGTCCACAATTCAAAGTCTCATTTGAGACAAGGCAAGTCCTTTCCACCTATGAGCCTGTAAAATCAAAGAAAGTTAGTAATACTTCCTAGATACAATAAGAATACAGGCATTGGGTAAATACACCTCTTCTAAATGAGAGAGACTGGCCAAAATGAAGGGGTTATAGGACCCAGACAAGTCCAAAATCCAGCAGGGCAGTCAAATCTAAAAGCTCCAAAATGATCTCCTTTGACTGCATGTCTGACATCCAGGTCATGCTGATGCAAGAAGTGGGTTCCCATGGTCTTGAGCAGCTCTGCCCCTGTGGCTTTGCAGAGTACAACCCCCCTCCCAACTGCTTTCACAGGTTGATGTTGAGTCTGTGCAGCTTTTCCAGGCACACAGTGCAAGCTCTCAGTGTATCTACCATTCTGGGGTCTGGAGGATGGTGGCCCTCTTCTCACTGCTCCATTAGACAGTGACCCGGTGGGGACTCTGTGTGGGGGCTCCCACCTCACATTTCCCTCCTGCACTACCCTAGCAGAGGTTCTCCATGAGGGCTCTTCCCCTATAGCACACCTCTGCCTGGCCATCGAGGCATTTCCATGTATCCTCTGAAATCTAGATGGAGATTCCCAAACCTCAATTTTTGATTTCTGTGCACCCACAAGCCCAATGCCACGTGTAAGCTTTGCTTTGATGGACCTCCCATTTAGTGAAAACTTCTTATTTCAATTTTACAATATGTAACAAGAAAACTACAAATGGAATGCTTGTCTGTAGGCTATATAATTCCAGAATACAGAACAAGTTACGATAATAATTTCCTTACAGTTTGGTGCTTGCAACCTCTAAAGTAACAACCTGAGCTGTATGTTGACCTCTTTTAGCCATGGCTGGGACAGAGGGCACCAAGTCCAAAGACTGCACAAGCAGCAAGACCTTGGACCCAGCTCATGAAACCGTTCTTTTTTCCTCCCAGGCCTCCAGGCCTATGATGGGAAGCTTTGGCTGCTGTAAAGACCTCTGACATTTTCCCCATTGTTTTGGTGACTAGCATTTGGCTCCTCATTATTTGTGTAAATTTCTGCAGCCAGCTTGAATTTCTGCTCAGAAAATGTTTTTTTCTTCTTCTTCTTCTTCTTTTCTATTGCATTGTCAGGCTGCAAATTTTCCAAACTTTTATGCTCTACTTCTCTTTTAAACATAAGTTCAAATCCAAAGTTCCATGTATTTTTGAATACATAAAGCTGAATGCTTTTAAGAGCACCAAAGTCACCTCTTGAATGCTTTACTGCTTAGAAATTTGTTCTACCAGATACCCTAAATCAACTCTCAAGTTCAAAGTTCCACAGATTTCTAGGGCAGGGGCAAAAATGCTACCAGTCTCTTTGCTAAAACAGGGCAAGAGTCACCTTTATTCCAGTTCCCAAGAAGTTCCTCATCTCCATCTGAGACCACCTCAGTCTGGACTTCATTATCTGTGTCACTGTCAGCATTTTGGTCAAAGCCATCCAACAAGTCTCTAGGAAGTTCTAAACTTTTCTACATCTTCTTTTCTTCTGAGCCCTCCAAGTCACTAGGAAGTTCCAAACTTTCCCACATTTTCCTGTCTTCTTCTGATCTTTCCAAACTGTTCCAACCTCTCCCTGTTACCCAGTTCCAACACTGCTTCCACATTTCAGGTATCCTAATAGAAGTGCCCCACTCTACTGGTACCAATTTACTGTATGATTCCATTTTCATACTGCTATTAAGAAATACCCAAGACTGGGTAATTTATAAAGAAAAAGAGGTTTAATGGACTCACAGTTCCACATGGCTGGGCAGCCTCACTGTCATGGCAGAAGGTGAATGAAGAGCAAAGTCACATTTTACATGGCAGCTGGCAAGAGAGCATGTGCAGGGGAACTGCCCTTTATAAAGCCATCAAATCTCTTGAGACTTATTCACTATCATGAGAACAGAATGGGAAAAACACACCCCATGATTCAATTACCTCCCACCAGGTCCCTCCCATGACATGTGGAGCTACAAATCAAAATGAGATTTGGGTGAGCACACAGCCAACCATATTACTCAACTTCCCTTTATATGTATACATTGGCTCCATTTTCTGTCAAGCTGGCACAATTCACACATCTTCAATTTACTTCATTATTTATTGTTTTGTAGAACAGTGACAGAATACTTGGTTCTGTTCATATATATATATGAACACAGTCATGTTAGATAAGGGTCTACCCTAATGATCTCATCTTTACTTCATCATCTTCGAAGTCCCTATTTCCAACTAAGTTCACATTTCACAGATACTGGAGGTTAGGACTGGGGAAACACAATTCAATCCATAACATATGGACATCATACAAATATATTTTTTCCAGATATATAATCAGTACCTGTGAATGTGTGAAAACAGGCAAAATTAGGTAGAATATGCTTTTCTGTTTTAGTTAGTGTTCTACAATTTTCATCTTTCCTTACACTTCCCTTCCTCTTCTCATTTAACTGAGTACCAATCATCTGCTGTAAGGTATACATATATAGAGATACATACTTTTTAAAAACTGCATGCCACCAAGTTGGATAAGTTTCTGTATTTCAAAAGATGCCTCTTTAAATTTTAGGATCATAACTTATAGTTAAGATGATGATGTTCGTACAGCTTTTATCTCAATTCTCAATTCTTTTTTTCTTTCATCATATATTGACTAAATGCTCTGTGCCATATTTTCTATTAGGGCTATCTCATTGATATGGTATTACTGACATTCTATTAGGGTTACCAAAGTATTGATTACTTAGACAACTTAGGTTATTTTAAAGCTGCATGTCTTTTACTTTTCTGCAAATATTGACTGAAACTTATTATGTTGCAGAATTCTATTAGGTGCTAGCAGAACAATACAGAGACATTTCCCTCACAGAAATGTATATGCTCATAATATGATATAATTAAAAAAACTGAATGCATAATTTCAGATGTGGTGAATTTGATAAGGAAAATAACACAGAATAGAGGAAGAGTGACTTTTGGGGGAGGAGTTAGAGGATCAGAGTTAGTTTTATATGGTATTCAAGTAAGTCCTCTCTTAGAGGTGCCTTTTGGTGGGGACTGAAGTACACAAAGCTCTTTATGCCTCGTTTATAAGAAAAATCAAGTAAGAACTTTTGAACAAATATTATCATCTATTTTTAGTTTTATTAAATACACTAGTTTGTATTAATACACATTTGTTAAAACACATTTAGTTGTATTAACACATTTTATATACAAAGTAAAATTT
Organism: Colobus angolensis palliatus; assembly: GCF_000951035.1. NCBI lineage: Eukaryota > Metazoa > Chordata > Mammalia > Primates > Cercopithecidae > Colobus > Colobus angolensis. The sequence goes on from NW_012123376.1 coordinate 9,315,208, forward strand.
GGAGAAAGGGTTTATTTTTCCCAACGTGGAATGAAAGAGAATGATGTTTATACAATAAGCCTGATGGTTACAAGATCCATCATTTCCTTTGTTCCTTTAGTATAGGTATATCAGCTCAAGTAAATACAAGTTAATCCCAAATAAATATTCCCTTTGTCTTTACTTCCACTTTCTTATCCTGCATTCCTGTTTGGTTTTCTGAGATGCTAGAGAGAGGCTCTGGCTGCTCGTTAGGAAATACTGCTGTAACACCTCCAAGAACATCGGCTCCACTTTCTGTCAAGCTGGCACAATTCATACATCTTCAATTTACTTCATTATTTATTGTTTTGTAGAACAGTGACAGAATACTTGGCTCTGTTAAAACAACAACAACAAAAAGATAGAAGACTGCTCTCTGCCCCAAGGACACGCAATTTAAGTTAGACAATTCCGACATAAAACACAATGGCTGGAAACTGGTTCATTTTCAGAGTGAAAACAACCTGAGTTTTCATACTTGTTTGCTGAGGTTGAAAAGTTACTGTGAGATATTTTTTAAAGAAAAAAATAGATATGGAGAGATAGAAATTAAGACATAAGCAGTGCTAGCTTTACATTTTTATTCTTTGTGTCTCAGACCAATTAGGAACTAGATTTTCTCTCTCTAAGTGAAATGCTGCAATCAAAATTCATGATGTAGCTTTAGATGCACAAGGGCACATGTAGACATTCCATCTGATGTAAAACAATTAAAATAAATTCAATGAGGTCAAGCCAAATTTAAAGCCAAATGTAACATGAGATTAAATAAATCTCATATTTAGGTGAAATATTTTCCTAGAGGATGAAAATTCTATGTCTATCAAATTAGTTATTCTAAAGCAGTGGAGTAGAAATTATTAAAAATAAACCTGAGACCATAATACTACTATGAAAGAGTAAAATCTGTTAAAGACTCTAGATTTAAAAATAATTAGGGCTAACAATACAAATACCTCTGCATTATAATGAACTGACATAGCATACTAAACCCTCAACATGTATCTTTGCAAAGAAGTAAGAGAGAGATTCTTCAGAGAAGGAATGATTTTCAATGATAAGTTGCTCCCCAAATTTTCGCTAATGAAAGCTAGATTCTCTGGAAATTTTTTGAGGGCTCTCTCCATCACCACTGCATATTACCATCTATATTTCACCAAGAAATTCACTTCTTACTACAAATTGCTTAAACAAACAATGGGGATATTTAGATTACTTAGTTTTTGAGTGAATGAATGAAGAATGAGGGACTTTGCTTATGAATGAAGTTTGGAGGACAGTAATGAAAGAATTACCAGGATTTCAGGCTTCAGGGTCCTTCAGTGGAGAGCAGTTTTTAGGTGCCATCAAAGCTGTGGCATTGATGAGCAAAATACAATCTTGCGGCATTTGGGCTCCTAAAGAGTAGGAGATGAATGATAAAGAAAGGTTAGAAAAACCCTCAGAAGAAAAGTGACTGAATATGAATTTTGTTGACAAAAATCATGTATGCTACTAAAAATGCTATGCCTTTATAAGAAAGGTTTGCCAATGTTTTGGTTATATACTTGTCACTCACCTTTTCTAACTGTCCTAAATGAAGAGACAGAAAAATAATCACATGAATCTGCCTTACTCACTTTGGGCCACTAGGAATTAAAACTGTAGAATCTACAGAGACAGAGAAACAAATAAGTAATTTAATTTGCAAGCTCCCGAAGCTCATATTATTTCAAGTCATTCAGTGGATTTTATTCATTATGTTTATTCCACTGTAAAATTAGATGTACAAAGAAATACATAATTCTTTTTACTTGCTATTGGTCATAAATCTTTAGAACAAGCTTAAATTATAGTTATTTAAATCTATGCTTCATGAACACATTTGCAGGACTTTTTTCCCCAATACTCAGTTAATATTACTTAGACAAATACTTATTAAGATTGATTTAGTTGCGAAGCTAAGTATAGGTTGCCTTCAAATTATATCAGCGAGGTGTAATAATATATAACACAATACTGTGCGTAATACTAGATGTGCATTTTAGATGTCAGGAATAAATTATGTATTTAGGGGAGTAAAATGGTGGTGGTCCTCTATGGCAAAAAGATCAAGTTCAAATATGCCAATTTTTATGTGTAGACAGAGCCTACCATGATTTCGTTATTCAAAAGGAGTTATAAAAGCTACTAAGTCATAAAACATGATAAATTTGGAGTTCTTAACCTAGGACCCATTAGCTCCACTAGGTCCATGGACCTAGGTACAGCACTTGCAGGTTTCTGTGCTCATTTGCATTTTGCTGGAGGGATTTCCATAGATTCTCAAAAGGCACTGAGAGAAAAAAATAAAGACATAAAATTTTAAGATTGTGTAAACATCCATTCTGTAAAATTTTATTTCAGCATATCTACATTTCCATTGCTATGGATGTTTTATAAAATATCCAAATGTTTAGAAATAACGAGACTCTCATAAATAATAAACCACCACATCTGTGACTGGAAAGAGCTTTCACAGGGATGACACATTCTCAACCAACTTCCTTTCTCTCCATCCCTCTCTCCTTCCAGTCTTTTCTTTGCTTTCTTTTTCCACCATCCTCAAACCAGACTATCAGGAATAGCTATATTTTATCCACTGTTAGAGCCATTTCACCAGATTTTTTTCTCTCCCTTTCTTTTCTCAACATATTCTTCATATTTTTAGATTAAATGTGCTGACAGTGACCCTACAAGTTCTAAAATTTGATGTTCCTAAAAAATTATTTCTATTTCAAATCTAAGGCTGGCATTACAGATTCCTTATTTATATCTTAACTCCACATTTATTTGATCCACAAGTGTATCTAGGTTTTATTTTTCTTAAATATAAAAGAGGGTAATAGAAATAACCTACTTCAGAGAGTTGGTAAGACAAATATAACTGTTAATATATTTCATATATTCAACTCTTTTCACCTCATACCTCAAATATAGCAAGTCAAAGCAGTATGAGGAAGTGTCAGCCATTATAAAGAAGGAATTAATGGAATGTGAAAATCTCTGATTCTCACAACAGTCTATTTAGCCTATTTTGAATCAGTATTAATAACTATACAGTATTTTTGACACATTATAGAACAATTATTCTGGAAACTCGTTCTGGAATTGCCCAGGATAGTGTAACAAAATTCTTGGACTTTTGTTAGGGTACAGAAACATTTATTGTCTCCTTCTAGGTAGTTTAAAGAGAAAAACCTACCTTTTAACTTAATTCTGGCATTTCTATAAGTAGGGTCACCTTACAGAGCTTCTGGCAAAATAGCTTCATGATGCTGCTTTGAGAACATCCAAAATATGGAGGGGAAAAAAAATAGAATATCAGAAGCCAGGTAGAGGAATCTGTGGCATGAGGAGTGAATGGGACCTTAAGCCAGCTGGAATCACGACCAGACATCCAGCAGAATGCCATCTGGCCCGGACAACAGGACTTCCCTTGCTGCCTGTGCACCATGGAGTGTCCCAGGGCCTCCACTTAGTCTGGTCTTCTGGCATCACCTCTCTACTCCAGCCAAAAGCCCGTTCCATGTTTGACCTGCTCTGTTTTCCAGCTCTGATTTCTGGATGTGCCCTTGTTGCCATGGCTACCAGTCCTTGGTTTTTGACTAAGCCTGGCTTCTGGTCGCCGCTCCTGCACTCACACACAGTGGCATGCTCAGTTCTTGGCCTTGTATTCATTTGCAACAGTATCTGTGCACTTGCTTCAGGCCTCTAATTCAACTGTAACCTCCTGAGTTTCACCCAAGGTCTCAAAAATGAGCCTGAAGGATAAATCTTTGGCTTGATTATTTGAGGCTATTTGAATCCTCTTTATGTCTCTCTTTAGTTGATGGTTTTGGAAAATCATTTCATTATTTACCCTTAGTGGGGAATAATTTCCTGCCCTAATCTAGTATCTCTCAAAACCATAAGTAAACCAATCTTTCCAGCATGTATTTACTCTTCCGTGAAGGGTGCAAATGCTAGTCTAAAAAAAACTCAATAATTAAATTTAAAAATTATATTGAGCTCATACAATTGGAAAGCATGTGCAGAGGATAGCACAGGACATGAGATGACCACATTAAAAACAGACTACATCAGGTGCCCCAGAGGTATATTACAAAATAACAACACAGACAAAGCAAAGCAAGTTAAGAAGTCACAGAAACAATGTATATTGGAGGCATCAAGGAAGTCTTCCTTGTCCAGGAAGAATTTGATATGACCCTTAATGAACTACCAGGATTTGGGCAGAAAGTTGGGAAATATGTCTACCAAATAGGGTAAGGAAACAATAAGGGAAAACGCATAGGATTGGTTAAATATGGAGTATCATTAGAAAAGCCCTTAGCTTTCTGATCGGGCACAGTAGCTCACATCTGTAATCCCAGCATTTTGGGAGGCCAAGGCAGGTGGATCACCCAAAGTCAGGAGTCTGAGACCAACCTGGCCAACATAATGAGACCCTCTCTCTATTAAAAATACAAAAATTATATGGGTGTGGTGGCGGGCACCTGTCAACCCAGCTACTCGGGAGGTTGAGGCAGGAAAATCACTTGAACTTGGGAGGTGGAGGTTGCAGTGAGCTGAGATCTCACCATTGCCCTCCAGCCTGGGCTACAAGAGCATAACTCCATCAGAAAAAAAAAAAAAAAAAAAGAGAGAGAGAGAGAGACAAGAAAGAAAGAAAGAAAGTCCTTAGCCTTCTATTTTGGCAAAGGGATATTATGGGTATAGCAAATTAATAGAAGAACAGTGTTGACTATTAAGCCAGATTTTTCCACCAGGGCCTTCAAAGTTTGTGTAAGCAGACTGCATTTTATTATGTAGGGAATGGCAGGACAGGGTCTGTTTTATCCATGCCTTAGGAAGGTTATTTTTTAAATTGCAGTGAAGGAAGACTGGAAATAGAGTAGCATGGGATGAAAGGATGGGATGAAGCCTTAGAAACATTCCAGGTAGGAGGGTATAAGTGCCTAAACAAAAGGTAAAGTAGAAAATATAGAGGAAATGATGGATGGGGATACAGTGCATAGGGTGGACACATACAGGCTAAAAATGTTTCAACTATGCCTGTCTCTTTAAGAATTTTATTGTCCATGGAAAATGTATATCATAGTTTAAAGGAGAAATAAGTAACATTTTCCTTTTTTAGAAAATAAACTTTAAACATGAATTCTTTCTTGAATTCATCTAAGTTTCTAGGAGTCATACTGTTGTCCACTACAGTGCTTCCTAAACCTGATTATGTATCTGAATCATGTGAACAATTCCTTAATTCTTACTCATATTTAGTAGCATTGGGTGCGGTGTTTGAATCATTGTTAAAAAAAAAAAAAAAAAAAAAAGCACATTGCTGTTTGGGAAGGGATGTGAAAATTGCTGATTATGATACAAGAGTGTCCATGTTCAACCTCCAGCTTTCCTGGAAGTCATAACAAACTGCTATTAATGTTCTCTTAACCTGATGACATTGCTATAAGCTATTTTAAGGAGAACTAATAAAGTGAATGTCTTATTTGTACATATCCCAAGACGGATAAAATTATGCAGACTATAAATAGCGTAATTATGTAAGTAGGCAGGCGAATTTTTCAGAAGAGAATTTCAATAAAATAAATCTTGGATATGCTTGGAAATACTTTTCTTATTTGTTTGATGGAAATTACTATAGGCCAATTAGTATATATCACACTTTGTATGTGGTAAAGGGCTAGGAAACTTATCCCACAGTGGTCCGCCTGGCTGGTTTCAGTGAGTCCTGCTAGCAGAATTCTAGTTGAAAGTCCGTAGTTCCTTTTTTATCTTGCTCCAAGCTCCATGATGCTCAGCCAAGCAAGAAGCTCCAATTGCTTTCAAAGATGACTCCTCACTTGAATGAGCACTGTGGGGTGCAGAGGAAGATGAGAGCCTGGCCTTGTGTTAGAAGATTTAACATATGCCTCATTTTAGATCAGGCTCTATCTGGAAAGTATTCCATTGAACCTTCAAGGCATGTACACATCTCTAATTCACAAGAGGAAATGATGAATTACAGAGTAAATCTGAGTGAATCTTTTATTTGAAAGAGACTTAGGATATTTGGATTTTTATAAAGTAAAGACTAACTAATTTTTATATCGAGAATCTCTCCATCCATCTAGTCCATGTGTCAGGAGATACAGTAGTAATTTACAGGTCATTAGTGTCAAGGTATATACAGATAAACACACATAGACATCCATCTATTTGAAGATATAATTAGCAATGTTTTAGAACACAGGTCACTTTTCTATGTTACAACATATATTTATTGCATAGTCATGAAAACCCTCACATTTATTTCTCACTTCTCTTTTTGTCATTGACTCCAAAGATAATATATGTCTAGTCCGTAAGGCCTTCTCAGAAAGTGCTAATTCAGCAGCATTTTTCTCTTAAGCTGTCAGGTTCTGCCCAGACTTTTTTGCTCTGATATTTGGAAGAATCCTGCTGCATTTAAGCTACAGGATAAATATTAATGGTGAAAGGAACTTATTTTATTTTGCTTTGGATAAATATACATTTTTTATATTAAGTATCCAGGACATCAATCTCATAAATAGAATAAATGAGAAATCTTCCCAAAAACACTTGTGAAATATCATAAGCCAATATCATTAAGTCCACAACCTAAACAGGAACATGACAATTTACTTGTATTTTTGTTCATCTCTCTTCACATCATTTAGGCTGTAGTGTTAAGATTCTCATATACAGACTGTTTTTCCATTCTGCTAATTAGGAAAAAGAAGTAAAACAATTGAGTTGTGTCATTTAGCCTCATATATACACTGTTATTTCTTTTTAAATCTATAAGGGAACTCTTGATATTGCATAGTTATAGAAAATAATACAGACCACTAGAAATCTATGATAGAAGTGTTTCAATTCAAAAATAGTTATGTCTTATCTACTCATTCACTTTCTTACAGTTTTACTTACTAATTCTCTGATAACATACCATGTTTTAAAATTGAAATATTTAGGCCTTACTTTCTTGTCTTCTCTTTTTTGCCCTTGAACTGGAGTTATTAACTGTGAATAAAACAGACCAGAACCCTAAACCACCAAATCCTATGTCACCAACTGTGTCTTCATTCACCCATCCATTCTTTCCCCACATAGCTCCTCAAACATGTATGACAGTTTGCTCCATGCTAGTCCTTATGTTGGATACTGGATATTCAATGTCTTGGACAATTCTTGTGAATCAGTAGAATTGTTTATTTGTTTGATATTTAAGTCTTATTTTCCTTAACGATTTTGAATCATTTATGTGACATTCTTTTTTTTTTTTTTTTTTTTTTTTTTTTTGAGATGGAGTTTCACTCTTGTTGCCCAGGCTGGAATGCAATGGCACAATCTCAGCTCACAGCAACCTCTGCCTCCCAAGTTCAAGCAATTCTCCTGCCTCAGTCTCCCAAGTAGCTGGGATTACAGACATGCGCCACCATGCCACCACGGCCGGCTAATTTTGTATTTTTAGTAGAGGCGGGGTTTCTCCATGTTGGTCAGGCTGGTCTCTAACTCCTGACCTCAGGTGATCCTCCCGCCTCGGCCTCCCAAAGTGCCAGGATTACAGGGGTGAGCCACCATGCCTGGCCTTATGTGACATTCTTTAGGTTCTCATCTTTGATATACTTGATAGTTTATTTCAACGTTCCTAGCTACACTGAAGCAATCAAAGTTATTGAGGCTTTCTTATCCCCACTTCCTAACACACACACACACACACACGTACTCACAAATGATAATTTTTCATCATGTCACAGCTTTAAACAAATGTAACACTGAGAACCTGAGCATGTCACAATATTAACCTAGGAAAGTCAGCCTAAGTTATTTTATTGGTTTACTTGAGTGATGATTTTGTAAAGCATGGATGTGTTACTTAAGGCCCAAAGGCTATGATATTATAAATACCTCCAGAACTTTTAGATTATAAATACAAATTAACTAGAAAATGCAGTTTCTTTAAAGTGCACTTTTCCCCCTTTATTAGTAGCATATTTAAAAGTTAGTCATATAGTTCCATTGCTCCACATTTAAGCTTTGTGGATATCTGTGTTTGTGTTTATTTGATTTATGGTGAACCTAATTGTACATGTGTGCTGATAAAATTGTGTGAATTTTATCAATTTATTATTTCCAACTTTTCATTTGGATTAGCAGAAAATTATGGTCTAAGGATTGATTCAAATATGATTTCATGGTCTAATCCAGATAAACAAGGGCATACCTCAGGGGGCCTCTCAGTGGTAAAGTAATTTTAATTAGTAAATGATCCTGAAGCTGCACATTGAAAACAAACTATTACTCAGCAAACAATATTGGTGATGCCAGTCAGAGTTCTCATTCACAGCTTGTGAAAAGGCAGGATGCTTTGGGGAAGAGCTAGTGAGGGGTAATGAGAAATGTCACTTAAAGTTAGCCAAGATCAAAGTGAAGGACACTCATCCTCCTAGCACTAGAACTCATATCAAAGTGTCAGGTTTCTGAGTTATCTCAATTCTTCAGTTCCAGCAAGGGAAAGGAAAACACTCAGCTAACTTTCTGTAAGAAATAAGGTTCTTCATCTTAAAATTCTTAGTTAACAAAGGACACAGGAAATGGCAGCATAATTATGGCTGTTGCTAAACCAGCATGTCACCAAATCAAAATTCTTAAAAAGAAAATAAAATGTGAAAAGAAATTAAAATGAGATTATTTTAACAATTTTGTTTCCAAATATCAAATTGTTAAATTATGATATTTAAACCTATATCCTCCCTTCTATTTTCTTTCTATACTCCTTATGAATTATGTTTTAGATTTCAGTTATTTATAATGTACTACTAATAGTATATTGTAAATAACAAGTTGCTAGATGGATTTCCAGAAGTATCACTAAAATATTTGTATTGTGCAACCTTAAAACTACTGCTCCACTTAGAATTTAAAAACTAAAGAAAAAACATCAATGAAAGAAGTTTGATTTTTACTGCAAATAAGTTTTAATAAGATTATTAACATTGTATTGAGTATTTGAAATCAGATATATGAGTAGATTGATCACTATAATCAGGTGGGTAAGTCAGTGAGCAGTTGCTGAACCTACCTCTTCCTTCATATCCTCAGGGGACCTTATCTACTGCAGTCTTTTTACTCAGATAGTGCAGAGATTCATTATAAGGTCAATGATGACATAAAAGGAAACTCACAGTAAAAAATGGTGAAGAAATAAAGACCTCAACACCATATACTGTGAGTAGTCAGAACAGCTCTTGCTTCTGCAGGTGAATGAGAGCTGTTGCTGAGGCATTTAGAAAAACATAAATGGCCTCACATTTCCACGGACATTTCACCAGGCTGGAAGATGCCTTTTGCTCCAGTGTTCACCTTCCATACCTCAAGACCCAGCAGGTTATGATTCACTTGACTGTGTGGTGGTGTGTTATCACTTTCAACTCGGAGAAAAGCTGGAGAGAAAAAGAGAAAGATTTTAGGCATCTGTTTAACTCCAAATATTGGAAAGACTTAAATCCTTACCACTTTCAGGTGGTGTAGCTTAGCATTCACCAGCAGTTAATAAGCTTATTTCAGTGCCATTCAAAGCAATAGCACCTTAGATAGTGTCATCCTTGACTCTGCTGTTACTTGTTATACTTCACTCATTTTGGCCACTTGTACATGTACTAGTCCTAGCTAAAAATAAACAAAAACACACACACTCAGGCGCACATCCCAAATCAGCTCACCTTTGTGACAGAAGTCACACCACATTTTTGATGATTTAATGGATGGAGTTAAGTTGAGAACAGAAGGTACAGAGAATTAAGAGATTGGGGAAGGAGGCTGAGCTGACAGAAGCAGTAACAGAACAAAAGAATGTTTAAAATGTCTTTCAGGGAAGATACAGCAGGATTCATGTGCCGTAAAACTGGAGAAGAAAATTAAAACCTGTAAAGACTAAGCAAACGTCTTCTTTGCTTGTTCTACCAAACACACACCACACACACACACACACACACACACACAAACACACACAAACATAACCTAAATGGAGGGATAAACCACATTAAACTGTATCTGGTTTCAAACGTTCCAAGGTCTATTTTAGCAGTTGTTTCTCCATAAGTCATTCTGACCTGGAGCAGTGGTCCTCCCCAAGGATGTAAAATGTAGTGAGACTTATTATCAAGTCTGATGCATCTAATGATGTTTTACCTCTTTTTGGATGACTAGTGCATGCACAAAATAAGCCTTTGAGACAAATTCTATGATTTAGTCAATACTTATTGAGCACTGTTCTAAGGCTAGGGATACATTTATATATTTGACAGGGAAACAAACATGACCTTGTCTACATGGTGCTTATAAGCTAGTGGAAGAGTACTAGATTTTTCCATTGCATTGGCCATTTAATATATTTTTGTTATTATTATTATTTATTTAATTTTGGTTAATTTTCTCATCATCTGTGATAATTTAGGCTTTGTTTTTTGTTGTTGTTGTGTTTTGTTGTTTGGTTTTTTGCAAATGGAGAAAGTACATGCAAATAAGAAAGGGATTTGATCCTGACAATTGCACTAAAAAAAACATGACTTGGAGTAGGCTAGTTTTTATATGCCTTGAAGTATACTTTATCCTTTGCAAAAAGAAGACACCAATTCTTAAGTCATAATTTGATGAATACGATAGAAAACATAAAACTCCTAATGTAGTCACCAGAAAACAATAAATGCTTTAAAAATGTTCATTCTGATCTTTTCCTCCTCTTGGATATCAACAGAGTATTTCAATGACAGGAAAAGTCATAGATTGGAAAGTACAAAGTACCATCTTTTTATATACCATTAAGAAAATAATACTAACAATTAAATTACAACATCATACTTACTTAGCACATTGATTATGTGGCATGTCCTGAACCTAGAATGTATGGATACATGTTTAAGAAAACCTTGTGAATAAACAAATGAGTGTTTAAAATTGTGTTTGTAAAATATAATCATTTTGGCATTTTAAATTTGAAGATAACATGTTAATGCGATAGACAAAAGATAAAATTGATTGCTATATGTATATACATTCATGAAAGTGTTGAGGAAGTACATAAAAATAAAAAGTAAATTAACCAATAAATGATCACGACTAAACATTACCCTTAAGAATTGTTTATTCTATAGTTTGAGCAATAGCCTGGAACAGAAACATAAATAATCTTTAACAGCTAAAGGTACCTCTTAATCTAAAATAAATGTGTTTTTATTTCAACTTGAGACATTAGAAGAGATACAAGAACTACTTACAAATTTAACATATCTCAAAGTAATAGTGTTTCTGATTATTATATTCATTATTTCCACTCAACACAAAAAATTCAAACAACAAAAATCTAACAAAAGCAAGGTTTTACTAATACAATGGAGGGATTAGTTTCAGAACTGCAGAAGATACCAAAATCTTCAGATGTTTTAGTGCCTGGTAGAAAATGGCATTGTTCTTGAATATAACCTAGGCACATCCTCCCATATTTTAAAAATCATCTCTAGATTTCTTATACCAAATAAAATGTAAATGCTATGTAAATAGTTGTTACACTGTATTTTTCTCTTTAATGCCGTTTTTTAAAAAGCATTTTTATTTTGTGAATTTTCAACCTGCAGTCTGTTGAATCTGAGGATGCAGAACCCTGGAACACAGAGGGCCGACTGGACTGTAGATTTCTTTGATGTTCAGGCTCTGAAAGAGTAAGCATTAGGCTAATAATGCACATCATAATAGACAGGTAATCCTTGTAAGTGGTGACGCTTTACAACCACAAATATGCCCAGGAGTGTAGGATGTTGTTCCCTGCTCCATTGGCAGGAGGAGATATTATGACATCTATTTCCATGAGTTCTTAGAATATAATTCACATATGCGCATACACTGACACCCATCATTCAGATCTGCTGGATTCCAAAGAAGTACTTCAATACTGGATTTCCAATTGCTGTAAAATACTACACAGAGAATGAGAATTTTTGTTTAAAGTTACATTCGGAGTCAGAAAAAGCATAGATGTTAATCTGGCAAAAACTATGCTTGTGACGTAATCCAGGCCACCAAGGAGCTCCTTGCCTGCCTGTCTCTTTGTTCTCCATTTGGCATTCTTCCTGAAATGCTTGAGATCATAGCAATGAAGAGACTCCCATATGATTAAGTGACTTCGTGTGTATGTGGCCAGATACCAGGCACCTCCCTTTTATTTGTATTAGCCCTTCACCTAGAAACAACAGATGCTGTGGTGACTCAGGGAGAAATGTTTACAGTAGGAGAGACTAAGAGATAGCTTCCTGGAGGCTAACGTGATGCCACACACATGAGCTGAGACTTCCGTAACGTGTCTGGAACTGGAGTAGAAACTCATGTAATTGGTTATAATGTCTTATATCCACTGATCTCTATATAACTTATTCTGGACCCTGAGCCACACTAATGAATTCTAACAGATTGCCTGGTGGCCTAGGCAAATTGGTGTAATTAAAATGTACATAGGCTTTTGTCTGAGGAAGCTCATTTCTGTTGTTTTCTTTTCCTTGTTCCTCTTGCTCTGACTTGCTCTTCTGCTGCAAGAGCTATTTCTGCTTTATACTCCTTTTTAAAAGTTCAAATGCTCTCATTTCCTTCTGGGGATTTAAGAAAGAAATAGCAAGCCTCTTGGAATTCACCAGGTAAATACCCAAATCTTTCCTTTGGTTTCCTCTTTCTGTATAAAGAGAGATCAACAGTGTACCTAACTCATATCATTAAAAAAAAAAAAAAATTAAACTTGAAATTTTATAAATATCCCCCTACTTGTCAGAATATTTTCTAGTGAATATGAGGCACTTTCACAGGAGCATTAACTCTTAGCGGCTCCTTTTTCAAGAAACTACAGAAGAGGGCATTTTAAACGCTCCCCGCCCCCATCCCCCCAGTGCTCTTGAGCAATATGTGTACCTTTAAATGTGTGCAGCATGCCTAGAAGACATCAGTTTCACAGCTGGAGAATGACACTTATTAAAGAAAGAAAAAGAAAGGAAATAATTAGCTTTCAGAGGAAAACTGCAGATTTTTTTCCTTTATGAGAGAACAAATTTGTTTTCAAAGAGTAACCTGAATGAGAAGAAAAGGAAACTTTTCTAATTAGAATGTAATTCCAGAAACCTCTGATGGCGTCTTAACTCTACTGAATATGGAAATTGCAAACCTTCTCTGTTAATTAACTCAATTCACTAACATTGGGATGGACAGGGCTCCTCGATGCTAAGCTTTAGTGCGCCACTTTGAAAGCAGTAGTAGGTCAGTGGGGCTTCCACCACAGTGCTTGTGCACATACTGGCTTTGTTCAGTAACAGGCTCAGCAAGAAAATGGCCTGCTGACAAGCACATCGCTTTGTTTCTTTTTTTTCTTTTCCTTTTAATATATTTCATTTGTTTTGCCAACATGCCTGCTTTCCTGGCACACCTGCTTTCTTCTTCAGATAGTGTTAGTTCTCTCAGAATCAATTGCGAGCACCTTGCAACCAAATGCCTGATTAAAAAGTTAGCAGACCTTGAGTGCAATTACTTCAGCTCTATAGCATTCAGGCATTAAACCTTGTGTTAATTGTTTTCCATTTTTGTAACAATCCTTATAATAGGATAAAAACAGGAGAGATCATTTCTTGTAGTTAAAACAGCAGAAAATGAAGACATTCAGTCTGATTAGTCACTGCAATATGAAATTAAACACAATTAGGAGTAAATACATTTTAGGATATTTTTTGATTTAAGCAAAAGACATCATTCTTGCTGTGTCAAAATGTACCTGCAAATTGCCATAGCAACAAATTATTCATCGACAAAAAGCTTAAGAAATAACTTGTACAGTGATAATTTTTAGGATTTTAATATTGGTGAGCCTTATTTGTCTTAACACATTTTATAACTATATATTCCCTTGATAAATCATTTTACAGTCAGATTACATTAAATTCATACATTATAATTTTTAAAATATATTTAAACTAAATATTTTAAAGGATTGACTTTATATTAAAAAGATTACATGGAAGAATATTCTAGCCCAAATTGCCTTATTTCAGCATTTCATTGTATTGAATAGTCCTTAACGTTAAGAAGTTTTATAAACAATAAAATTCTTAATATTTAAATATTTTCCTCATATGAGAATAAAACAATGCTGGAAAGCACTTTCCTCCTTTCTAGTCCTCATTCTGCACAGATCTTTTGGGCCTTATTTTATTTTCCCCATGATCAGAAAGAGAGTTTTACACCTTGTCACACAGTACTCACTCACTCTTAACTACTGTTTTTCATGGTTCAAATTCAGGCTGTGATTCTTTATTTTCTTTTCCATTTTTTTTTTCTTCTGTAGTTCCCAGAAAAGAAGACATTCTGAACAGAAATGCAACTTGTTGAAAGGCCTTCAGGAAAAATCCTTTGAGACAATCAACACTTATACAGAATCATTTTTAATTTTTTTTTTAAATGCCACAGAGTGTGGTGGCTCACCCCTATAATCCTAGCACTTTAGTAGGCCAAGGTGGGTGAATTGCTTGAGCTCAAGAGTTAGGGATCAGCCTAGGCAACATGGCAAAACCCAGTCTCTGAAAAAAAAAAAAAAAAATTACCTGGGCATAGTGGCATACCCCTATAGTCCCAACTACTTGGGAAGCTAAGGTGGGAGGATTGCTTGAGCTCAAGAGGTCAAAGGCTGCAGTGAACTGAGGTCATCATGCCACTGCATTCCAACTTGGGTGACAGTGAAAGACTCTGTCTCAAAACAAACAAACAAACAAAAAACAAAAAAACAAAGAAAAACAAGTATATCTGTCTTTTTTTCTATATGTCAACTCAAATGAATTTTCAGTATTTTTTAATTTTTGTGGGTATGTAGTAGGTGTACATATTTATAGAGTACATAAAATTTTGATACAGGTATACAATGCGTAATAATCACATCAGGATAAATGGGTATGCTTCACCTCAAGTGTTTATCCTTTATTTGTGTTGCAAATGACCCAATTGTACTCTTACAGTAATTCTAAAATATACAATAAATTATTATTGACTGTAGTTGCCCTGTTGTGCTGTGAAATACTAGATTATATTCATTCTTTCTAACTATATTTTTGTACCCATTAACCATTCCCATGTCTCCAACCCCACCACTACCCTTCCCAGTCCCTGGTAACCATTCTTCTACTCTCTATCTCCATGAGTTCTATTGTTTTGATTTTTAGCTCCCATAGATAAGTGAGAATATTTGAAGTTTGTCTTTCTGTGCCTGGCTTATTTCAACTTAACATAATAACCTCCAGTTCCATCCATGTTATTGCAAGTGATGGGATCTCATTCTTTTTTATCTGCATAATACTCCATTGTGTATATGGACCACATTTTATTTATCTATTTGTGTGCTGATGGACACTTAAGGTTGATCCTGGATCCTAGCAATTGTGAATAGTGCTGCAATAAACATGGGAGTGCAGCTATCTCTTTGACATACTGATTTTCTTTCTTTTGGGTATATACCTCGCAGAAGGATTGCTGGATCATATGGTAGCTCTATTTTTACTTTTTTTGAGGGACCTCCAAAGTGTTCTCCATAGTGATTGTACTAATTTACATTCCTACCAACAGTGTACCAGGCTTCCCTACTCTCTACAACCTCGCCAGCATTTGTTATAGCCTGTCTTTTGGAAAAATGCCATTTTAACTGGGGTGAGATGATATCTCATTGCAGTTTTGATGTACATTTCTCTGATGATCAATGATGTTGAGCACCTTTTCATTTACCTGTTTGCCATATGTATGTCTTCTTCTGAGAAATGTCTATTCAGATCTTTTGACCATTTTACAATCAGATTAAGAGGGTTTTTTTCCTATTGATTTGTTTGAGCTCCTTATGTAGTCTGGTTATTAGTACCTTGTCAGATGGATAGTTTGCCAATATTTTCTCTCATTCAGTGGACTGTCTCTTCACTTTGTTAGACAACAGACTTTCCTTTGCTGTGAAGAAGCTTTTTAATGTGATGTGATCTTATTTGTCTATTTTGCTTTGATTGTCTGTACTTATAGGGTATTATTAAGAAATCTTTGCCCATACCACTGTCCAGGAGAGTTTCCCCAGTGTTTTCTTTAATAGTTTCATGGTTTGTACTCGGGAAGGGGAACATCACACACTGGGGCCTATCATGGGGAGGGGGGAGGGGGGAGGGATTGCATTGGGGAGTTATACCTGATATAAATGATGAATTGATGGGTGCTGACGAGTTGATGGGTGCAGCACACCAACATGGCACAAGTGTACATATGTAACAAACCTGCACGTTATGCACATGTACCCTAGAACTTAAAGTATAATAAAAAATAAAAATAAAAATAAAATAAAAAAATAGTTTCATGGTTTGGGGTCTTAGATTTAAGTCTTTAATCCATGTTTATTTGATGTTTGTATATGGCAAGAGATAGAAATCTAGTTTTATTTGTCTGCATGTGGATATGCAGTTTTCATGGCATCTTTTATTGAAGACACTATCCTTTCCCTCAATGTATGTTCTTGATACCTTTGTCAAAAATGAGTTCACTGTGGATGTATGGATTTGTGTCTCTATTTTGTTTCTCCATTGTTCTCTATTCTGTTCCATTGGTAAATACGTCTTTTTCATGCCAATACCATGCTATTTTGGATTCTATAGATTTGTAGTACAATTTGAAGTCAGATAATGTGATTCCTCCAGTTTTGTTGTTTTTGCTCAGGATTGTTTTGGGTAATTTGTGGTTTCATATAAATTTTAGGACTTTTTAAAAATAGTATTTTGTGAAGAATATCATTGCATTTTTTTTTGTATACAGATTGGACTGACTCTGTATATTACTTTAGGTAATATGTACATTTTAACAATATTGATTCTTCCAATTCATGAACATAGATACCTCTCCTTTTTTGTGTGTCCTCTTTAATTTCTTTTATCAATGTTTTACAATTTTCATGGAAGATATCTTTCAATTCTTTGGTTAAGTTAAATCCTAGGTATTTTATTTTATTTGTGACTATCGTAAACAGGATTATTTTCTTGATTTCTGTTTCAGATTGTTTGCTGTTGGCATAAATAAATGCTACTGATTTCTATATGTTAATTTTGTATCCTGTAGCTTTACTGAATTTGTTTATCAGTTCTAATCATGTTTTGATTGAGTTTTTATGTTCTTTATCTGCAAACAAGGATAACTGGCTTCTTCTTTTCCAGTGTGGATTCCCTTTATTTCTTTCTCTTGTGTAATTGTTCTAGCTAGGATTTCCAGAAATATGTTGAATAACAGTGATGAAGATGGGCATCCTTCTTCCAAATCTTAGAGGAAAGGTTTTCAGTTTTCTCCATTCAGTATGATACTAGCTCTGGGTCTGTCATATATGGTTTTATTGTATTGAGGTATGTTATTTCTCTACCCAGTTTTTTGAGTGTTTTTATCATAAAGGGTGTTGAACTTTATCAAAAGCTTTTTCAGCACCAGCTGAAAGGATCATATGGTTTCGTTCTTCATTCTCTTGAGATGATGTGTCACATTGAGAAATTTGCATATATTGAACCGTTATTACATCCCTAGGATAAATCACACTGGATCATGATGAGTTACCTTTAATGTGTTGTTGAACTTGATTTGCTAGCATTTTGTTGAGGATATTTGCATCAATGTTCATCAGGGATATTGGTTTATATTTTTCTGTTTTTAATGTGTTTTTGTCAGGTTTTGGTATCAGTGTAAAACTGGCCTCGTTGAATGAGTTTGGGAGCATTCCTTCCTCATCTCTTTTTTGGAATAGTTTTAGTAGGATTGGTATTAATTCTTTAAATAAGTGTTTAGTAAAATCCAACGGTGAAATCATTGGGTCTTAGGCTTTAGTTTGCTGGCACACTTTTTATTACTTTATTACAGCTTTGATCTCATTACTTGTTATTGGTATGTTCAGGTTTTGGATTTCTTCATGGTTAAATCTTTGTAGGTTGTATGTGTCTTGGGATTTATTCATTTCCTCTAGGTTTTCCAATTTATTGGCACATAGTTGCTCATATTAGCCTCTAGCCTCTAGTTCTTTTATTCTGCCATATCAGTGGTAATGTCTCTGTTTTCATCTCTAATTTATTTATTTGGATCTTCTCTCTTTTCTTTTTGGTCTGGCTAAAGGTTTGTGGATTTTATTTATAAAAAACTATTTTTGTTTCATTGATCAATTGTACTTTTTTGTTTCATTTATTTCTCCCCGATCTTTATTATTATTTTTTTCTTCTACTAACTTGGGTTTGCTTTGGTCTTTCTTTTCTAGTTCTCTAAGATGCATTGTTAGGTTGTTTACTTGAAGTTTCTCTGCTTTTTTGATGTAGGCACTTATACCTATAAACTTTACTTTTAGTGTTGTTTTTGCTGTATCCCTTAGGTTTTGGTATGTTGTGTTTCCATAATTATGTGTTTCAAAACTTAAAAATTTTCCTTCTTAATTTCTTCACTCACCCTCTGGTCATTCAGGCATGTATTATTTAATTTTCATGTATTTGTATAGTTTCCAAAATTCTTTATGTTATTGATCTCTAGTTTTATGCTATTGTGATCAGAGAAGATACTTGATATAATTTCAATTTTTTTAAACTTTCGAGACTTGTCTTGTGGCCTGACATATGGTCTACCCTTGAGAATGATTCATGTGCTGTGGAGAAAAATGTGTATTTTGTAGCTGTTGGATGAAATATTATATAATATCTATTAGGCCCTTTTGCTCTATAGTGCACAATAAATTTAATTGTCTGTAGTGTACATTAAGTCCAATTGGTCTATAGGGAATATTAAGTCCACTGTAAAGGGGACTTTGCAAGACAACATCCCTTTCCTCTTCATTGATTTTCTGTGTGGTTGATCTTTTCAACGTTGAAAGTGGGGTACTATTATATATATAATAAGAGCTATTTTATATATAATAAGAGCTATTCTTGTATTGAGGTCTATCTCTTTCTTTAGTTATAATAACATTTGTTTTATAAATCTGGGTGCTCCATTGCTAAGTACATATATATTTACAATTGTTTATATTCTTGTTGAATTGACCCCTTTATCATTATATAATGGCCTTCTGTATCTCTTTTAGAGTTTTCTTCTTGAAATCTATTTTGTTTGATACAAATATTGCTACTCTGTTCTCTTTTGGTTTCCATTTGCATAGAATGTCTTTTCCTATCCCTTTATTTTCAGGCTAGGTGTGTCTTTATAGGTGAAGTGTGTTTATTGCAGGCAACAGATCATTGGCTCTTATTTTTTCATTCAGCTACTCTATTTCTTTTAATTTGACAGTTTAGTTCATTTATAGTCAATGTTACTATTGGTAAGTAAAGATTTACTCCTGCCGTTTGTTGTATTCTGGTTGTTTTGTGGCCTACTCTTCTTTCTTTTCTTCCTGTCTTCCTTTTACTGAAGGTGATTTTCTATGTTGGTATGTTTGAATTCCTTGCTTTTTATTTTTTTTTGTATGTGTTGTGTGTGTGTGTGTCTGTGTGTTTTAATTTGGGGTTACTATTAGGTTTCTAAATAATATCTTATAATACATTATTGTAAAATAATGATAACTAACGTGGATTACCTGAGCAAACAAACAAGCAAGTGAAGAGGAAACTAATAAAGACTCTACACTTTAACTTTGCCCCCCTGCTTTTTACCTTTTTGTTGTTTCTATTTATATCTTTTTGTACCATTGATGTGGTGAAATGTGACTGTAGTTAGTTATTATTTTTGATCAATTCATCTTCTAGTCTTTCTACTCAAGAAATGAGTAAACACCACAAAAACAGTGTTATAAAATTCTGTGTTTTTCTGTTTACTTACTATTACCGGTGAGTTGTACCTTCAGATGATTTCTTATTGTTCATTAACACCATTTTCTCTCTGACTGAAGAATTCCCTTTAGCATTTATTTTAGGGCAGGTCTGGTGTTGACGAAATCCCTTAACTTTTGTTTTTCTGGGAAGCTCTTTATTTGTTTGAAAGATATTTTTTTTGATATACTATTCTAGGATAAAAGGTTTTTTTTCTTTTTCTTTTGCACTTCAGATATGTCACGCCACTCTCTCCTGGCCTATAGGGTTTCCACTGAAGAGTCTGCTGCCAGATGTATTGGAGCTCCATTGTATCATACATTTATTTGCTCTTGCTGCTTTTAGACCCTTTCTTTATCCTTGACCTTTAATAATTTGATTATTAAATGTCTTGAAGTAGTCTTATTTGAGTGAAGTCTGATTGGTGTTCTGATATAACCTTATTGTACTTGAATTTTGATATGTTTCTCTATGTTAGGGAAGTTTACAGTAATTATCCCTTTGAATAATCTTCTCCCCCAACCCCTACCTCCTCTTTAAGACCAATCAATCTTAGATGTGCCCTTTTTAGGCCATTTTCTAGATCTTGTAGGAAGGCTTCAATCTTTTTTATTCATTCTTTTTTTGTCTCTTCTGACAGTGTAGTTTTAAGTAACCTGTCTTCACGCTCACTAATTCTTCTGCTTGATCAATTCTACAGTTAACAGACTCTGACAAATTCTTTAGTATGTCTAGCATTCTGCTTGGTTTTTAAAAATTTTTCAGACTTTCTGTTAGATATGTCTGGTAGGATTCTGAATTTCTTCTCTGTGTCATTTTGAATTTCATTGACTTTCCTAAAAATAGCTATTTTGAATCTCTGTCTTGAAGGTCAAATATCTCTATCTCTCCAGGATTGATCCCTGATGCCTTCTTTAGATTTTATTAGTGAGGTCAGATTTTCTTGGATGCTCTTGATACTTGTGAATGTTTGTTGGTGTCTGGGCATTGAAAAGTTAGGTATTTATTGTAGTCTTCACAGTCTGGGCTTTTGTTATATCCATCCTTGTTGGAAAGGCTTTCCAGGTATTCAAAAGGACTTGGGTGTTGTGACCTAAGTTTTTGATCATTGCAGCTGTATCTGCATTAGGGGGCACCCCAATGTCAATAACACTGTGGCTCTTGCTGACTTTTGAAGGTACCACCTTGGTGGTTTTGGATAAGGCCCAGAAGAATTCTGTGGATTACCAGGCAGAAAATCTTGTTCTGTTCCCTTACTTTCTCCTGAACAAATGGAGTCTCTCTCTCTGTACTGAGCTACCTGGAACTGGAGGAGGGGTGACTCAAGCACACCTGTGGCCACCCTACCACTGTGACTGTGCTCGTTCAGACCTGAAGCCAGCACAGCACTGGGTCTCACCCCTAGTCTGCGATAACCACTGCTTGGGTACCACCTATGTTTGCCCAAGGCCCTAGCACTATACAGTCAGCAGGTGGCAAAGCCAACTAGGTTGTGTCCTTCTCTTCAGAGCAGTGAGTTTATCCTGGCTCCAGGCAGATTCAGGGATGCTGTCTGGAAGCCAGAGCCTGGAATTGGAAACCTTAGGAATCTATCTGGTGCACTATTTTACTGTGGTTGAGCTGGCACCCAAGCCAAAAGACAAGTTTTTCCCACTGTTCCTTCTTCTTTCCACAAGCAGTTGAATTTCTTCCCCCGGCCATCACTTTGCCAGGCCCCCAGCAAGTACTGCCTGCCTACCACTGATGTTCACTCAAGACCCAAAGGCTCTTCAGTCAGCTTCTGGTGAATACTCTTGGGTATGGGACACTCCCTTCAAGGCAGTGGGCTCCCCTCTAGCCCAGGGCAGGTAGAGAAATGCTATCTAACAGCCAATGCCTGAAATCAGAGAACTCTAGAACCCACTTGATGTTTTATCCTCCTGTGGTTGAGCCGGTACCTAAACTGCAAGACAAAGCCCCCTTTACTCTTCTCTCTTACCTTCTCAAGCAGAAAGATTTTTCTCTCCCATAACCACCACAGCTGGGAATGTTCTGGGTCACAGCTGAAGCCATCACATCTCTGAGTTTCACCCAAGGTCTATGGCGAGTACTACCTGGCTACCGCTGCTGATTTTTCAGGACCCAAGGGCTCTTTAGTCAGCAGGTGATTAATCTTGCCAGGAATAGGTCCTTCCCTTCAAGGCAGCAGTTTTCCTTTTGGCCCAGGGAGTATCTAGAAATGTCCTCTGGGAGCTAGGGCCTGCACTGGGAGCCTCAAGACTCTGCCTGGTCATCTATCCTACTATGGTTGAGCTTGTAAGCAAGTTACAAGACAAAGTCCTCTTTACTCTTCCCTCTCCTCACGTCAAATAAAGGAGGAAGTCTCCCCTGGAGTCACAAGCTACACTGCCTGGGGTTGGGTGAGGATAGTGCAAGCACTCCTTTGGAAACCCTGACTGGTGTCTCACTAAGTCACATGTTCCCCAAGTCCACTGGCTTCAAGCCCAGAATAGCATCAGAATTTAGTTAGGAATTGCAGTCCTTGTGCCCTAGACTGCCTTTGAAGTTTATTTAGCACTCCAGAGCACTTTAGGTCTTGGTGGCAAAGCTTGCTGCAACTCACTCCTGACCACTGAGATGGGTGATTCTCCTCTGGCTAGGGTGGTCTAAATGTTCTCTCCACACGCACTGGCTGAGTTCTGCCCAGTGTTGCTTTCCACTGTGACAGGGCAGCACCGAGTTCCAATGCAAAATCTCACAGTCACTGCGCTCTCCTTCCCTTAAGTGTACAGATTCTGTCTCCGCACCACAAGGTCACTGCTGGGGCATGGAAACGGGGTGGTGTTGGCAATTCAAGACTTTCTTTTCTACCCCTCTTCAAGGTCTCTTTCAATGATATAAAGTTAAAACCAGGTATTGTGATCATTCATTTGACTTTTGGTTTTTATGAAGGTGCTTTTTTGTGTGGATAGTTATTCAGTTTGGTGTTCTGTGTAGAATATGATTGGTGAAGGCTTCTATTCAGCCATCTTGCTCCATCTCTTCAGTATTTTTTTCTGAGCTGATAAGTAACATGTTTTTCCTGTTTAAAAAAATGAAGTCAAGTCGTTTATTTCATTTCACTGTCATTAAGGAAAAAATAGTTTTTGATTATGTACATGGTTGTATATTTTCATTCAACACATATTTCAAGTGCCTGTCATGTGCTAAGCATGATGTGAAGTGCGAGATATATCAATTCAAATAAGACATGGTCCCTGCCTTTTAGAAATTTCTATTTCTAGCTATAGCTGGTCATAATTTTCTTAATGTATGATTTTGATAATAATTTCAGAAAATACAGTGAAAACCTCAGCTATCCTAAGAAATTCTGAAAGAAACAATAGAGAGTATAACAGGGTAGAATTATTAAGCACCCAGCATTATTTCAACTTAATAATTCAATCCTGAAAAGGTAAACATCACTACATCTATGTTGATGTTAATGTATTTAGATGGACAGAGTAAAAATCAAGAGAACTTCGGGAGCTTTGGGAAACATGTTTCAGTAACATCTAGAATCTTTCTTATTAGTTTTATTTCAGGCATACAGAGTTTGTGTTCCACACAGGAATGCAAACAAAGCTGACAAGAGGCTGCTTTTGTAGAATTATTATTTCATTGTTTTGCATAGAATTATAAGCTAGTGGGACTATGGTAGCCTCTCAGTGTAAGGCTTCATGTCCTGCTATATCCCTTATTGGAAGACTTCCCTGTATAGATTGGATCTTTCTATTACTTATTTCTATTGTACCCTGAATTTCTTCTTCATAATGCCTGTTTCATCTGTAGTTACTAGTTCTAGTCTATTTCATTTACTACTTTATAAACATTATGAATGGAGAGACTGTACCATTCTTGACTGACAAAAATCTCAGTATCTAACAGGGTCTCTGATGCAAGTAGGTGATCAACAGTTTTTGTTGAATAGCTGACTAAAGAGCTCTAGGGAGTCTCCACTATTCTTAAACTTTTCTATCCTAGAATATGATTCTCCACATTTACAAGTATATCTTATATCCTTCTATTTTAGCAGGCATTTTCCATGTTTTCAAATTCTTTGCATGTTTTAGTTTTAGAAATATCAGTTTTGTAAGGACTCATAATTTAGGTACTTTCTCTTGTACTCTATTTTTTAAATATGAATGTCTCTTGCATGAATTTTGGAAAATGGTAATGAAATTAGCAAGGAGAATAGATTGGAAGTTTTAAAACAATGTTGCTAAAAATTTGTATCTCAAATCATTCATTTTCAACTTCTTCTTTTACCAGAAACACTGCGATTGTACTCTTTTCTTCTAACAGTTTTGCCCTACAAACATTATGGGTGATTAGATGTATAGGGTGATGGGGAGGAGGAAGGGGTCATAAGATCATACTCTTGCACTAAAATAACTTTTTTCTATCAGAGTTTCTTAGTAACTAATATTGCTGAACTTCTGTGTTTGATTGGTTATCACCCAAACTGCAAGTCTGATGAAACTCTTCTAGATTTTTGTACCTATGAAAAGTCAGTGATAAAACAAGATGTCTGAATTGCATTCTTGTGTGCTTTATCAGCTGGTGAAGCCTCAGATAAGATGCCTTCTACAGACAGTAAGCTCTATGATCTATTCCAGGAAAGGTGATTTCTTAGTTCTCAAAGTGCCATCATCTGTCTTCTTCCATCTGTCAGACCAGGACATGAACTAGATCAGAATTATTTTCTGATATGAGGAGCATTTCATTTCATCTTCATGAAGTTAACTCTCTGAAATATGTCTCTTGGATAATAAATATTTCTTTAAATCATTATAAAATATTTTTAAATGTCTATTTAATGTAGAAACTTTAAAGTTTATACTGTTTAAAAAATTAAAAAATAGAAGCCAAGGACTATTGAGGACCACAATTACAAATTTGTGGAAGCAGAAGTACTTTTTTTGAAATACATGTAATTATATGAATATAGAGCCTTGATGACTGATGTAAAATGGCTCATTCAGGGCTAAATATAAGAATGATGATACATAATTATCTATATCACTAACACACACACGTGCTCTCACACACACAGGCTCAATAGAAATAAGTTTCAACATAATATAGAACAGTGCTATCATTTAAATTATTTGAAGATTGCCCAAAGTCTCTTATTTTTACTACAAAAGTTTGTCTGCTTCCTCTTTCTAATATTTTTTTTTAAGACTATTTTTAGGGCAGTTTTAGGCTGACAGAAAATCGTGCCCAAAGCACAAAGAATTCTTATATACACTATCTTATTGAACACAGTTTTCCCTACGATTAACATTTTGCATGAGTGTGGCATCTATTACATATGATGAACCAGTATTGATGAATTTTTATGAATAAAATCTATAGTTTATATTAGTGTTAACTCATTGTGTTTTATGGTTTTTTTAAAAAACTAGATAATAAAATTTTTCTTTTATTTCTTTTTATTTCTCCTCCATTTTGTTTCAATACACATTTTTAAGCAATCGTTGACTATAATAATTTCATTGAAAAAGTTATTTCAGACTAGCAATTTGTTCATCATCTTTAACATTATATACATACAATAATGTATTTCTGATATTTGTGAGCCTATGTATAAGTTTTAGAAAAATTAATGTATTTTTTTCTAATTGCAGGCTGTTTTATTGTTCTTGAATTTTAACGTGTAGGCCAAATTGTATTAGACAGTAAGATCCTCCCACGTGTGGGAAATTTTGCACACATTTTATTTTGAAACTTTCTTTCCCTCTCTGCCCTAGACAAAAATGAAAAGGCAATTCTGTGTACATCGTTTAGATCTTAGAGTCAAGAGAACTTACTAGTGTTTACGTTTTCATCTTCAAAAAACATATTGCTACTATTTTAGGATGTTTACCTTCTAGATTGCTCTATCCACATTTAGAACATAATGCTTGAGAATATCATGCCTTCTAAAGTAACTACATTTTTTAGAGCAATTCAATATTTTACAGAAGCTACCTAAACTTACAGAAGCTTTTGACATATAGAAGTTCTTGACATATGTTTGAATTTTATATTTGTATCCAGAGGAAACAAATTATCCCTAGTACACAAATAACTGAGATAGGTGACTCGGTAATGTTTTCAAAGGACAGACTAACTAAAAATCCATAGGGCGAGTAGCAGTTATCGCTGAAATGTAGGAGTGATTTTTGTTTCAAATATCAGACTCAAAGTCGCAGTGGCTGTCTGAAATAATAGGTGGGTTAAAAAAAAAATGAAGTCCAGCTACTTCGACTATTCAGAGCAAAGACTCTTCTACCCAGCAGAAAAGAGATATAAAATCTTACTCATGTTTACTCCAACTGGGTTAGTTTCTCTGTTTCCTTAAGATCATTGTAAGAACACTGATTCTAGCAGAGTAGAGTAATAGTTACATATTACATTTTTCAAAGTGAGAGAGGCTTAAAACATATTTTTCTCCAGCTTATCAAGACGTCCGTGTTTTTCCATCTACTGATTAATGCTTATTAAAACTTCCCAAAATATCTTGATATTATTTCCATATCTGTTACTTTTCAATATATATGTTGAAAACGTGTTTCATAAGCTTTTTCTCAGATTTCTATGATTCAAAACCCCTTATGAAGTCCATCACTATTCATCACATTATCTCATACCATACTGCCTTTACTATTATTACTAAATTTGTGATCCAAAAAGAACATTTCTGCATATAAGTTGAGAATAAAATTGAGACTGATCTTTATTTAAAGAACAGAAATTATGCATGTCAATGAGTGCTGTCCTTCAAATTTGTCCTCATTCATAGCTACACTTAATATTGTGATTTCTCAAAATATTTTGGAATTTCACTTTTGTAATGGTCCTCAAATATAATTTTTAAGCTACTGAAGAAAATGTGCCATTTTTACTTTATAATTTCTTTTTTAAAAATACTGTTCACTACTACTAATGTATTTTAGCTGTTTCAAAAAAATAAAAGAAAATCAGGTCATGAAAGGCAAAATGTTGACCCCTTGAGGCTGTGTCCTATAATATGCAAGGTCTCAAAACAATTCAAAACTACAAATTTGACAACTTTAAAGAATCTAGTGGTATTACTGCCATAACATATGAATCAGTAAGTACCTAACAAAGAATAGAATAGATACTTTATAAGATTTCTGTTAATTCGGGATGTGTTTTTCTCATCTTATAACCACAATTGCATATGATAAATTCTACACTCAATGAAATATTTCTAAACAAGTAATTTTTTGTTACCTGGTCAGGCTATGTGTTGCCTGGCACCGAACATAGCCGAAAAGGGCTTTTTTGGACTATGACATGTATCAGAATTTATCTTCGTTAATTTAGGCTTTTTGAGATTCAGTTAATAAAGTTTGGATTTTATTTTCAACATTAATAAGTAAAGATCTCAGATATATTTGACAATTTTACTGTCTAAAAATATAAAGTCTGCATTTTAAGACACAAATAGTATGTTTGTATTGGTATTTGTGCATCAGTTTTGTTACATAAATATGTAGAGACCTATACATATGTTCACAAATGTATATATACATTTTATCTACATCCTAAACGTATCTTTATTTTGTTCTTCACTTACATAACTGGAAGTAAAGAAATAGTGCTTGAATATTGTACATTTCTAATCAAAATATTTCAACTGCAAACATTTTTATTGACACCCTTTGAGAAAATTAAAAGAAGTCCAGTTGGAATACGCTTGCACTTCACAACACAAACGTTTTTCACAATACCATTACTAAGAAGAAATAAATGAATTTTTCATAACTTTCTTTTTTTATTTGGTAGTTAACTACAGACACAGCTTTGCATTGGATAGTCAACCCATATGGATATTTCTGTTTACTTAACTACCTATATCTCTCTGTCCATCCATTATCTATCTGTCCGTTCATATCATTTATTAATAAGTCTAAGATTTAAGATGAAATTCAAAGGATGCTTTTTTGTGTCCTTTATATGGCTAGAGACAGTCCTTTCCAAATCTATTGTTTCCCCTCTGTCCTCCATTCTAGAAAACATTTCTCAAATATATGTCATGTTTTTAGTAGTGTCTGGAGGAGAGAATGAGGTAATATGTCAATAGTGTCATTGTCATGTTCTTGCATGCACATGTTTCCATACCCTGCAGTGTAATTACCATCTTTACCTACATTTTGTAGACTATGCATGATCATGCACTTTCTCCATACAAATTAATCCTCTCATTAACCTACTGAAGAGGATCAAGTTCTTTAATGTGACTGCTTATTTTTGTGAATCCTATGCTAATTAATAGTTATATGGCTGTCTCCTTGAATCATAGACTAGAAAGCTATGCTACAGGGACACATCATTCCCATTGACGTTTTTCTTTTTTTGCTGAAAAAGATGTGACTGATGGCTCAGACTTAATCATAATCCATGATCTTTTTCTTTATTTGCTGAAAAAGGTGTGACTTATGACTCAGACTTAATCATAATCCATGATCTGTCAGTGCTATATATTCATTACATGATCTAGCACTATTGCAAAGAGCTTCTTACTCCTTCACTATTTTTGAGGTCAGGAGTTCGAGACCAGCCTGGCCAACATGGTGAAACCCCATCTCTCCTAAAAATACAAAAATTAGCTGGACGCGATGAAAAGTGCCTGTGATCCCAGCTACTCAGGATGCTGAGGCCAGAGAATTGCTTGAACCCAGGAGGTGGAGGTTGTAGTGAGCCAAGATTGTGCCATTACACTCCAGCCTGGGAGACAGAGAGAGACTCCAGAAAAAAAAAAACAACAAAAAAAATCCAAAAGTTAAATAAATGAAATAAAACTACATTGTGTGACATAAGATCAGTTGAAACAGATTATGCTACATTATAGGTGCAAATTAACAATCCTTCATGAGCATTTTTTAAACAACCTTATTGTGCAGTAATAATACTTCCCAGAGACTTTCTGCAGAGATCACTTCTTCAACCCCTCTATTTGTGTTTCATTCTCCAACTTGGAATAACATTATCTGTCCTTTAAAGGCTTGAATTACTAGTTTTCATTCTTACTAGGTAATTACAATCTTTTCCTTTTTCTGTAATACATGAGGAAAGTTTAAAGCATGTTTAGATGTGTGTGAGAGAGAGTGTGTGTGTGTGTGTGTGTCTTTGCGTGAGTGTGTGCCTGTTTAAACTTTTTTCCCCATCAAGTGGCCATAGTCTAAGGTTAATTATTGTATGAAATTGGGGCTATGTCCTAAAAGTTGCAACTTACTTTGAAAACGTGGCCTACTTTGGTTTTACAAGTCTTATTTTGTATAGAGAATTATTAACAAGGGGAATACTAGGGGGATTCCCATTACTTCTTTTGTAAAATCTACTACAGAGAACTGAGACAAATTCTTGAATAGTAGACACTGAATCAGATTCCATTTTTGTCATAAACATTGACAAGAGGTTTATCCCACATTTTGTAGTGATACATTGTTATCCAAAGTAAAGCCTCCTTTTTCTAAGACCATATGTTGTATCTCTGACGTCTATATATTTACCTAATAATAGTGATAATTTAATGTAATTTGTAATTAAATTGCTACAAACATCACGTATGCTGATTTTGTAAATATGGTAAGGGTAACTTACTTTGTCAGTTGGATTTGTTTTTTCGACAAAACTAAATTGGAAAGGACTCTTGCTGGGTTTTTTCCTCCATATTTCTGTACATATCATTTATAGATGCAAAATTCTGCTTGCAGATTCAGGAACAGCTGCTCCTGTTTAATGTAGTCATTTTATATTTCGTATGCTCAGATAAAGTACCACATTCCTACTGGGCAATGAGAAATAGGTTGAGGACGTTTCTGATAGCAGGAACTAATAAATAAGAATGTAAGAAGCAAATCAACAACAATGCAGACAATTTTTAATCCTCTCTGTTTGCTTTGAACCCCTGAGGAGGCTTATAAGGGTAGGGCGATGTCCCCAAACTATAAAGGGAAGTTAAGGGAAGTTGATTCAGAACCTTTTTTTCTTTTCTTTTTTTTTTTTTTTTTTTTTTCCTCTAATGTCCCACAGAGGAAAAAGATGTAGAGGAGAGTTTTGTTTTGTTTTATATTTATTTCAAATGTTTAAATTGAAGCACCAAGACTACACCCAAAAGGAGTACACAGTATATTTTTCTCTCAAGTTTCTTAAATCTACCAACTGTTTTTTCACATGATAAATGCTACTTAACTGAAATCATAAGAAACAAATATCAAATCACAGTATACTACTTATCACCATATGACATTAATATGAGTCATCTACCACAGGGAGTCCTAAGAGATATTTGATGCCCTTTACAAATCCCAGAAAAAATGCAGATCCTTAGTTTGAGGAACTCATTTCACAATAAGACATTTACAAATCAAACAGGCCAAGTTTAAGTCCATGTGAGTTTTCCACACACATGAAAACAAGTCTCCACAACTAAGCATGCAGTTGAGTAGTAAGTTAGAACGAAAGCTGACAGCTCTATCCTGAAACGAAGCAGTTGCTTAGCAGCAGACAGCAAACTGGTTAAAAGAGCAGTAAGTATAGTGCAGACAAACTCCTCCACTTCCTCTGAAAATACTGCTTGACTTTAAATGACCAGTGATCATCTGCGCCCAATTTCTACTTTATATAACATGCATAAAACTAGGAATCAACAAATTCTTGTTAAAATTGCTGACACCTTCACATTTATCAAATAGGATCAGTGAAGTTGTTGCATATGTTTCTCAAACACAAACTGAACCTTCCCATTTGCCTCCAAATATTCCAAAATGTAAAAATTCAAAGAGGAAAGGAGGAAAGGCTGACAGCTAGTGGAATGTTATCATGTTTCACTTTGCAACTTCTAAAACAGGGCAGGGCTCTTAAAAGTTATTGTAGAGGAGACAGGGGACTTTTCCCATGAGAAATCACACTGAAGGATGGACAATAATATTTCATTTCTCCTCTGTCCCATTTAGATTTCCTATATCAATTCTGGCTAACTCATCTTCATTCGGTAAATAAATATTTATTGTAAGTTCATAACATGTCATGTGTATATGTTCCTCATAAAAATTTGCTAGTTTTGATTTCATCAATCATTATTTCATTATTTGAGGTTGTTAATACTTTTGTAACTACCTAGATGAAAAAAAATTGCTCATTAAGACACGCAAAATTCACAAATATTCTGTTTCTGAGTCCAGAATGACTCTAGCAGTCTTTGATATTTTTATATTCCTTTTATTTGCTATGTTCACAAATTGGCAGTGAATATTAATTTATGGCTGAAAAAAGATTTTTTTGCAGGTTTTTTTGGCATAAACTCAGATACAGTCCCCTTGCCTTTTTCTCCTACCTAGATTTCTGCTGATTAATACAGTGAAAGTCCCCCATTCACGCACTGACCTTGCGTAAGTCTGCATAGTTTGCAAGATTTAGGAGAGAATGACATTATGAAAAGGTGACACAGCTGCTAGTCAAAACAGTCGTCAGGACTGATGGCAAGGAGCTTAATGAAATTCTACTTTTTAGAATATGATCTTATTTAGGAAGTTGTGGAATATAATATTTGTCTTGTTGATCATTGTAGTATTAGCATCTAGAATAGTGTCTAGCATATAGTTGGTACTCAATAATTATTTAAGTGAAGAGATGAATGAGCAGTACTAATACCTTTATATTGGAAATCAGAGATTGTAGTTTTTAGTTTGGTTCTCTCATTGAAACCTACATAGACGAGTCACTTTACCTTATTTCCTTCTCTAAAAAAATGTAACAGGCTAAAATAGAAAATTAAAAATTAAATTTCTTTTTTTTTTTTATGAGATGGAGTCTCACTCTGTTGCCCAGGCTGGAGTGCGGTGGCACAACCTCGGCTCACTGCAAGCTCCACCTTCCGGATTCATGCCATTCTGTCCCCTCAGTCTCCCGAGTAGCTGGGACTACAGGTGCCCGCCACCAC
Source organism: Colobus angolensis palliatus (assembly GCF_000951035.1). Lineage (NCBI taxonomy): Eukaryota > Metazoa > Chordata > Mammalia > Primates > Cercopithecidae > Colobus > Colobus angolensis. The sequence goes on from NW_012123376.1 coordinate 9,347,104, forward strand.
GCCAGGGTAGTTTTTTGTATTTTCAGTAGAGACACGGTTTCATCGTGTTACCCAGGATAGTCTCTATCTCCTGACCTCGTGATCCTCCCGCCTCGGCCTCCCAAAGTGCTGGGAATACAGGCATGAGCCACCACGCCCAGCCAGAAAATTAAATTTCTAAACAATTTCCCACTCAAAAAAGGATGCAATTTCTACATTAGTGGAGCCATTTTAACATAAGTACTTCCAATAAACAGTATAGAAAATTAAGTCAATTTTCGAGCTACAAATGATAAAATGACTCATAAAAAAATTCTCAACTCATAAAATATTTTATTTATCATCACTAGAAAAGTGTATGTAATTTTACTCTTCAAAATTCTTTATTGATAATGAACACACATAGGTACTAGTAATTTCCATAAATCATAAATTCAGAAACCTTTTCTTAAGGTTTGATTCTCATCTTTCAACCACGAATGAAGTACATGTGTGTATTAATATTTGTTACCCTTAAGTGGAGTCTGCACATATTCAGAGTAATAGCAAATTAGGCCATAACCATAGATCGCTTTTTGAGTCCCATTTACTTTACTTTCTAAATCACAATGAGTTTTGGATTTTATTAAGAGGAAATGTGTGCATGCATTGATTTTAGATGGTAAGAAGCTATTGAGGAACTTACCATAGACTATCTTTATGACAGTTACTTATAAATCACAATTAAATTGTGTTCTTATAAAAATAAGGAAGTTCAAAATATTTTTAGTGAATGTTATAAGAAATATGCATGTTAAAATGCAGTTTCTGGTCTCTATATTTCTTAAGCCTCTTTGGAATGATTTCGTTTGCTACTTGGGAAGAGATATATATGAAAATATTTCAAATAAAGAAAAATCAAATCTTTATTGGATTTATGCACAGATAAAGCAAAAACATGTTTGAATATAAAATTTTACCATGGCTTTGTATTTTACTTAATCATGAGTACTTTCTGGATGGTGTGTGTGTGTGTGTGCGTGTGTTTGTGTGTGTGTGTATTTATTTAGCAATAGACAGATACATAGATATACAGTTAGAATGATAGATAAATAAATGACATATTATTTCTTAAGCTTAGCAAGGGAATTAAATCAAAATTAGGTACATTTCAATGAGAAGATATTTAAAGATTCTCTCTGCATAAAATCATATTTAAACAATTACAAATAACTGTTTTTTTCTATTTTCATAATATCAGTGTATAACATTCCTTTGGACAATAATTATTTTAAATGTCAGTCATTAATTAGATAATCAGTTTATTTAGTTGGTAATAATTGACTTAGTTCTAGACTCATGTTGTTATCATGTTACTTGAGAAGGCAAGGATCTTTAATTGCAATGATTAAAAAACTAGGTAAAGAAAGTGAAGAATGGAAGTGAGAATAACAGAGAAGGGATCAGAAGATTGTTTGGCATTCCTTAGCTCAAGGGAAAACCCATATACCATATATCAAATGTTTCTGTTCTTTTGAATTAAGCTCTAATTTTCTATAAGTGATGAAGATAAACAATTAAAAATTGGGATATGTTTTATTATTACAAAGATAATTTGTGGAAATTTTAGTGTGGTCAAAATAACATTTTTTAATACCATCATCACATGACCAAACAATACTACTTTAAACACTTGGTATATGCATGGTTAGAAATTAGCTTATGCAGATTCACACATAAATACACATGAAGAAAAACAAAATTCAATTTATCAAAATATTTATTAACCTGGTTTTTATCTTTAACAATAGATTATAAATATTTTCTATGCCAATACATATTAATTAACATAACTGTTAGTATTGTCAATACTGAACACAACTGTATGGTGTAATCTTTACACGATATTATATAACTTATTAATCATCTATTAGACATTTTACTGTTTTCTTACCTTTAGACTATTTTATGCAGAAAACAATGAAATTTACCCCCAAATCCTTGCACATAGGAATGTCTCTGAATTCATAAGACTGAAATAGTAGGCTTGAATGTGACTCATTGACTTGTGCATGCTATTCTATACCAGTAAGAAATACATAAGAGAAACATTCAAGCAATAATTGGGATTTCTTAGGTGACTCATTCTTTCAGTGACTCTTGAAAAACAATGCTCAGTGCCGGACATGCATATCTTCTTTAGGCATCTTGAATGTTCCTTCTTTTGCTTTTGTTCTAAGCTGCAAGAAAAAAGAAGTATTGCAGAGGTTCTTGGTGGTGTTTCTCAAACTCAACCAGTGTGTCACCTTCTGACTTTCAGGACCCTGTACACACCCATGTGTGAAGACATGGCAGTATTAATTGTGTAGAGTAGAACTTCTGATACAAACATTGCCTAATCAGAATTCATAGCGGCAGTCCTGACCGAACATAAAGTGTGGAAGCCTTAGTAGTTAGTTCTTTCATGCTATTCTTTCTCAAGCCAGCCCAGAATCTGGATATAACCTATGATAAATCAGGTAAACAAATGTGGCATGCAAACAATAACCAAACAGGAGGAGTAATAATAAAAATATTTCCCACAGGAGAAAATTGAATGGGCAAGAAATAGACTTAGGAAAACAAAATGTAACTGCCCAGCTCTGGAGAGGCTGAAGGAGTCTTGTTGTAATATGTGGCGTCCCTCTTCAGCCAATCAGGATTTGACTGCATTTATAACCCAGACTGAGCTTATTTCCATAAAGATGAAACAAGATGCAAAATTTTTGGAGGCAGTAAGTAAACTCTTTTTCCTCTGAATATGCCTTTATAGATATACTGGAAGGATAATGGACAAGTCTTCACTTTCTCCATGGAGAAAACATATATTCCTGGTTTTTAGTCTTTCCCACCCCACACTAAGAGCTGTGTCACCTCAGAGAAGGCCCTGAGTTGACAGGATCAATAGGGCGCATGGTGAGGCATGCCAAATTCTGTGGATCACATATTTCTCTTGTGAACGAGGTGGGAATGAGGGAATCACATATTTAAAACCAGCCAAACATAGATAGACCATAAGCTTTAAAAATGTAGTTTTTAATTTCAATAATTACAGCTACTTGTTTTTGACTATCTCCTATGTGTCAAGTATTGCATAGCAGGAACACTGTCTACTATGTGTCATGTATTGCATACCAGGAACACTATTTTTAGCCTTTCAACACCTCCACAGGCAAGGTGTTATTTTCTATTTCTCAAAGCCAGGAACTCATTCAACAGCCATGAGGTCTGGTTCCAGCTTCTTTTTAAATTGGTGCTCTGCAGTTCAACCAGAGCAAGTTACTGAGCCCTTAAACACACCAAAAATCCTTGTTTCCTACATCTTATTGGTCTTTGTTTTTCTGCATGTCAGTTTACTCAGTTCGTCTCCTTACATCTGCCTTGATAATTCAGATATTCTTTTGCTTGCATCAATCATTATGATGATAAATTAAAGATGGGTTTGTTTCATCAATTTGCTTCATACCATAATATCCATGTACTGATTCTTAATCCATACACATCACCACTCTCCCTCCCATCAGACTGATAAATTGTGCACAAATCTGCCAATTAAGACTTAAACGTCTCTGAGTCAAATTAATTCAGAAAGATTTTTATTTTTTATTTTTTTATTTTTTTTTTTTGAGACGGAGTCTGGCTCTGTCGCCCAGGCTGGAGTGCAGTGGCCGGATCTCAGCTCACTGCAAGCTCCGCCTCCCAGGTTCACGCCATTCTCCTGCCTCAGCCTCCGGAGTAGCTGGGACTACAGGCGCCCGCCACCTCGCCCGGCTAGATTTTTGTATTTTTTAGTAGAGACGGGGTCTCACCATGTTCGCCAGGATGGTCTCGATCTCCTGACCTCATGATCCGCCCGTCTCGGCCTCCCAAAGTGCTGGGATTACAGGCTTGAGCCACCGCGCCCGGCCCAGAAAGATTTTTATAAGCCTCCATTGTTTAAACATTATATTACTCCAATTTACAGTGTATCATTTCAAATAATTTATAGTAAACTTACATTTTTCTTATTCTTACTTATAAAATGTTAAAGAAAAATAGTGTAGTGTATGTGAAATGTACTATAATAAGCTATATTTGAAATAATTTTGGAAAACAATGTTTTACTTTTGCTTTTCAGTGTAATCTTTGTACCAGGTATATAGTAGATGCTCAATAAAAAAATTGTTCTACGGACAACCTGCAAGAACTGCAGGATTAAGGTATAACTAGTAGTGCATATTTAAACATTCATTATGAGGAAGAAATATTGTCATTAAAACAGTATTAACTATGTTTAAAAATATCACAGATGTATTTTTTTTTCTTTTTTACTTCTGTCTATGAAACATAAACTTCTTAATGGCTTAAGGGACTTCCCGAAATGCTTTACAAAGATTCAAGAATCATTTGTTTCATTGCTTTTCTCTTAAATCTTGACTTTTTTTTTACTCACCAGAGTTAAGAGGTATTCCTCAAGAGATAATACCAAAGATACATTAAAATCTATGAGTTTTTAGTAGATCAGTCACTGTAAAAGCTATGTTTGGTAGTCGTCCATAGTTAGCAGTGTGTTTCCTAGTATAGTCTTTATCACAAAAGGATATTGATAGGTTGAGGGCGTATTGAAACATAAATAACAAATATTTGTATTATTGACTTTCCCTGAAGAGTTAAATATATATAAGAGAGTAAACACTACAATAAATACTCATGTAGCATCATCTTTCTTATCCAGGAAGAAATACATATCGGATATTAATATTCAGGCTTAGTTTGCCTTCTCTATAGCACTCACCTAGGCACGTTTCAAAACCTTTGAGAAGGGAATGATATTCTTGAGATACATGTGCATGAAGGTGAAATGTGTTACAATAGAGGCAATTAGTACTATTTATGATTATAGTTTATGTGATGTTGGCATCAGTTCATTAAAAATGTACTGAACTATCAACTCATTTCACACAGATCATTGAGCAGCAGTAAAATGATATCATTTCTTCTCCATTATGACTCTGAGCTGGATTCGAACCAGTGACTCATAGGATATAGGCTCTCTTCGGTTGTCAGTCTATAAGTATGCATTCATGGAGTTTCAGTATACCTATCTATACCATTTTGTTTCTAACTGTGATCCTTTTTCTTTGAAATGGATACAATCTATAAATTGTCTCTTGAAAAGCACAAATTTTAGGTACTAGAAAATGATTATATTATACATTATATACTTGCATATTATATATTTTTTGATATATACATTCATCATTTTATTAATTCTGAATTTAAGTGGTCATATGTGGCATGAGATTGAAAGGTCTTTTGGCTGCTAAGCAGAAAGAAAACTAGGTTTATTCAAATAACACAAATGTACTGCTCGCATACAATTCTCTAAGGCCTAAATCTCCACCTCACATAATTATAAATATTTTCAGGGATCATAGCAGCTAAAAGAGCATTTTCCAAGAGAACTAAACTTGTCTGTGCTGAGGAAACATTAAAATTTATTCATTATTTTTTATAAAATAACTTTTTTTGTAAACATTACAATTTATTGAAGTTACCATGTATACACTTTAGGTCATATCTGAGAGTGACATTGTGCAAACAGATACCAAAGTGATATTCCAAATACCTTTCAACTAGGATATTCTGTTCTACTAGCAGTGTAGCCAAAGACTAGAGTGATATCTGGGTCAATGGGCAAGAATAATTTCTAATTTAATCTCTTTTAAAATACAGTCTTATTTTTATGTATATCAATGGCAATTGCATGGAACTTGGTTATTTAAAATAATAATTTTACCACAGCTAGCTCAGTCAGTAGATCCCGAGACTCTTCAAATAATAATTTTCATTAATTATTCCAGTATTGCTTTAGGGACACTCATATGGGTACGGTGTCCTTTAAAAATAGCAGGTGGGCTGGGCATGGTGGATCATGCCTGTAATCCCAGCACTTTGAGAATCTGAGGTGGGCGGATCACCTGAGGTCAGGAGTTCAAGATCAGCCTGGCCAACATGGTGAAACCTCTTCTCTACTAAAAATACAAAAAATTAGCCTGGCGTGGCCGGGCGCAGTGGCTCACGCCTGTAATCCTAGCACTTTGGGAGGCCGAGGTGAGCAGATCACGAGGTCAGGAGATCGAGACCATTCTGGCTAACATGGTGAAACCCCGTCTCAAATAAAAATACAAAAAATTAGCCAGGAGTGGTGGTGGGCGCCTGTAGTCCCAGCTACTCGGGAGGCTGAGGCAGGAGAATGACGTGAACCAGAGAGGCAGAGCTTGCAGTGAGCAGAGATCGCGCCACTGAACTCCAGTCTGGGCGACAGAGCGAGACTCCGTCTCAAAAAAACAAAAAACAAACAAACAAACAAAAATTAGCCAGGCATGGTGGTATGTGCCTGAAATCCCAGCTACTTGGGAGGCTGAGAGAATAGAATCACTTGAACCCGGGAGGCGGAAGTTGCAGTGAGACAAGATCGCGCCATTGCACTCCAGCCTGGGCAACAAGAGCAAAACTCTGTCTCAAAAAAAAAAAAAAGAAGAAGACAGGCGGTACTGTAGGAAATATATTGATTACAAATGTTATCCTAAAAACATCAAGTAAGCGCAGTGTCTGGCCATTCAAAAGAAATGAAATGTTGTATTTTCTAAGTATTTATTTAGATTTATCAAAAGCATATTTGCATATTTCATCTTATTTAATTTTTTTTTCTGTAATTTTGTCGACTAGTATGAGTTTTGTTTAGTTTTGTTTTGCCTCTCTTGTTACACTTTTCAAAGCCCCAACTTTAGTGTTAAGGTCGTGAATTATACAAGATTGAAATTCTTTTTGGTATTTTGCTGGTTGGCCATTACACAGTAAATGGCATATAATTAATACTTGTTCTTAGCTTTGTTCCTAGTTTGGTTTGTTTTGCTTTTACATTGTGTCACTTGTTGAAAGTGTTTTGATTTTGTGTTCCACTAGGCCTGTTTTATTTGAGAAGAGTGTTAATCAGCATGTCCTGTGGTCTTCTTTGTAGTCGCAGCGCCGTGTTACGTTTCACCTCCCTGATGGCTCCCAGGAAAGCTGCAGTGACAGTGGTCTAGGAGACCACGAGCCGGTGGGTAGTGGAACCCTGATCTCACACCCTCTTCCTCTGGTTCAGCCACAGGACGAATTCTATGACCAGGCCTCTCCGGACAAGAGGACCGAAGCAGATGGCAACTCTGATCCCAACTCTGGTGAGTCCCCTTCAAAATTTTGATTGCTTGGAGTTGTTCTGGTTTTGTTGTGCACTTGAGTTTTCAACAATAATTGTAGGGTGCAAGGATGAACATCTCGTTGTTTTTTTTTGCTGGCTTTATTGTTATTGTTGTATTCTTTGAGATATACATTTAATATGTTTGATATGATTTTGGCTGTTAAATTGTATGATATGTCTTCATTTTATGAATCATTAAAAAAGAAAAACACATGCTATAAATATAACTGAAAGAAGCCATTTGTTGAAAGATATTCTGATGTCAGAGGATCTTACAAAATTTGAACACATTTTAGAACTGCAAAAATACAGTTAAGTAGAATACAGTCAATAAAAAAAAGAAATATCTATTTGTGTATATAAATGTCATATGAAATTTGATTTTCCAGTGAACACATTACAAAAACAAAATAAAGAATATTAGAGTTAAAGGTATTTTAGAATTCGTCTGTCAGATTTTCTAGTTTTTACCAGAAAATTTAAAAAAAAAAAGGATTAAATTGTGATTAAAACAAGTGTAAAGAGGGGAGATAACAATTTGGGGGTTGTATTTTCTTTATCGTCTACTTGAATTCTTGGATAATTTGTTCTTTTGCTAATATGTTGAGGGGGATATATTTGTCCAAAACTTTTATTCTTCACAGACCCATACCCCACTCCAGAAATCATTGCCCATTCCAAATAAACATTGTTGGGGGGTGTGTTTTCCTTGGCCTTTGGAGGAAATCTTGGGCAAGTACTAATGATTTTGCTAATAAAAAAAAATGACTACCTTACTTTTATTAAATAAATAAAAGACCATTTCATCAATTATTATCTCCAGTCTAATGACCGTAATTTCTATTTTACTTAAATTCAAATTATTTTCTGGTGGGGTATGTTCATGGTGGGGAAAGCTATGCATGTGTACGAGTAAGAGATAAATAAGAAATTTCTGTACATTTATCTCAATTTTGCTGTGATCCTAAAATTGCTCTAAGAAGTAAATAATGAAAATAGTAATTATAAAAATGCATCTAAACTAATCAGAGCAAAAAAAAAATGTTTTTGCTTGTTTTTGTTTGTTTAACTCGTCTTGAACATGCTCCAAACTGGTTGCATGAAGTGGGAAATTGAAGTATGATGACTTTTTCTTAATTTTCTGCCTATTTTGCTTCTTATTTTTTTGAACATGAAAATATCTCTGGCATTTTTATGGTGGAAGTAGGAATACCAAGAGGAGGTAAAACATACAAAAGGACTTTCTTAACCAGTTCTCTGATAGTAATACAGCATTGGTGTTCTCTGACTTCCAGAATTTTAAACTGCTTCTTTTTGTCAAAAGAAGGAGAGAGTTCTTTCTTAGGTATGCCTCCTCCCAATCCCCAGCATGTCCCCATTTTTGGAAATCTCTTCTCATTGACAAATACAAGGCAGGCAAAATTACATTTTATCTTCTCTCTACCAACAATTTTCTCTACTCAAGGAACTCTTTCAGGAGGATCTAAGTAAACTCCCTGCCAGCTCTGGCTTTTGCTATTTCATGTCCTATACCTTGGTCACATAAAGAAAACATAAGTGCATCTTTTGATTTCACACATAGAGGAGAACAGGACATACCCAAAGAAGCAACCTCTTATTATTACACTGAATTTGGGAGAACAAGAACTATCCTCTTTTGATTTCAAGGTTTTGACCAGTGTAAGCACCACTGAATCTAGGTGATTTAATTGAATCAACCTTCTCTAGACTTCTGTGAAGAGGTTTGTGCAGGTGGAATTCACATAGCTCTTTCAAAACTGTTTTCCTAGTCTCTGACTTTGCCCTATCCAACTTTAAAACATCTCTTGTTGGAGTAAAGCTAAGAGTCTCACAGCTGGTTCCTAACCACGTTTTCTCTAAGTGTGTGTGAATGGTTGACTCCTCTTGTCTATGGACCTCAGACAAAACCAAACAAGAAAGAGTCCCATTTCAAAAATAGTTGCACAAATTGTTTTAGGACTTGTCTATAGAGTTTACCAAAGTCAATTTATAAAGATATCTTCAAAGTATTTGCAGCATGTGCAATTCTAGGTAGAATATTTACAATGAATAAGATTAAGACAATATTTCATGATTTTTTTTTAGCTAGAATAATGAAATATTTTAGATGCATATGCAAGAATATCTGGGTACAGTAAATTTAATCAATGGGTTGCAGAAACCAATGAACACTTGGGTAATTTTCTAGTTAACTGATTGAATTAGATATTTAAAAATTTATTTCAACTAGAAAGCAAAGACAGCTTTTCAAATTTAATAGCTATAGGGATAAAATGAGAGTTATATATTTTATTTGCCATAGAATTTTTTTGTCTGTCAGCCAGGGCCAACAGAGAAGTATCTGAGTAAAGAAAAAAAATTGCAAAAAATTATGTTATCTATACTTTCACTATCATAGCAGCAATATATATGCACAAAAATGAAAAATGTGTTGACTCATAAGAAATAATGCGTTACTGAAAATATATTTGGAGAAAAGTAAAATTTAGGCTTATGTGCAAAGGCTCACTTAAATATGTATTATACCCTGGCATGGCAGCACGTGCTTGTAGTCCCAGTTGCTAGGGAGGCTAAGGCAAGAGGTTCACTTGAGGCCAGGAGTCTGGGGCAGCAGTGAGCTATAATCACACAACTGCACTCAAGCCTGGGAAACAGAGCAAGACCACCTTTTCCTCAAGTGTGGGAGTGTCTCAAAACATAGGTATTATAATAAAAAATTTGGTTTATGTTTTATAGCTTAGTTTTTAGAAATAGTAAATTCTAAATTAAAGGCAAATGTATAAAGTTATTATGATAAATATATTGCTAAAAAGAATCATGTGGTAATATTTCATTTTATTTTTTGTTTGTTTATTTGTTTGTCAGGAGATTCAGGTATACTTTGAATACTTTAATTAGAGTCTAACACAGTCTAAGAGTCTGAAGTCTCTAAGAGAAATATGTTTTCAAGAAAGAAAAAAATAAAACATGAATGAGAAAAAAGTAGCAGGTTTTTGATGGTTGGTAAGTTCATCTAGACCAAATATCTAGACCAAATGGACAGACAAGTTTTGTTTTGTATTTGTCTTTGATTTTTAGGCTAGAAATGATTTTTACCAATATAGCTCTGCTTTCTCCTAAGCTCACACTTAAGAGAGCCCACGTTTGAGTTTTCCAATTATAGAAAAGGGAAAAGAAAAAACATATGTTTCCTAGCTTTTAAAGTATGTTTAAACTAAGCTCCCTAGGACAAAATGTTATCCAATACATATAACAATTTACCCAATGATTTTGACCTAGGCAGTGGCAATGGGCCAGGTGCCAGATGGAAAAAGATAGCCAAGGTCCAAAACCAGGAAAAAAAAGCAAACAAACAAAAACCTTTAAAACTAGCTTCAAGAAATCTCTAGAGATTTTATCAATATAGTCACATGGAAAAAGAGACCCAACGGACAGCACAACCTTGGGCAGTCCAACACTCACCCAACACAGTGACATCGCTCACAAGCATAATGATCAATAAAATGTCTTTAAATAGGAAAGAACAGGGCTCTTAGTTTGTAACAGTGCCTTGTTCATCACTGGGAAGGGGAGAAAAGAGAAAGTGGAGAAGCGAGAGACTCTGAGAGCCCCTAGAGGCTAGCAGTTCTCTTGACATTTAATGGGACATAAAATTTAAACCTCCTTTGTAAATGTCTACAGCAGAATTAATTAGAATGGCCTAGAAATATTAAGATAGTCAAACTGAATGTTCATTCATATTAGGATAGAATTATTACATATTATCTTTAAATTTTGCAGTCACATTTTTGGTAATTTTTGGTAATTTGGAAATTTGTGAAGTGAGGTACAGGGATATTGATGCAGTAATCATCTCTAGCAATAATCTTGCTATTTAGTTCTCTATTGTCCCCTTTGAATTCAGTGGAATTTTTTAACTGGGCTTTGATAGTTCCTGAAGAGTTGTGATTTTATAGCACGTAAAATAGATTTCTATTGGATGTCAGTATTATCTGTAGAAGTACTAAGTAATTTTGATTATACTTATCTATATTTCTATTTTTTCAAATATGGTTCATATAAAGAAAGTCATTGAGAGCTAGTACTAATTTCTATAGTAACTATTTCCAGTAAGTATTTTTTTCAAAGAAATTGATACAAATGGTAGTAACATGTGGACACATTTTTGTAAACTTCAAGCTTCAATATAGGTTATTGCTTCTAAACACACACACACACGCATACACACACAGTGGCATTTGATCTAATAATACTGATCTACAATATTCTTCTTTATTCCCAATTTTATGCATTTGGATTATTAGCATTATCAATTTTATATTATATCTAATTCTTAATTAAAACAATAAGTAAACGATGAAAGTCTTTACCTGCATTGCCAAAAACAAATTGTTTGCAAATTAAGCAATAGTTGATAGGTTTTGTATGAATGATGTTGATGTAAATCTAAAGCAGTCTCTACTACATAAAGTATGACTCATATGTCACTAATTTTTGTGTGCTGGAAATAGAGTTTTCATTTTTTTCTTCCATTTTTTAAAAATGTCGAATCCCCATTGCATTGGTATGATAGAAACTTCAGTTCTTTTTTACCTCAATTCCAGAGGAGCGTCATCATCAAAAGGAAGTGCAATATTCTCAACCCTGGGTCATTGATCCGCTTTTATGTCCATTGTCTCATCTGCCCAGAGGGATCTCAAATGAGACTGCCTTCATTCCGGTCCTCCTGGACTCTGGGAAATTGCTGATACCTCATGCCACAGGGATAGTAAATAGGTTTTCAGCGAGTTTATCTTTGGACTCCCATGTCTGGATGGACAGCATGGATCATTACTCTTGGGGATCTTCCTGACTCCCTGGACTCTACGATGTAATCTAGCCTCAAGGACTTTCTAATCTTTATCCTCTAGGTTTCTCTGAGTTCTGCTCAACAAACATGATACAGAATCTCTCCAGTTTATATTCCCTCCCCTTTCACTTCTCTTTCTTCTTCCCAATCGGGTTGAGTGAATGTATTTAACATCTAGGATCAGAGACTCCCACTGATTTTCTTGATATTTTTTCATCAAAAGCGCAACTCTTCTATTTTCTTTTTGCCTCAGCAACAAGAAAAAAAATCTCATGATAGGTTTACAACTTTGCAAATTAACTGCTTTCCTACTGTTCTCCATCCTGTCTCATCATCTAATCAATGAATTATAAAGTCAACATCAAGGCCAGGTGCCATGGCTCACATCTTTAATTCCAGCACTTTGGGAGACTGAGGAGGGCAGATCATTTGAGGTCAGAAGTTCGAGACCAGCCTGGCCAACTAGGTGAAACCTCGTTTCTACTAAAAATACAAAAAAATGAGCCAGATGTGGTGGCACGTGCCTGTAATCCCAGCTACTCAGGAGGCTGAGGCACCAGAATCACTTGAACCCAGGAGGCAGAAATTGCAGTGAGCCGAGATGACAGACACCACAGCACTACAGCCTGGGTGACAAAGTGAGACCTTGACTCAAAAAAAAAAAAAAGAGCCAATATATGTTGGCCAAAAGTGGAGTAGGCAAAGGAATACATATATGTATGTATGAAAAAAATAAACCCAACATATATTAACATTTCAAAATTATCAAAAGTAATTGTGTAAAATTATATTTGTGTTTATTGATAAAATGATTATATCAGCATTCAGTTTAAATGTACAGTGGATATGAAAATGATATACAAAAGGGATTATTTCTCTTTTGCCAAGTGGCTTTAAAGAATATATGTGAAGAACTTCCCTCCATTAATTATTGAGTAGCCTGAAATACAGTTCTTACAGGAAATGCAATATACATACTTGATTTGAATATCAATTTACAGAATGAGCTGGTGCCCTAAAAGCCTCTAATGGTGACCTAAAATTTTGTTGGTTTGTTCCTTTCTTCAATATCGTAAAAAGACACTAAAATTTTGAGATAATTTTAAACGTAAGAATGTGGGCTGGCTTTTAAATGATATTTTAAAATTATTATTTGTTAGAAGTAATAATAAATAGAATTGTGTTTTGTTAGAAGAAATTTATCATTGATAGTGATCGATTATGAAGAGTATAAAAGAAACAATATAATGTCTGGGAATTTGCCTTAATATTACTCTATCAAAATAATAACAATAATAATAATGGTGGGAATACATTGAACAATAAAATATTAGTATCTGTTGAGATTGGGTGATGGCTATATGGGTAGTTATTACATTAGGCTTACTATTTTTTCACATGTTTTAAATTTTCCAAAATACAAGTGATAGACTGGTATAAAACTCAGAATCAATATGTAAGATATTTGAGCTACATTTTATTTCCTCTTTCTTTCTCTATTGTTTTCATTCAAAAATAAGGTTTACTGTACACTGTACACAACTATGGGTGGATATTTTTGTATATAGCAAGCATATTTAATACATTTAAGTATGTTTCTAATGACGTTGCAATTAAGCAGAGATTTTCAGTAATTACTTGTGTATTTGTAAGACTAGAACATAAACTGGTAACTGCTCCCATTAAAGACCTTTTAAGTAAAATAAAGTCTTTCAAAACTTCCCTCTGGAACTTAGCAATACAACTGTTAACCACAAATGTCTGTGCTTTTCTGTCTGTAGGGTGCCCAAGAGAAGTTGAAGGTAGGGCCTGACTTGTATCCTTCTGGCAACCAAATAGATAGGGTCTCTGTGTTCTAGGAATATCCAAGTCCTACAGCACACTTAATCAACTGCCCTACAAATGGTGCACACACGTGCAGTATTTATTGCACTGAATTTTGTTACCTTTTACTGCAGATAAAGATTTATTCCATTCCCAAGTAGCAGTAAATCGTATTTACTTAAGAAGTTAACTCATTAAAATGATCATAAACTCTATGTAAAATTCAATGAAACCATTAATTCTAAGAAAATGGTAAAATGATTTTCAATTGAGGATTTTTATTTTTTAAACAAATATAACTAGGATGATGAAAGAATTTCACTAATTCAAAAGCAGACAAAAACAATTATGTGTTCAGATCAGGAACAGTTTATTACCACTAATTCAAAATTAAGTCTTAATCTTGTCCCATTGAGAATCATGAATAGAGTTATTTCTGTATCTGATATTTCTTTAAATGTTATTTTAAAAGATTTTCTGCTGTTTAATCATGTACAAAATTACAAGTTAGATTTCCTTTGAAAAGCCTGCCTGTCATGTGCCTCTGACTTTATCTAGACTATGTTATGAATTGGTTGATGAATTTCTCAGAGTATAGTTTTAATATCTGACACTTATGGTTAATATTTAATAAGTCCTATTTATGACCCAGGAATTCTAGTAAATATTTTGATACATTGTATATAATCCCACACTATTACTGTAAATTAGATAGTATTATAAGTAAACTGAAATTCAGAAATTTTAAGTTATTTGTCTAAAACTGCTGAGTGTGACCTGGGTGCAGTGGCTCATGCCTGTAATTCTAGCAATTTGGGAGGCTGAGGCAGGAGAATAACTTGAAGCCAGAAGTTGGAGACCAGCCTGAAGAACATAACAAGACTGTGTCTTTACAGAAAATTTTAAAAATTAGTCAAGTGAGGTGGTGTGTGTGCCTGTAGTCCTAGCTACTAAGGAGGCTGAGGTGGGAAGATTGCCTGAGCCTTGGAGTTTGAGCTTGCAGTAATCTATGATCATGCCCAGGCACTCCAGCCCGGGTGACATGATAAGATTCTGTCTCTTAAAAAAGTAAAAGGGGGGAATATAAGCCTACTTGCCAGTAGGTGAGCTCCAGAATATGAACTCAGGAGTGTCTGACTCCACAGATTTGCTATTCAGAGAGATGTCCTTCAGTGAATACATGGTTTAACACAGCACCTGACTCAACACAATCACCACTGGGGATGCATTTTTTAATTATAGGACACCAATCTTATTTTTAAGAAGCAGCTTGAGAAATTAAATGTTAACACAATGCGTCGGTCAAATAGTCTGCTGATAGGATAAATAACTTGTGAGAGAACTACTTCTGCAGTTTTTAGTGTTTTTGTTTTGTTTTGTTTTTTGTTTGTTTTTGGTATTAGATCAATAAAAATTTAGATCTTAGGACCCTACAGATCATCTGGCATAACAGTGTTTTATACAGAGGCATAAAAAGAAAAGTGCTTTGCCTGAAGCCACATAGTTTATGAGTCTACAATACAACTCATAGATACCGACTCCTCTATAAGTGCTCTTTTCACTGGAACAATACTTTCTTATCATGAACCATCTACCTTTACCTCAAAGAAAATAGGTACAATTATTTGATTAGCAATTGTCTCCTCATTAGCCTCTAAGGACTATTTGCTTACTTTTCTATTCTCCATGCCTGTCAGCTGGGGATTGCCTTCAGATCTTAGAGGCCACACTCAGCTGCTAGCCATGTAGACCTGTTAACATTACTACTTAATTCTTCAAAGCCAGCTAGAGAGACAAGGTCTCTACTCTACAGTATGTCTATATCAAGATAGAGTTTTATATAACTTAACATAACCATCAGAGTGATTTTCCATCATCTTTGCTTTACTTTGTTGATTAGAAGCAAGCCTCAGGTCTCGTCTACACTCAAGGTGACAAATGGTCATAAACATCAGGAGGTGGGCATCATGAGGGATCACCCCAGAGTTTGTTTGCCACAGTCTATATTAAACTTTTAGAAACTTATATTAAACTTATATAAATGTTACCTTGATATACCTTAGTATACATTATTCATTTGAGCTTTATATGATTCACCAATTTTTTAATTCACTTATCTATTCATTCTGCAAACATTCATATTAAGTCAATTATGTACTAGGTACTATGTTAGGTTTGGGGGAAAGACATTAAAAACAAGATTCAGTAAGCTTAAACAACTTCCAATTTAGTGCAAGAGTTCGTTGCCTGTGTTACTTGGTCCAAGAGGACCACAGGTAGATTTTTAGGAATATGCGAGGTTCCTGAAATTGTTTTGCAATTTTGTTCTATGAACTATGAAGCTGTGATGCTATGAAGATGTTATAAACCACAAAAAAGACAAAGGAACACTGATTTTTGTTGGAGAGAAAGTACTAGATACCAATAAAATTAGTGTGTTAGAATAAATACTAGTAAATATACAAAAAAGTGGGTTTTAGCATAGAATAAGCCTTGGATAAAGAATCAATAAAGAATCTGTAGATAAAGTGATGCTTTAAACAAGTGACATGGGATGAATAGATCTTACTGAAGTAAAGTCTGTGTGTGTATGTGTGTGTGTATTTGTATGCAGTGTAGCCTTCTTTGGCCTATAAAAGGTCATGGCCAGTAGGGCATAGAAGTTAAAATCTCAGTTTGTTTAGAGCATATCCATGTAAAATTAGTGTCAACGTGGTCTTTAAGTCTCAGATACTTAACCACCAGAATGAGCCTAGTAATATTTGAGAATATTCTTATAAAAATTAAAAGGCCTGCGCGTGCCACTGCACTCCAGCCTGGGTGATGAGCAAGACTCCATCTCAAAAAAAACAAAAACAAAAACAAAAACAAAAACAAAAATTAAAAGGCCTGAAACACAGTAGATGCTCAATAAGTGATTAACTGTTCAAGTAAGTGTCAGTAAACAAATTGTCATTTACTTGAACAGAATAAATGGATTGAGACATAGGTTGGGACAAGATTTTGAATTTTGGAAAGTCTAGGATAGATTTCATTTGGATATAGGAGATAAAAGGAAAAATCGAGAATATTTCTTTGATTTGCAAGATTTATTGGAAAATTTCATAATTAAAAAAGAAAATATAAAATAAAATCAGATTAGGAATTAACTCTTTTAATGTTAAAGTCTGAGCTGCTGTGCAAGATTATTTGGAACTAGAAATGTGATTGAAAATTGGAAATTGAAAACTTACAACACAGAAAGTGAATAAAATTCTAAGTATGATAATTAGAGGAGACAGAAGAAGTTTAAGACAGAAATCACTGCAACCTTATATTTAGGCTAGGCAGAGGTGGGGGCAGGATGGGAGCAAAGATCAAAAAATTAAGAATGTACAGCCAGAAAATTATTTGAAAGCTTCAGGGATATTTGGGCTCTACACATAGCTAATGGTGGATTTTTTGGAAGTAATGTAGAATTGCGATTAAGAACACAGACTGTGGGGTCAGACTAACCTAGATCCTAACTCGGAGCCACAGGGTTGCTGGCATATAATGCAAGCTTAACTTACAAAATTACTACATTTAATTATCATTATTCTTATCAATAGATACTGAAAAGGTATAGAAGCAGCAAAACATGTATCTTAATTATTTAGGAAAGTTTCAAGCTTAAAAAATTACCATGGTGAATTCTGAACTGTAAAATCACTGTTACACACTTAACAAATAAATAAAATTCTAGAAAATTGTTAGTTTCAAATTCTAAAATTTTTATTTTAAAAATTATTTTTAGGTAATTTTTTATTTGTATTTACCATGCCTGATGGGGACTCCAAAACACCCATTTTCTAAAGACTAATAAAATCCATAGTAAAACATTTTTTTTCTACAGTGTGTTCATTGTTTTTCTTAAAGGCAGTTATACTCACTTTATGATTTTAAAGAATTTCTTAAATATTAACTTTTCACAGTACACTTTAATGTTTTACTACCATTTTATTTTAAAAGGGGGTACCACAGGATAATTTTCTATAATATTACTTAATGTAGTTAAGCTATTGATATAAAATAGGCGAGGACACAGTTTTGTCTGCTAGAAGTTGTCAATCTCAAATATGACTTTATTTCTTAAAAAAGAATTATCTTTGAATATTGTTTACTATAAAAATTTTAAAGCTAGTAATATTTTATCATGTTTAAGCTTCTTTAAGAGGTCATAAATATAGTATGTTTAGTATGGTGGAAAAGTCTATAGTAACAATATGCCTCCTAGTGTAAAGTAAGGGTAATGTCAACTTTCTCTGGTGTACTGCATGGAATCTCATTTCCATAGCTGCTGTCATGTGATCCATTCTTCTAAGAAATAACAAAGAGAAATAGCATGTACTTAACCCTGGATATGGAATCTTCCCAACGGGAGAAAATTATTATTTGTAAATCTCTGTTTATAGTAATTTGAGAGTGGTAAAAATGATAGATAAATAGATATGCAAATCAGTATCTATATCTAAAAATAAAGAAACTTGCTGATATCAGTAACTCTTAGAAGTATAAAAATTAACTTTTTAAATACCTCCAAATAAAGTTATATTACAGAAAATAAAATTACTAATTATAAATAATATATTCTCATAATATCAAATATATTTATCTTTAGATACATATAAACATACATGTGGACCTTAATAGAGACATACAATTATCTAGAGTTTCAAAACAATTTGAAATTTTTAAAGAAACCATAGTAATTTGTCTAAACTCCCCCAAATATACCTTAATGCTATTTTAACATGTATTTCTGCTAGTGATTGAGAATTACGCACATTAGTGTGGCTGACAAATACATGAGTGCCCGGATTTTAATAATACTAAAGGAAGGTTTCCAGATGAAATACAGAATGTCCATTTATTGCAGGACTTTTCCTTAGTTCAGCTAAAGGTGAGGTTCTTTGTCCCATGGCCACAAAACTTCAGGCTCACAGACAATTTGAATGGTGAGTCAGACAGGGTTTTATTGGGTGAAAAGGAAAATAAAGGGGGGAAACAGGGACTCTCACTAGGCCAGTGTCCCTTGCTGGAGTGTTTCCCACCCAGCTGTTCCAATCCCAGCTTCCACCCAGGAAGAGGAGGGGCCAGGCTCTTCTCCACTGCAAACATCATGAACTTCCCGAGGTTCCCCCTCAGTGCGCAGGTTGGCTGGAGTCTCTGCACAGACCCCCTCTCACCTGGCTGTCTCCTTCCCCCATCTAAAGTGGTACATCTAACTGCAATTAAAGGACGAAGACCTGCTTCCTGCTGACAGGGGGCTCTGTGTTGTGTAAATGGCAGTCAGAGCTCCCTCAGCGACCTAAGGGTTCCCAGTAGATGAGGCCATCATCAGAGGCTCTGATTGCATCACTGTTTGGAGTTTGATGGCCTGAAGCCAAGAACAGACAAAACAGGTTATTATAAAACAAGTATCAAAATAAAGCAAGGGGAGCAGTAAGCACAGCTCAAAACTTCTTAGGCCTTTTACCAGTTTGCACAAGGAGAGGGAGACCAAAAGCCTGACAGGTTAAAAAAAACTTTACCCTTTTGCCCGCATGTTGGGCTCCTGGGTTCCCTTCCCCTGAACCCAATCCTAAGTCAGTTTAAGGTTTGGGAAATTAACTCTTTCCAGTTCGGAGGATGCATCTGAGGGGAGTGTCCTGCAATACAGAGACACAATTACCTATCAGTGAAGAGAGAACTGAGGAGAAGAAAGGAAAAAGTTAGCCTTTTTTAAAGAAGTCCCAAGGGGTTAGGATGCATTTGAAAGGGGTACGGATTGAAGATGAATGACTACCCATCTAGAAAGAGGGGAGCAGGCATCCGTGGTTCTCTTCTCTTCCTAGCAGATCCCGGGGTATGTGAGGGAGACAGGGAAGAGTGCCCTCTTTCCGTCTTCCATCCTTGCATCCCCAAGTTCTGGCGACCTTGGCAGGTGCCACCATGAGTACAAAAGTGGCTTGCACCCATGAAGCAGGGGGCGCCTAGAGAAAAGGAATGGAATTATCTGCTCTGACCTATATCTCCTTCCCACTCACTGTCAGTAGCCTTGGAGTTCCCTAGACCTCATTTATGCCATGGATATTAACGTGGCCTTTATCCATGAAACAGGAAGGTTGGGCTTGGCTTAATCAGCAGGAATGAGTCACATTCACCTGTGCTGTGCCTTTTAAGCTCTGCTGCCATCTGACTCTGGATTCCTTAGATCCAGTTTTCCCTCCTAGGGCTTTGACCTGAAGCTTGGAATTGAGTCTGGGACAAAAAATATGTCTTGGGGTATTATACAGACTCTTTATCATAAGCAGACTGCTAAGGTGAAACTGCCAAACTCAGTCCTCCTCAAACAAGGGAGAGGAAAGGATGACTTGTGACACTCAGATAATTGGTGGCTATAGTTATGCTTGGTAAGATTTTGGGGCATGGTGCTTTGCTTTGGTTAGCTCCCTTGGTCCTACTTTCCCAGAAAGGAAACCTCTAAGTGACAGGCTTCCTATTAATTCCCATCACCTGGCAGGATTTGCAGGATAATTGCTCAGAACTAGATATTAATCCAGATTTTTACATTAGCCATTCCTCTTGTTCTTTCTGAGCTGCAGCCAGAGATTGCTGGTAGGTTCACAGGAAAAAACAGGGCTAGTCTAAAATGTAGGCAAAAATTAAAAAAAAAAAAAGCAAAAACTAATGAGTTTAGAATTTAATGACAAAATATATGATAAGTTTTGAAACATGATTTATCTCTCTCCAGTCCTGTTTGTTAAAAGCAACAACAAAAACAAACAAACAAACAAAAAACTTCTGAGAGGAATGAGTGATTTGCAAAATAGATATTACTTGACCTGATTATTTGCATAAAGTGCAGTGAGAATAATTATTTTTCTACATAGGCCTTTTGGATTGGCTTTGATCAAGTCTGTTCCACAAGAATCTCAGATAAGACCATTTAAAGCAGAGCCCAAGCACAGGTTTATATCCTCAAACACCAGCGAGTTAGATGTTCCTCTCCTCTTAAGATCCCAAGATAAATTTGGAGCTCCTAGACTGTTAGAAAATGACATCCTTTACTGACCACAGGTCAGGAACCCAATACAGCGACTGCATAGACAAGAGTATGAGACCTGTTTCCTCATTGGGCTTCTATCAACTCTGTAAGTCAAGCTTGAATCCTTAAAGGGCAGCATAGACTTCCAGTCAAAGTCTTGGTAAAATTGCCAGTATTTCCAATTGTGTCCTGTTGCAAAAGAAAAATGGATCCTTATTACACTGATGCCAACTATTATATTGCCATAAGGATACTCACAGATAGTTTCCAAGTTTTAGAGGAACCAGGCAGGGAGAAACAAACATGCTTCAAATTTTGTTGATAGGAATACACCTTATTTAATTAATAAAGTTCAAAATTAGTTCAAAATAAGTTTCAAAATTAGTTCAAAATAAGTTTCCTTGACTCTGAACAACAAGGATCAGCAATATTCCAACCAAAGTCAACAAGGATCAGCAATATTCCAACCAAAAGTCAAAAAAGTTGCTTCAGCTTTCTGATTTGAGTCATTTAGTTAATGCTGGTGTTGTTTGATATTTGTGAACATTTCAGCTCTTCTTGATTTTTGTACATTTTCCTTTACACCAATATCACAATCTCCAAAGTTATCAGAAGCCTGTATTTGAGAGCACCTGCTAAAGTTTTATAGTTCATTATGAACCGTCTTTGAAAAGGATTGAAACAAGATGACAATTGTCTATGAATAGCAAAATGTCCAGGGTAGTTATAGTTAGAAACACATTTGACGAAGAAGTTTGGTTATCTTCGTGGTTTACAATAACTTAAGATGACAACCTTAATTATGACTGATAGCTGATAGCTTATAGTCAGACATTAGAATTTTAGAAATCCCATACAATTTTGGAGCAAATATTAGCATTATTCACAAAAATATAACCTAAAGAAGATTGAGCATCATTTTGGCAATCCAATATACCTAAGTGTAAAAAGTAAAGTAGAGGTTCCTCTTCAAAGACTTTCCTCCCCATCTAATTAGGAATAAATAGTAACTTCTCTTAGAAGAAAAAGTTATTCAAAGACCTGTGTTAACATTCTTAAATATCTACTAGCCATAATAAAGAAATCAAGGTACTTTATGTTCTTAGCTCACGCAATTTAGCCTAAATATGTGCCCTGGCATGCTTATACTGGCCCAAGCAAGCATTAGGTCATAGTTTGTTCCTCTTCCTTATTTGAAAGTGGTTTTAACTTTCTCAGAATTCTACAAGTTACTTCCTCCTTCCTTTGTTCTTCTCTGCCTTTGCCTCCTTTAAAAAGTTCTAAATTGCTAGTCAATCAGGACAAATACAGAATGTGAAGTCCCATTCCAGCCAATGGAAGCTGGACATAGCCAGGAGGGTGGATGTGTCAGTTTATAAATGACCCTGCCTCCTTTGTTCAGTGTTCTCTCATGGCAAAATTGCTGGTGAGTGTACCCTTTCTGCAGAAAGTAAAAATGGCCTTGTTGAGGAAATAAAACTTATGTTCAAGTGCTATTTCTTTACGGCACCAGGGAACAAGCATTTCTAATATAAGCATGTCAAATAATCCTGTTTACCTATCTTTTCTGGACACTTCAGGGACCCTCTGAAGTATCTGAAAAGCCCGCTTCCAAGGAAGACAATTTTAAAACTGAAGTTCGACTTTGAGAAGGCTGTTAAATGTTCGTGTTAAAACACTTGATATTGTGAAACAGAATTCCAGATTACCATAAGTTATTTATTTTGCCAAAATGATGACTCAGAAATTTTAAACAAGGAAAACCTTTTATAATCCTTTACAAATTTTACCGAAGAGCAGATTAGTGCCTTAGGAGAATCTTGTTATGCTTTTATTTCAATGCTCAATTTACAGAAAAACCATAAAATATGTTCACACAGAGAACCTCTTCTGCAAGATTAATTTCCACAATTCTTCCACCACTTCTTTGAACCTTCAGCTTTTTCCTAATTAACTCAAAAAACAATCCTTTAACCCTAGGCCAAAGTTGACATTTCCATGCCTTCTAATAACCTTTTACTAAAAAGCACATTGTACTCTTCTTACTCCCCTTCCATATAAATCTATTTCTAGTAGTTTCGATTAACTCCTAGCAATTTTTAACATTAAGGTAAAATTTGGTAGGTTGCTTTAGTTGTGCGCTAAGTGTAGCCAAGGTTGTCCTTCGTAGTTATGGTGTGGTCACTTCCGTGTGTCTCCAGACCTTACCAATTGTGAAGCCTGCAAGTCAAATAGTTCTCAAAACCCAAAAAGCAGTTTGTAACCTCAAAATACTTAGCAAATACATCTGACCTGAATTTTACTAATAGTCTTTAGGACTGTTTTTATTTCTTAAATATTAAAGTCATGTGAACTGAAAGATACCACAGCTTTTACCTTCCCTTAAAAAAAAAAAGTATTTGATCCCAGTGCTTGTCTTTCTTTAGGCCAAATTAATTAGAGCTCTTTTTACAGACATCACACATAGTACACACACAGACAGGCAGAAGAAAACCCAGTCGCTGGATGGAACCCATGAAGAGACAGGGCTAGGAGAACATGCAGATATCTAACCTAAGAGAGCTCATGCTCTAAGGCAGGATTGCTAAACAAAACCTTGCCAAGTGGTTACTGGCCATGGCCCCAGGATGTAAAGCAAGATGGAGGCTTGCCACACAAACCATATAGACATGCAAAGCACACCAGATTCGCCACAGACCAAGACAAGCCCCACAAATCCTTTCTCACAATTAAAGCTTTACAGAAAATATAAACAGTGATAGTTGAGGGGCCTAGCCTAATAAAGAGAAAAAGAGAACTTTAAAGGTTAATTGCTGGCTGGAGTGGAGAAGAGGCAAGACAAAAGGTGTAAAAATGCCTGGGGAAGAACCTCTTATTCTTGTGCAAGTGGTTCCTCCACCAGGGGCATAAGTTTAAGCTTATTTACTGTTTGACGGAGTTAAACCCCTTAGCCAGGGATGGGGAAGTCTGCAGCAGTGGCCAGTGGTTGGTTCCAGCCAGCCGGCTCTGCTGCACCCTTGGACCAAGTGTGGAGGCCTTTGCAGGGAGTGGAAATGGAGGGGAGCCGCTGTTTTCAGGTCTCTCCCGAAAAAGAAAAGGTCATGAAAAGGCCCAGGAGTGACAGGGGTGGGGACATGGTTTCCCCCATCCTCAGAAGTCTATGGATGAAAAGGCTTAGAAGCAACAGTGAGGTTTTGAGTCTCCATTTCAACTAAAGACTGTAATGTAAATGGGGAGCCCAGCAAGAAGACAGGAGGCAGATGAGAACAAAGGTAGCCTCTATTGGGCTCGCCAGCGAGGTTCACTGGTCCTCTAGGGGGAAGGCCCAGGAAGTCGCGCTGGGGGTGGGTATGGGGGGGGGCCTCTTACAGGGCTAGGTAGGCGGGGTTTGTAGGTTTCGGTTTTCCTGAGTTAGGTTTCCATTTCTGGGGAATGAGGTGTCCAGGAGCTTGCGCAGAGCAGGGGTTCTTTGGCCGGCACAGCTTTTTTCAGGGGCTGAGAGTCTTAGCGGGAAGTGAAGGGTGGAAAGTCTTAACAAAGGGCCTGCCATGCCCGGTGATACCGCCGTGTTGGGTCTAGATTCCTGCCTAACAGAGACCAGGTACTTTATCCTAAGGCCATGAAAATTCAGGCTCACAGACAATTTGAATGGTGAGTAACACAGGGTGTTATTGAGTGAAAAGGAAAATAAAAAAGCAGAAACATGGACTCTCACTAGGCCAGAGTCCCTGCTAGAGTGTTAACTGCCCAGCCTTTCAAATCCTAGTTTCCACACAGGAAAAGGAGAGGCCGGACTCCTCCCTGCTGCAAACCTCGTGAACTTCCCCAGGCTCCTCTTCAGTGGGCAGGCTGGTTCAAGTTTCTTCAGGGATCCCCTCCAACCTGGCTGTTGTTTTATAACCTGGCTGTCTCACAAATTTGAATTTCAGATAAACAAATGTTTTAAGTCTAAGTATGCTCCAAATATTGCAATATTTTAATATCATTCATTGTTTCTCTGAAAATCAAATGTAACTTCTCTTACTGTATTTTACCTGGCAGCTTTACAATTTATATTGTAGTTATTTGCAAGTCCAGGAAACAACCTCATCACAACATCAGAATTTCATTTTACTTATATATTTAACACTAAAAATGCATTGCTCTATCATGGAATGTTGACTTTGATCACCATTGGTCTTTCACTGGTTGTTTGTTGGTCTTTCACTGATTATTGCAAAAAGTTGGCCCTTTACTGGTTGTTGCAAATAGAGTTTGTGATTAAAATTTTTGATGCATTATTTGGTTTGTTGTTTAATGATCCTTTTGGTACATCATACTTTTAGATTCTTTATCTATTCATTGACTTTCATGTATTTCTTTTGCTCTCATGATCTAACCTATAGATTCAGGATTAAACCACTCCTTAAGGTCCTTTGTTAACATTGAATGAGGTTAGGAGAGGGAGATATTGAGATTAAATTTGTTTCTAAAACTTAGGTTAAATATCCCAGCAAATATATCCATGGAGAATCCATAAAATATATTTTTAACACTCTCAAGAGACTAAGGAAAAGTGTATGTAGTGGTTAACTGCTGTAGAGAGTACAAATAATGTGTCTTCTATTTGCCAGCTACATAACCTTAGGCAGGTAACTCTGACTTGTCATACAGATTGCAATGGGTTAACATGTGTAACCCACTTAGAATAGTCCTAGGTTAATAATAAGTCTTCAATTATGTTAGCTGTTATTATGAAAATTAAAGTCAAATGACAGTTAGCTAAGTGCACTCTTTGGCTTCAGTTCTGTCCTCACAACAAAGAAAGAAAGAAATATTGGACCAGTCTTCCCTATATTCAAATTTCTTGTTAACTAGTTGAAGAAAGGTAAGTATTCCTTTAGTGTATCTTGAGTCATCAAGATAATCTTAGCTCTGCATTTCACTTTAATTATAGTCAATTTTTTTCTAAAAAATCACGTGATTTAGCACTAGTTGTTTGTAGAGTGACACAGATTTAGCTGAAAAACAGTTTTGAATAATGACATGGAGGGATTTGGGTATTTCTGTAGGATCAACCCAATCATCTCAAATAGGTTGAGTGGTGAGCTTTGGGTTACATATAAGGAACATGAATAAAAATCCTATGATATTCCAGACTCCCAATCTCTATTTGATTTTTAGACCTTTACAAACTTATTTCTTCTAATTAGCCAGAAACTTCTTTATTTCTTTGTAATTAGTCATATTGACTGCAAGTCAAGTCTGCAAAAATGCATTATACTATTGGGTGAATTTGCCAGTTAGTCTCTGCAAATGAAATGTATGATTATAAATAAAATGATAATTTTTATTCAAGTGCTCAATGAAAGGAAAGAATTAAACCATGAACTTCCTAAAGTTCAGGCACTGGTTTCATTGATTTTTTTTTTTTTTCATGTTTTTGTGTTCTAACATTAACGGGTATTTTACATGCCTGAACGATTCTACTGAAAACATTTTTCACATTAAGAATAATGTACGAAAACTTGAACTAGCTTTTAAAATTTTCCATGAATGAAAAAGGAAACTGCTTCAGTCAAGAAAGGGAGTACATTATCTTTTATGTTTTATAAGATGGAGTCTTAGACTATGCACAGTCTGACAGTTGTGAAGTGATTCAGACCAAACACAAATGTAGAGGCCCCACAAAGCAAGCACGGACTTAAAAAAGGTATCATCTTGTCACAGTGTTATGCCCAGACCGTTTATTCCCCGAAGAAGACCACCAGAGTCCAGAGTCAAAGCCAAGCGGCAAGGATCTTTAATGCAAGTTCGAACTTGGTCCCTCCATTTCACAACATACAAGAGGGCCCCGAACAATGCACGCGCTCGCTTTTTATAGCCCGATGAAAATAGGACTTGTAAGGTTACCGAGGAACAGAGGAAAAGGGAATTCTTTAGGTTACAGCATTACAATTGGTTAACATATTAAGTTATATATTTAGCAGTTATCTATTGTTCCCGTGCTTTCAGTAAAACTACAAACGGTGGTGCCCTTATCGGGGATTTCCCAGGATTTCCCAAGCTGAGATATATGGAGAAATGTATTTGCACTGGGCCGTGTTTGCACTGGGCCCAGGAAATTGAGAGATA
>NW_012123376.1:9374376-9476196 GCF_000951035.1 Colobus angolensis palliatus
CGTGTTTGCACTGGGCCCAGGAAATTGAGAGATATATGGTGTCTGTATTTGTACTGGGCCGTGTTTGTACTGGGCCCAGGAAATTGAGAGATATATGGTGTCAAGCTGAATGTATTTGCACTGGGCCGTGTTTGTACTGGGCCCAGGAAATTGAGAGATATATGGTGTCAAGCTGAATGTATTTGCTGGGCCCAGGACTGAGGAATGTGCCTGATTTCTTTCAACAGGAGGAGTGGTGCTTCATTAGAATGTTTTACAAATCCTCTCTTTATTATGAAAAAATATTTTTAAATAAGGTGAAAGAAGGTGCTTCATCCAGAAGAGGATGTTGTGTTCCCATTTAAGCTGCTTAAGAAATAGCTACAGAACACCTAACAGTAACTCTTCAGTAATCTCTCCTAAGTCATAACGATTGTGGAGTAGAAGATTATGATTTAAAATAAGAAGTACAGGTATTTTGAACCAGAAATACTAATACTCCACAGGCAGTAAAATCTTAACATAAGCGACAAGCAGCATAATAAAGAGGAAAGAGAAATTGGCCTATATTCTCTCAATTTTATATCTTGCTAGCACAATCAGGCGGCTTTTTGGTGCTTTAGTTCATTTATTGTTCACAAAGCGTATAAAGTATGAAGGTATTTTATGATCTGCAAGGTCCTAGGAACACAAACTTCAGAATCAAGCAACTTGAAGTTGACACTGGCCCTGTACTTTCAAGTTAGGTTGTGAAGTCTAAATGCTCATTCTCACTCTCACTCTCTCTCTGCTTTGCTCTCTTGCTTTCTCTCTTTTATCCCCCTTACCCTGTTCTCTATCTCTGTAAGATAATAATACAAATATCTTACAATGTGAATATTTGATTCATTAGTAATAATATAAGCAAGGTATGATGAATAAAATCTGGGAGATAACAAAAGCTGAAAAATGCCAATACTATTGTTATTAAATGTGGAGGAAATGCTATTTCTCCTTACTGGTATCAGTGTTCTTAGACCTAGTCCTTCTAACATGATGCTTCTAATCAATTTTGATAAGCTGAAGAGAAAATTTGGATACAGACCTGTGTATATTTTTATGAATGAAGTACAAGCATTTATATTTTATGAATATTTTATGAATATATGAATGTTTGATTGTTCAGATATTTGATTTGCTTTTTTGTTCTCAAAACTAAATACCTTTAATAATTTTTTTAAATTATTAAAATATAAAATCAGAAAAAAAGCCATGTGCAGAATTAAGGCATTTTAGGTGGTATTGAATAAAGAGTGTTAAAATTCTGAAAACGGTCAGCTATTCAAAAAAATCTGCTTTATATATGCCAAATGCATATATAAGGTATAAATTTTCATAAAGAATTTTCAAAACTAAAATCCTCCCTCTGTTTTCTGTTATATTTATCTTCACAAAATAGCTATTCACAAATTACTAATTTAAGTTATAGTAATAGACATTTGAGTTATAATAGTGGTAACCTGTAGTAAAATAAAAGTTCTACGAAGAGATAACCATGAAATAAAACACTAATTTTTGTTACAAAACATTTTAAGTTAACAAAAAGAAATGTATTTATATTAACTTATTTTATATTGTATTAAAATGCTGTTGATACATAAATCAATTTTCTATTTTGTTTGGAGCATATTTTTTATGTTCTGTATGTCATTTTTGTCTTTCAAATTAACTGCAGGCAGATAGCCATTCCTGGCATTAAGAGAAAGCTTATTATGTGGCACTTCTTCTTTTTCACTGGATTATATAAACAGCTAGTTTATATAGCTATTGAGTGTTTCCTCTCTCCATGTATAACATTACATGCTACAATATTATTATCCTCTAAAGTTTGTACTCAACAGCATTCCTGACACCCACTTGAAGATCTCATTTAATACATGCCAAGTTGGGGTCTCCCTAGAATGAAAATGAGACAGTAAAGGAGAGTGCGAGGTCCCTTAGCTAAAGTATTTGCTGCAATTCAAGGCTGTATTAGATAAATATCATCTTCTCTCTGTTTTCTGCACTAACAAATACATTTTTCTTATTACAATTCAAGATGCTAATTTTCATGCAAAACATTTTAAATATATTTTCTAGCTATATTAAGAACTGTTGCTTTCTCTTTTTTACTTTTTATTCTTTTGTGCTGTGGTAATATGGAAGTCTTTTTACCTAAAGAGCACGTAGGTTTGAATTTGGGGTTGAGTGTTGCTCAGGGTGTCTCCTGCTTGGAGGAGTTTGACAGAGCCATCTTCTATTAGCCTTTAGGGTGAGGTTCAAACTCTGTCTATTCCCTTTGCCTCTTTCCTAGCACTATTAGTTTGGGGAATTGGAGGTTTGAGTGAATGATGTGATTTATCCTCTTATTCCAAGCATCTGGAAAAAAATGTCAACTATAATGCTGCCTCTTTGTACCAATATAAAACCAAACTAAGACACCTTATTAATAATAAAATTGTTTTCACCTTCTAATGGTTTATTTACAAGAAATGTGTGTGAACATAAGTATGTGAAACTTTGTAATTATTTTAAAAACTCAGTGTAATCTCCTTGAAGTTTTAGACTTTAGAATATTTATTCTAGGCAATCGGACCAGCTTATAGAAATTACACAATAAATTGAAAGTATAATCTTAAATCTGTGATACTGTGTACACTCTTTATAATCAGCTATCAAAGACCTGTAACTTAGAGTTATACTGAACTATTTTATCAGTTTATATATATAGGGGTGTGTGCATGTGTGTGTTGGTGTATATATGTATACCTACATACACACACACACACATATATTTCTTGTGTATTGAAAGACAAGTATTCCACAAAATACAGTTGTAAAATACCTTCTGATCCTGGTTTTTTCCCATACAAGAATATTCCTTTTTTATTCAGTTCATTGATTAATTGATGAATGCATTTTTCCATTTATTTACTATCAGTGGAATCCCAGCCCCCAATATTTCAACATAGGTTCTTTCTATTTTCCCTAAGTGTCAGCCAGTTTGAGAAATAAAGAGAAAGAGTACAAGAGAGGAATTTTAGAGCTGGGCCTCTGGGGGTAACATCACATATCGTTAGGTCCGTGATATTCCCTGAGCCGCAAAACCAGCAAGTTTTTATTAGGGATTTTAAAAGGGGAGGGGGTGTATGAACAGGGATTAGGTCACAAGGATCACATACTTCAAAGGGCAATAAAGATCACAAGGCAAAGACAAAATTAGAATTACTGATGAGAGTCTATGTCCCGCTGTGCATGTATTGTCTCTATAAACATCTTAATGGAAAACAGGGTTCGAGAGCAGAGAACTGGTCTGCCCAAAATTTACCACGCTGGAATTTCCCAATCCCAATAAGCCTGAGGGTACTGCAGGAGACCAGGGCATATTTCAGTCCTTATCTCAACTGCATGAGACAGACACTCCTAAAGCAGCCGTTTATAGACCTCCCCCCAGGAATGCATTCCTTCCCCAGGGTATTCCTTTTTGGGAAAAGAATTCAGTGATATCTCTCTTACTTGCACATCCATTGATAGCCTCCCTGCAAGAAGAAAAATCTGGCCGTATTCTGCCCAACCCCGCATTCAGTCAGACCTTATGGTTATCTTCCCTTGTTCCCTGAAAATCGCGTTATTCTGTTATTTTTCAAGGTGCACTGATGTCACATTGTTCAAACACACATGTTTTACAATCAGTTTGTACAATAGTGGTCCTGAGGTGACATACATTCTCAGCTTAGGAAGATAACTGGATTAAGAGATTAAACTAAAGATAGGCATAAAAAATTATAAGAGTGTTATTAGGGAAGTGATAAATGTCCATGAAATCTTCACAATTTATGCTGAGAGATTGCAGTAAAGACAGGAGTAAGGAATTATGAAAGTATTAATTTTGGGAACTGATAAATGTCCATGAAATCTTCACAATTTATGTTCTTCTGCTGTGGTTCCAGCTGGTCCCTCTGTTCAGGGTCCCTGACTTCCTGCAACAATTTACTCATACATTTGGCAAATTTTTGCTCAATTGCTTCCCATGTTACAGTATGTTTGAAAAACCATTTTTGTAATGTGCTATATTTCATTCACAGCTCTTCACTGTTTTTTTCTTTCTGTGGAAGAGATGATTATGTATAAAATATGTAGTCACATAATAATTAGATAAATTATGAAATAGTCACAGAATGATTCATCTCTTTCCTTCCTCAGTTATTTTCATTATAATTTAAACATGCACTCATTTGAAAAATGTACCACTTTACTGTAGCCAACAATCTGCACAGTGTTCTATTTAGCAGATGTTTAGATTTTGGATTTATTTTTCTATAACCAATACAATCAAATAACATTTGAGAATAATTCATTGGTACTATGATAATACAGAAATATGGGTGTATAAGATGTTAATCAAATATATTGTGTATGTATGTAGCATAACTAATTACAGAAGGACAGAAATTAATACCAACTTTGGGATATTGTAGTAATTTTTGCCTGAGAAGGCTTTATTTTGCCTTTACTATGAGTAGTTCATATTGTAGGGGCTCTATAATGTTTTACTCAGAGGGCTGTAATTACCACGACATGTTTAATGATAGAAAAGTAGAAGTCACTACATAATTTGTTAGAGTTTGAACGTTAATAATAATATTACCATTTATCAAGCACTTACAATCTTACAATGTACTAGGCAGTTTTGTATTTTCTTCTTTGCTAAAATCATTGCATTCTCATAACATGTGCTTATCAATTAAGTACATATCATTTTCACATAAAAAAAAAAAAAACCTGAAGCTTAAATTTGAGAAGAATTGCTTCAAGGTCACAGTGCTGATGAGTGGAAGAAAGGGTCTTGAATTAGTTTTAAACAATTAACAGCCTTCACAAGTCACTGCCTTAATTAATGTTTTATTTTTAATCTTAATATTTTTATATTTAGAAAATAGTGTTTTAGTGAGAATTTTTTGTATTTTAATAGAACCTCTGAAAGCCAGTCAATTTTGGACTATTTTGAATATGAGTAGAATCAGCAATCTCAGATTAGCAATTAATTAAATAACTTTATTTTTGAAATCACAAAACACGGAAGGATTATTGCAACCTAGTATTACAGATGACTTGTAAATGTGCAGGTGGTAACCCACAATAATACAGTGACTCAGATTACCTTTTAACATTTGCTTAAGCAATGTTTAGATGATTTTGATATTAATACTTAAGCTTCAAGTAAAAGAGAATTCCTTCTACTCAGTCTAGGAGGACTACCTGAAAAAAAAAAGAAAAAAAAATACCAGTTAGTTGAGATTGCCAGTTTTAGCAAATAAAAATTTAGGGCATCCAGTTATATTTGAATTTCAAACAATCAAATAATAACTTTTAACATGGAACATAAATGATTTAGGACAGACATACTAAAGCAATATTTATTGTTTATCTGAAATTCAAACTTAACTGGGCATTCTATTGTATCTGGCAACCATATGCCTAGTGGAAATTATTGATTGTGCTTTCCTATTATTACAGTGCTGGAATACTAGTACAATGAGACAAAAAATTAAAACCTATTATCATCCCAACTCCCTGTAGAAGCATACAGGTTTACTCCAAAAATCTCAGTACTATTCCCTTCATCATATTTTCCAAAGCACTTATTTTATCTAACATACTTATGAGCTTCTCCTATTGGAATGGAAGATTCAAGAGAAACTTTGTTCAGTGTTGCATTCATGGTGCCTAGAATCCTGGCTGCACACAGGAGGCATGATTAAAAGTACTTATTATAATGACATTAGAAATTCTACATGTATTAAGGAGGGAGATGTGTGCATTTTTCTTAGCACTGATAGAAGCACAAAAATTGTGACTTTCTGTTTCCAAGGCAGTGAACCAGCCATTTGTTCTCTCTGCCTGTCCTCATTCTGGTTTTGCATGGGGAAAAAAATTAAGTGAGTAGATGAGAGCCTTCTACCCCTACAAACTTTAATCCTGAGGACCACTGATAGATGAAGGAGCTGCCTGCATGAATGCTGAGGTGAACCCCATGGAATGGTGAGGGGAGCCCCATGATTTCTATGTCACTACCCCAAATTGCATTTTAGATACTGCAAATCTAGTAGACCCTCAAGGAGGCGTGTGTCCCTGTTCTCCAGAATAATGAATTGTACTTGAAAAAGTAAACTCGGCCAGTGTTACTGTTGGAGCCAGGGGGGAAAAAACAAGTGTCCGTAGCACATGGTGTATGAAGTCTTACTATCCGACACTAGGAATTATAGAAAAAAAAGAAAAAAGTACAATCGTTCAAGCCACCCATGATATTGCATAATATTGTCTTTGCATCGTCAAGTCTATTAAGATAATGTATGAAAAACATGTTGATTCGTCTGGCAAAACTGATAAATAAATAAAACTGTTGAATAAATCATCAGAGTGCCAGTTCTGCTGAATAGTCTGTCATGTGAACACTTCATTTACTGTTTAGCTGAAGGCTGAACACAACAGAGAGCAGTAGCCAAGCAGACAATAACTTTTAAATATAGATGAGGCTTCATTATTAAGCCTACAGTTCAATATTTGTAAGTGCTGCTGTAAAAATCATATGTTTGCCTTTGCTCTTTTCTCTCTTGTCCTTTTCTTCTGTGTCCTTTCCTTCAGAACTTTTATGCTTAACCTTGGTTGTTTGAAACTGTAACATATCATAGGAAACACATATGAGGAGTCCTCTGGATTCCACAGAGTTAATAACATATATTACTTGTTGATTTTCATTATTATCAGAATGTACCTTCTCTCCACAAATCAAATGAATTTATCATAGGATTGCAACACTTGGGTCACTACTGGTACAAATATTATTTTTGCCAAGTATTTGCTCAAATTTTAGAAACTATTACAAAATAATCTACAAGCAACTTCAGTTCATATATACCTGTATACACCAGTTGTGGTAAGTTTTGAGAGATGATATATTTGATATAGCATAAATATTCTAGTAATGAATGTTACTGTATTAAAATAAAAAAATTCAGAGATTACAGTATTTTAAAATATACTTTAGAGTTTCTCAATGATTCTGATGTCTTATTTTCTCCCAACATCCAAGAAACCTAATAAAAATCTCCATTTGATGAGTACGTGACCACTTTATGTAGCTAGAATTTTGCAGCCTTACTTAAGATGCAAGAATTAAATCTGGAGGAAAAGATACTATGGAAAGTGATGTGGCTATTGTCCCCACCAGTAGAGAACTCGTTAGGAAAAGTTATACATAAAAAGTATTTGAAAAAAATAATGGATAATGCATGGTTTCTATTGAATGATGGGGTTGAAAAGATATTTATGATTTGTTCTATTTGTGTATATACTACATTCAGTTCTCATTAAATAAAATATCTCTTGTAAACAACTTTTGAAGTTATTGCATACTGAGTTAACAGTTTTAGTAATCACCTTAGAAAAAAATCTGTCACTCCAAGTGGTCATTAGCACTTATTTAGATTCATATTACAAAGGAAAGATATGCTAATTTTGGATGGAAATAAATTAATCATTAATAATATCTAATAATGTACCTGAAATCACATAGGTTTAATTATACATTTATGTAGCAGAATTATTTAGTTTGAATAAAAGTAATTATTTGCCCCATCCTCAGAATGAATTGATGAAAATAAGTGTGCACACACGCAACTATTTATTCATCCATTATACATTTAAATTATATGTATAATATTTTCATTCTACAAAGAATGCTTATAGTATAAAAACTCATATGTTCAGTCAGGTTCATTGGAAAAAAATAGATTTCAACCAGAAAAAGAACAGCTCCCTTTGAAGCATGCAGAAGAAGAACTCAGAGCTACTGAGAGGGTTGCTGACCAAGTCAGAGAAAGCATAAGAGAATAAAGTGCAAGCAAGGGGAAATCTGCAAGTGAGGAGGAATGCCATGGTGAGGGCTCACTTTGAGAAACTGTATATTGGAATATAAATTTGGCAACCTAAATTATAAATATAATATAAAAAGCATATTTACTTTTATAAAGAGAAGTCAAAATAGTCATCATAAATGAAAGGGGAGTTCATAGTTACAACCACATCTAATTTAAGAAAATATTACCAAAGAAAATCAGGAGAAGAAAAGATCACACCTAAAATTTCATTAAACAGGCATATTTATTATAATCTTATGTTCTAGTACTGATGATTTGTTTGCTTATAATAAATATTTCTCTGTTGATTTTAGACTGCTTATTACATAGCAAAGTCTTAATGGGAACAATTACACAGACAACTAAAATATAAAACTCTTACATTAAGTAATTGTAAAGAAACTATTCGGGGCACCAAATACATGCCATACTTCAAAAAAAATTCTTACACTTTTGAATAAGTGTCATATCTCCACATGACATACAAAAGTGGTGAATGAGGACCTGATTATAAACATGAAAATACATTAATTAAAGTTCGAATATTCCTTACTGCCCTATATATGAATGTCAATGTATAACTTGTAAGTGTCTATTCAGTCATACATTCTATGAACGTTTTATGAGTTTACATTAAATGCATTGAACAATTTTCTAAGACTAAATATCACTATATTTCATACACGAAAGAAAACTATTTGGTAGAAAATAAAAATATTTGGATTTTAGAAAGATGTTGCTAAATGTATCCAAGGTATTTTACTTTCTTAAATTCAAACTAATTTTAAATAAAAATGTTAAAACCTTTTTGGTGGTTATTGTAGCCACATTCTTTAAGTTAAAAAGTGGCTAATCTCCTAATTAACTAAGCTCTACTGGATGTATACAGATTTAATGTGTATGCATAGTCAGAACCAGCACTAAGACAATTATTTAGTCACAAGAAATCTTTCAGACTCTAATTTCTTTTCAAACTCATAGGACTTATTTTCTGGAATATGCTCCAGAGTATAGTCAGGCATCACTTAACAATGGGGATTTGTTCTGAGAAACATATCCTTAGATGATTTTGGTCATGGCGTGAACATCAAAGAGGATACTTACACAAACCTAGATGGTATTGCCTACACACACCTAGTCTACATGGTACAGCCTATTGCCCCTTGGCTACAAACCTGTACAGCATAGTACTATATTGAATACTGCAGGCAATTATAACACAATGTCTGTATATCTCATTATATCAAAACATTATAAAGGTACAGTAACATACAGTATAAAAATCAAAGATGGTATACTTATATAGGTCATTCACTATGAATTTAAATTGCAGGACTGGAAGTTGCTCTGGGTGAGTCAGGGAGTGAGTGGTGAGTGAATGTGAAGGCCTAGGACATACACTGCACTAATAGACTATATAAAGACTATACACTTAGGCTGCACTGAACTTATTTAAATTTTTTTCTTTCTTCAATAATAAATTAAACTTAGCTTACTTTTAATTTTTAAAAACGTTTTGACTCTTGTAATAGCACTTAGCTTAAAACATAGATAAATTTTACAGCTTTACAAAAATCTTTCTTTAGATCCTTATTCTATCATCCTTTTCTGTTTTTCTTTTATTTTAATTTGTTTGTTAAAAACTAAGACACAAACACACACATTAATCTAGGCCTACACACAGTCAGGATCAATATCACTGCCTTCCACCTCTGCATCTTATCCCACTGTAAGGTCTTCAGGGGCAATAACATGCATGGAGCTGTTATCTCCTATGATAACAATGATTTCTCTAGATCAAGCTTGTCCAACCCACAAGTCTGTGGGCCACATGCAGCCCAGGAGGCTTTGAATGTGGCCCAACACAAATTCATAAACTTTCTTAAAACATTATGAGATTTTTGTGTGTGTGTGTGATTTATTTTAGCTTATCAGCTAACATTAGTGTTAGTGTATTTTCTGTGTGGCCCAAGACAATAATTCTTACAGTGTGGCCCAGGGAAACCAAAAGGCTGAACACCCCTGTTCTACACTAACACCTGGAGGACTTACCTGAAAGAGCCTTAGCTAGGTCCTCCAAGCATTTTTTTCTTAAAGTAAAAGTAACTTTTTTTTTTAATAAATAGAAGGAGTATGTGCTAAAATAAAGAGTAAAATATAGTAAATACCTAAAGCTGTAACATAGCCATTTATTATCATTATCAAGTATTATGCACTGTATATAATTATATGTGCCATACTTTTATATGACTGGCAGCACAGTAGGTTTGTTTACACCAGCATCACCACAAACACATGAATAATGCCTTACACAACATTATGATGGACATGACATCACTAGGCAGCAATAGGAATTTTTCAGCTCCATTTTGATCTTTTGAGATCTCATCCTATACACAGGTCATCACTAACTGGAATGTCCTTCTGCAGTGCATGGCTCTACTTCTATCTGCTAAAGCAGCCTTCTGCAAAAATGTCAACACATATAACATGCTACATATTTTAAGGTATTTGACTTAATGGTGATACTAATGATGACAGAGTCAACAGAGAAAATTTACTAGTACAATTAAATTACTTACATTTCCAATAGGTGCATGGCCTAATTAGCTCTTCCTTCACTGATCAAAATAAAATCAATTTCATTTACTCAGTGAAACTTATATCTATTTTCATTGTCTCTATTAATAAAATTAATTAACAAACTAATTGCACTTGTACCATATATAAGTGCCATTGTAATTCTCTAGCAAAAATTATCTGGAGTGGTGTGTGTGTTTGTATTTTAAGAAATAGAGCAAAATACATTTTAAGAAGGTTTATAGAAGGCATTTTAAAAAGCTAAACACTAATTTTAAAGAGAAAAGGCACTGATATCTTTTTGCTAGAAATACCTTTCAAAATAATTTCTACAAGTTGTGGGGAAAAAAAATCTAGAAGTCATTAGATCTAGCCCATAGCTATAGTCTAAAGAATAGGATCCTCTGTGAATTATATGCCGTATGAATAAAATAGTAACCTGAGTCATAAAGACATTTCAAATATAAATTGATGTTTTCTCATAGCCTGACTTCATCGAAGTGTACAAATAAATCCCAGGTGTGCCCATGGGAAATATTTATTTATGAAAACCAATGGAAATGAAATGATATTCTCTCTCTCCCTCCTTATAATTTTACAGTAATTAAGCATAAAAACATTAAAAAATTTAAGGTTAAGTGTTCTCAAGCAAATTAGAGTGTTCCCTGGGACTTGTGTGTAATTTGTCTTTATGCATAAATCTAGGGGAAAAAACAATTATTACATGATATAAAATTAACTCCCTTACACGCACACACACACAAACACACACACTCTTAATTAGTTCATCGAAAATGTTATTATACATTCATTTTTATGAATACATAAGAAAGAGTTCAGGCATAAACTGTGATGTTGACATCCATACCAATATCCATAATTACTGTTAATAAAATATAAAGCACAAAACAGATATGACAATATAATACTTCACTTGTGCAGAATATGTAACAGACGCAATTCCTAAATGCTGGTATGAGGCAATTAAATCATGCCCTTACACCAAATGTTAGGGAAAAAAAATTGTAATTACAGAATTGCTCGATGTACTTTTAGTTTGTATTTATCTTTTGTCAGCTTATTAGAAACACAAGAAAACCAGTCACTGAAAATAATACTAGCAGAGTAAAATAGGATTTTTTGTTTTCTAGAAAAAATATAGTTGAAAATCAGATAATATTAACTGTGAGACAATTCCTCAGTAGACTTCGTAGTTCTAAAATACGTTGTTTTTTAATTGTCTTACAATGAATTCTATAGCTGTGGTTCTGATCATGAATTTTCACACTTGATGTTGAATATTACAGAATTCAAATCACTTTGGAAGCCTACACAGTATTTTTAATAGTTAGGTCTTCGTCTGTTTGTCAAATAAACTCATTAGAAGTAGATGCAGGGTGAGATATTTAATTCTACTTCTGGGATGCATACTCAATTCATTCATTTGTGCTTTTATTAATTCAAATTTTACTGCCAGCTTATATGTGACTGAGAAGGAAATATCAATGAAATATGGTCTCAAATTGAGAAGTGCCATAATAAAGGTAATATGCCATTTGCAAGCATAATATCCTATCAATCAAGAAGCTCATCATTATTAAACATCGAAAGTGAGACCCAATTCTGAAATCCCCCTATAATAAAATTTTGAGAAAATTATCTTAGGGACAAAATCAATCTTAGAAAACTTTGAGGTTCTTAAAGTTTTGTGTCTGGCATGACTTTTCTCTAGTAGATATAGTCTAAACTGAAAGTATTTAAACAATTAAAAAGAGTACAATCTAAGCACTTTCTGAAGCTGAGGCATGCAGTAGTCTCAACTACTTGGGAGGCTAAGGTGGGACAATCACCTGAGCCTGGGAGGTTGAGGTTGCAGTGAGTTGTGATTGTGCCGTTGCACTCTAGCCTGGGTGACAGAGTAAAACCCTCTCAAAAACAAAAAAAAATTAAAAAGATAGCACATGATTTAAATATTTGTTAATTGATGTGTAATGTAATTAAATAATTTTTAGAAAGTAAAAACAGTTGCAAATGTAAACAAAACATTAACATTTCAGGTAACAACTTTTAATATTTGACAAATGCTCTACAAGTAACCTATGAAGTGATATCCTAAATCCTTAGGGACTTTAAATATTTCTCAATCAGGATTTTAAATATATCTGGTTTCTTAAATTCAAAATCTCTTCAATGAAAACAAATACATATTGCATTTCCACAGCAAAGAAAACAATATTTTTGTTTTTAAGGGATGCTCATACAATTGTATTTCACAACTACATGAAGTAGTAAAATATACAGCTCAATTTATATTATGAACAATTAGTAAAAATAACAATAAATGAAAATAAAATGCATATATATTCTGTATATTAACATAACTTTTAAAATAAAATATTTCTAAATGTTCATAAAGGTTGCTTTACAAAAAAGGAAATAACTAAATTTCCAATTAGATGTAAAGAAAAAAATAAATTACTTTATTTTAAATTATTCACTAGAAGTAATTGTTACAAGGGCAGCTCTAAGGAAAGCTAGTAATCTCCTAATTATATGCTACTTTGATTATCACTGTGTTTTCTTTAGAGCAGTTTTATAGATACACTGTACTAATCAAAGCTATTTCAATTTAGCAATATAAGGTAAATAATTGCAAGGCCCAATATATGAGCTCATTCTCTCATGTTCCTGATGAGGTTCTTAGGAGGCATTTATACAAGATCTGTTAGTTTTCCCTTTTCCCTTAAAACAGATTTTAAATTTATGAATACACCCCTAGTTGTTTAATCTCCATTAATGTGTCATGTGCTAAACAAATTTAAGCAAGCACAAAATTTTGCATGTTTAGATTAATTAAATCATTAAGCCAGTAGTTGCTATGCTGCAAATATCCATTTGGCCTGTTGAATTTATTATCTAATATCTGTGGGCACTGATTAGCAGTTTTGCTCATTATTAAACTAAATTTGTTGCATAAATCAAGACCCTAAAACACTTACCATGGTTGTTCCCTGAGCCATTTTTAAGCTTTCTGACTCAAATACTTCATTTAGTTTAAAAAAGATAAACATGTATTAATTTCTTGAACATAATCTTAAATATAAACTGTTACAATATTTGAACAATCCTCTATCAACTTGTCTTTTGTTTCTGTATATCCTCTACATTTACTTTTCCATTTAATGTAAAGGTAATGAAACAAAACAGAAAAAAAAATTAGGTTATCTTTAGAATAGCCATGTTCAGCTACAGCGCAAGCTATAGCACAAACAACTCAAGCCATGTTTCTGTGCGTGTGTGTGTGTGTTATAAAAGAGGTTAACCGGGAAAAAGTGAATGAAAAAAAAATGTTCCAGTAAGGCAATGAATAATTACAAAGTATGTATGAGAATTACATCATATAGACTTCAAATATTTCTGGAAATTTTTGATCATTTGACATATTATGGTTTAGCTAAAACAATGATCCAGTGATGGAGAACTTTCTTGTCACGTTCTCATATTTGATGCATCCATTTAATTATGTTGGTCACATGTAAAATTTTAAAAAGAAAGATTTCAAATAGCATATGTCCTGTTATATGTGTAACATATAGAAGAAATGAAAATATAATGCATCTGTTTGAAATTTACATACATATGGATGTATATATGTGCATGTATTCTTATATACTTGTGTGAATATGCATATATTTGCACACAGGATTACATGCAATCATCATTTTAATCTCTGGATTTTATTTTTTAAATGTGAAAATTCTTCTGAAACAAATGGATGCTGTTCAATTTGATTATGTATTCACTAAAGAATCATTTGTTGGGAAATGAGGCAGAGAACAGATGAGTTTAATGAAGGCATAGAATAACAATTTTTCTCTGTCTGGACAAGACAGTATGTAATATTAATAATTTTTTGTGCATGAAATAAAATAAATCCCTACAGAACATGGAAGACAATTTTGCATTCCTTAGTTACCTTCAATATTGGATCAAAATGATGTGATTTTCTTTTGAATCATGGGAATCCAATATATTCTGGTTTTATTTGTAATGATTTATCACAAATTATTGTTAAATGATCTTATTGATTAAAAATGAATATTTCTTAATGTTTATTAATGCAGTCTTTGACCTTGTACATTTCATATACAATTCTATGCATTTTTAAAATCCTATTCTGGAGAAGATTATGCTAAATTTTATGTTTATTTTGAAAGGTCACAGTCTTTCTCTTTTCACTTACTTTATAGTGGTGTTTATATGCTAAGAATCTTACAATCTTTTCAGAGTTTGTGTTTATTCATTTTTATCCACAAAAACAGTAATTCCTATATGTTAATATATTGTATGCAGAATGTGATTACCAATGACTATTCATAAGTTATTATACTTTATTCCACTACTAATAAAAACATATTTTTACATTTATTTTATATTTAATGTATTTTTTCTCAGTGCAAATATCCTGAATTGTTGGTTTCTGGCTACTTTTGTCATTATTGAGCAATTATAATTATAAACAATCTTCTAACAAATCAGAAATCCTCTTTACAAAGGCAATAGAGGAAGAAAACACTTGTAATTGAATAAGCCTTAAATTAGAATGTGATATTCATGATAAGCAATCCACTAAGAGACTGCAAACACAGAAAGAAACCTCACCCCTTTATATAACCAAGCATATACAATGCATTATACCCATGTTTTCAAGATAAACCATAATTAGTCCTCAATTAAGAAAATTTGACAGGACCATTTGTCACACATAGTTCAACATAACTTTTCCTGGTAATTGGGGTGACCATGTGTGTTGGTTAATTGGATTGTGTCCAGAAGATAAACGCATTTCTCATATCTTTATGACAGGAGGTAGGTTTGCAACATGGAGCAAGGTTCCCACAAAATTTAGGCTCCTACCTTCCCACAGAAAGTGGAAAATTAAAAGAAGAATGCTTTCTCTCCTGATGATTTTTACTTTTCAAAGAGATGTTCCCAGGTTCTTGAGAAAGACATTCCTGAGCCATTAAACTGACATAAGGCCTATCTCAAGAGGTCTATCTAGTTTTCAGAAAAATGTGTGTGTTTGTGTGTGTTTGTATTTATTTTAGAGAGGGAAAGGAAAAAGGGCTTACTATTTTAAGTTTTTATTTTTAAGTTAGTGCTCTAAGGAAAAGAAGGGGGAGTAGCTCTCCCCTTACTTTCAATATTAAGCCTCTTATATTTGATTTTAATTTGTCCTTAGACTATCGAAGCTGCAATCATTTATTTAAACAACACCAAGGAATACTATGCAGCCATAAAAAGGAACAAGAGTATGTCCTTTGCAGGGACATGGATGAAGCTGGAAGCCATTATCCTTTGCAAACTAATGCAGGAACAGAAAACCAAACACTGCATGTTCTCACTTATAAGTGGGAGCTGAACAATGAGAACACATAAACACAGAGAGGGGAACCACACACCCTGGGGCATGATGGAGGAGGGTGGGGAGAGCATTAGGAAAAATAGCTAATGCATGCTGGGCTTAATACCTAGGTGATGGGTTGACAGGTATAGCAAACCACCATGGCACATGTTTGCCTTTATAACAAACCTGCACATCCTGCACATGTAACCCATAACTTAAAATAAAATAAAATAAAACAAAATAAACAGAAAGCAACCTGATGCTACCTTAATTTTGGCTATCATAACCAATTATAATCTGGGCTCATCAATATTTTTATATTCAAGACCTGTTTATTTTCCTTAAAGTAAGACATTGGAGTGGTAGTTGCACGTTTCTTTCACAGAAATTTTCCATCTGGATGATTTTTCACAGGGCCATAGCTGGAGGTTTTCTTTGCTTTTTGCCTTTGATTTGAAAGGTGATGTTCAAATGTTGTGGTTGGCTAAGTAGAATACTGTTCTCCTGAAAATGCTTTGGATATTTTTCCTGTCTGTGCCCTCATATAACACATTTCTTAGTCATATTATTCTGACTTCAGAAAATATTCTGTCCCAATGCATCACTTCTAAATTAGCTTAACTTTAGCAAAGCCCTATTTCCAAATAGATATTTTGTGTAGTCCTGTGGTATGTTGCATTAAAAAACAGTGACTGTGTCACTTATGCCATATCACATGTTGTCCAAAACACCATTTTTCCTGAGAAAAACTAATGATTAAAAACTATAAAAATACTTTATACGTAATAATATTAATCTCTTCATGCTCCAAATTCTGATGAGTACTATGTACACATTCTACAGATGTGTAGAAGAATTTGGTGTCATGTTGAAGAAAATTATTAGCAAAGTACAGCAAATTCCAAATAAATTTTATCCTTTGCAAAAAATATGTATTCTCTTTGGTTTTCAAACACAAATCTATATTTAAAAATAAAACAAAAGCAAAGATTTTCCCCTTTCAAGTTCACAAAGAATGTTTTCTGCAGATACTTGTAATTATACTACTAACTAATGCTTTGGAGGTATTGGAAAAATAGATTCTCTGGCTCCATGACCAGTGTCAAAAATTTTTCTCCTATACGAAAAACCACTTTGTATTTTAATGTTTTCT
This sequence comes from Colobus angolensis palliatus, assembly GCF_000951035.1. Classification (NCBI taxonomy): domain Eukaryota; kingdom Metazoa; phylum Chordata; class Mammalia; order Primates; family Cercopithecidae; genus Colobus; species Colobus angolensis. The sequence continues at coordinate 9,391,433 of NW_012123376.1, forward strand.
CATTGTTATAAATTATTTTTATGTACAGAATAACACATACTCAGTCATAAAGCAACATCACTTACCAATATGGTGGCATCTTTATTCAGCTTTAGACTACTGTATCCACATGGAAACCACTTTCTAGGGGAAGAATATATAATCGTAGAAAATCTATGCCATATCTGCTTTTCCTGAATTTGTTTTTTAAAATTCATATATCAATTCATTGCGTTCCATGTCTTCCAGCCATATCATGATAATTCATTTCTGATACAACAGTGAAAATCTAGCTCTGATTAATTCAACACCATTAAAATTGCCTTACAAAATCATAAGAAGAAATAGTCCTCAGAAGATTCTCTTCAATTAAGCATCTATATGTAAACATTGGGTGCGTAAAAGCAACACATTTAATCATATACCAAAAATGTACCATGAAATTTTATCAGCTCTTAACAAATATTTCCAAATTTACATAAGATTACAGAACCATTGATAGAGATTTGAGGATTCATTGTCCACCCTATTCTTGAGATTGTATCTTTCCTTGTGCCTTTGTTGTTGCTGTCATCCTTAACCTTCAGATGGAGTGGAAAGTAAATGTCCAAATAATGCTTATTTTGTATTTAAGATAATAGAAAATCAACTACATGAAATTTTTTTTTCTATCTTTAGTTTTAAATTTTTCCTCTGACATTAAATTATCATATCTATCCTATACATTTCACTTCCTAAACATTTTCATGTAAAATAGTCTTAAGCCCTGAAGAAACAACTATTGTTATAACTTCTTTTATTCTGATCATTTTCTCCTTGTTCTATTCTTTTGAACTTTTTGTTTGTTACTTTCCTACACTAATATTACAGAAAGTTAATCTGCATTTACCTTACAATAGACAGCATAGATAAAATGAGAAAAGGTTCAGACAAACCAGTTTTAGTAAAAAACACATATATCTGGAATAAAACACTATAAAATCCTCAATTCGTGGAATTTCTCTTCTATACTTGATTTTTAGAAGAGAAAAATCACAGAAAATAAAGATAGATTGTTTTTGAGAAGCACTATATGTTCCTGCTGTCAATGTAGATTGAGTTAATTTCTTTTGCTTTTAATGTCTTAAGCCAAAAATACATCAAACTTCAGTAGTGCTGCACTCTGAAAAGTTCTGAACCATCAATTAACTATTAAATATTGATGCAGGAAAGCATTAAATAGAATATTTTAAACCCTTTCTTCCTTTCTTCCCCCCTCTCATTGGAAGCTTAATACTGATCTCTGAGTTAACAAGGGCAGGGCATTGATCATGTTTCATGCCCAGAACTCGAGTTTAACTGAAATTGTGTTCTATTTTGTTGTTGTTGTTGTTGCTTTTTAGAACATAAAGCACTGCTTGGTTGATTGAACCTTGTCTTTTGTTAATGATTAATTTAGTCCAATCACTTTCAGGTTATAAAAAAGGCCTCTATCTTACTGTATTTATTTGTACTTCATTTATTGATAAGTACTACTACAGAGAGGCTCACATCACATTTACACTCCCTGAAAGTCTCTCTAGGTGATGTAGAACTCATTAAATAGTTGACTTCACATAAGCAGCAGATGTATTCAATTTTCTTTCTTTATTGTCATATTTTCAGTGGCTATTTTCTACCAAGATTAATCATGAGAACACACTTTGTTTACTTGTAACGTTATAATTTAATGTTTAAATTATGCAGGTAATTTAATTTTCTAAATTATTTTATCATCTTGTTTTCCTTGCAGTATGAGTACCCTCTCCCACCCTGCAATGCTTTATATTAAGATAACTAAACTATCAGAATTTTATACTATTTCAATATTTTAAATCCTGTAACCATTGCAGATCTTTTTTTTACTGGCTTATTAAAAATTCATTGTTGTCAGATAATTACAAATTAAAATATGTTCTAGGCCAATTGTTATTCTGTCTGAATCAACTCATATTTCCTTGAAGCTTAAATCATAGCTGATCATTACTTGTTACATACTAATTGATTTCTGTTTAATTTGGCTGCTTTCTGTATTGCAGTAGATCACACTACTTGACAAGACTCCTAAAGTGAGATTTCTACTCTTAGGTTTTTTGTTTTTTGTTTTTTTTTTAAGATAGTTACCATTTATGTGTAAATTTTGGTTTATATTGGCTTAATTTTCCATACTGCTATTACCTTTAATGTGATTTATCTTAAGATAAATGCAATATTAGAAAAATCTAGATTTAAACAAGAAATATATTAGATCATGTGTTTACAAAATATTGGCATGAAAAGAGCTGCATAAAGTGTGTGAGATTCTGTGTAAACCAATATATCACTGGTTTATTATGTGCAAAACAATAAATTAGGTCTAATATCAAAATTATTCAGAGACAAAAAATGGAATTATGGATTGATGCCTCCTTAGGGATATTAATACAAAATTCCCATAGAATGTTTTAACTGAAACAAATATAGAAAACAAACTTCTGTTTGGTTATTATAGACTGACATTAATTTGAAACATTAAATAATAAAGAACAAGTGAAGTACATATTTTTAAACATCAAGTAAAGATTGTCTAGAGTCTTGGTGTAATTCTGTATTTCTTTTAAAATCATTCTTTTACAGAACCACATGCTTTGGGTTTATTTGGATATTGATATTTAAAAGAAAGAAAACTTTGTGCTAAATTATATGTTCTATTATGTTATATGTTTAATGAAAGAAGAGAATAAATCACTATGAGGAAATAAATGGAGAAAGAGAGCTATATGTAAAGAAAGTACAAATTTTTTAAATCTAGGGAGTTAAAGATTTACTCTTTTATACTTAGTTTTAGGATTTCTGAGTATGAGCTAGAAAAGTAAATTTTAAGAGACATTGTTTTCAGCCTATAGTATATCTGTGCAATAAATATCAAAAGCAAACACTGAGAACAAGTTTCAACAAATAGTTGTATGTTGCAATTAGCTTAACTTCCAGTCATTTTCTGAAAATGGTAAATGTAGATTAGATTTAGATTTCCTTGAAGGGACCCTCATTCTCTGCTAAATAGCATGTCGATTTTTTGTGGAACAACCAATTCATAGTTTAACATGAACTTAGATAACTTTCAAAAAGACTTTGTTTCATGTTTATTATGTTTAATATCTTTAGAATATTAGTTGGAGTTATTAATCATGTTAAGAGCTTTTTATAGATTTAAGAATTTCTTATCAAAGCCTCAATATGACCATTATCTCATGGTACTTAAATTACCACTCTGGAATACAATTGCCATCAATTTTGTTTGGTTGATTGGTTAGTTTAAATCATAGTAACCTATATAAATGTATAAAAATAGGAAACCTTAAAACAACATGAAACAAATTTACATGACATCTATGGAAATGGACTGAGAATTAATTTTGTTAGCATTCTCCTTATTTTTCCCATTGGATGATGAAGCTTTGTGTGCACAAAATCCATAACACTCTGCTTTTAATTTGGCCAATAAGGCATGCCATTGGTTCATGACATGACATAATATATTGGATTGTGCCTTCTTATTAAATCATACTTTTTAAAAATTATACTTTTATAGAACCACATGGAATAATTTGAATATTAATATTTAAAGGAAAAATATTTTTCTTCCTAATAAATATCTGTGTGAAATTTCTGCAGTCACACAATCTTACCAGATGTAAAATTATTTCATTTAGCTATAATATGTATTCTCAAACTTTTTAATTTCTTAAATTAGAGAACTTTTCAATCAAGTGCAGTATTATTTGGAATATAAAACAGCTGTTGTAGTTGAATATAGGATAAGAGACCCAGAGTTCAGCCTGTTGCCCACCCCAGCAGGATTCATCCCAGCACCCACATCACCAGCATCCCTACCTCTCCAAATAACCCCCAGGCACTTAGGAGCCTCTAGGGATCAATGAAACTCTGGTTTTCAAGTTATGGCATCATATATGACTATCCCATATAACTATTTTGTAATTAATATTTTAATATTCATGAGATTCCACTCTATACTTTTTAATTACATTTTATTTTCTTTACTGATCCACAATAATTGTGTATATTTATGGGGTACAGAGCAAGGTTTTGCTACATATAAAATATACTGATCAGATCACAGTAATTAGCATATTCATCATCATAAATATTTATTGAATGCTGGAAACATTGAATATCCTCCTTCAAGCTATATTAAACTAAATGATGTATTTTTGTTACCTGTGGTCATCCTACAGTGGTATCAAATGCTAGTAGTAATTCCTTCTATCTAGCTGACAATTTTGTTGTAATTGAAGAGCTCTCAGAGTTGATTGCTTTCTTTCAAGTACACTGGCTCTTTCTAATCTGTAAGTATAAGTATGATGAAAAGTTATGTAGGTACAGGAACATTTTATTTATAAGGTAAACATGCAGTAACTCTACAGTTAGTTGGGTTTAAAGAATAGGACACATTTAATTTTCTTTTGAAAGTAGGTGAGAGATAACCAACAACTAAAGCAACATTTTGGCTTAGGTAAAAGTGAACATTTTATATAACATGTACATCTGAAAAGAGCAAAAGTCAAATGGAAAATGGGAAATCCTTCAGAAATATTGATTACTAAGGAACTTAAAAGTCTACTTTTTTCTGTTCTTTTTTTGTAAAACTATGAAATTTTTTTAAAAATTCTCATAATAATGGAGTTGTAATTCCCTTGAAAAAATAGAATTTTTCTCTGTAGGTTTTTTGTTTTTTACTTCAACACTCTGTCTGCATTAGAACCCCAAGCCATACAATTACATGGCATATATCATACTGTCAGCTATATTGCATTTCATGAATTATCTTCAAGAAAATAACTTGTTTAATCAGCTTTAAACATAATCCTCAGGAATTTTATCCTGAATCTTTCTCCAGTGAACATAGAAATGAAAGACAAGGTATAATAGATAGTAGGGCAGAAAAATTATTTAGAAATTTCCTTGTGCACTGATTTTAATTTTATTTAATTTTTCAACAGTTTAAATAAACATATGACATGTGCATATATACATGTGTGTGTATATATATATATATATACACACACACATATATATATATATGAGATCCTCTCCTCTGAGTGCAAAATAAAATAAAAAGTAATAACAGTAAAAAGCCGATGGGCAAAAATTGATTCATAAATGAGATGGTGGCATTCATCTCAACGTTCTTATTGGAAACCTAAATCTCAGTAAATTTGTAGCCTAAGGATACAATGGGCTTAAAGGATTTCTGTCTCTGAAGAAAAATTAGAAGGCCTTTGAGGTAAGGTAAATGGAAAAGGTTGTTTGGGCAAATCTGGAGCTCTAGCACTATTAAATGTTAAGCACCATCAAGGGGTATCTCCGTCATTAACAAGAGTAGCATGTGGGAGATTGTTTCAAGCAGGAGAAAAATTACAGATGTCTATGTGAAGGTGGCCCAATGCCATAGGGAAGCTCTGTCAAGCAAGAAATGATTTTTTACAAAGTTATTGTAAAGAAAAAGTGAAGAGGTTATGGTCAGTTTTTCTCTTCCTTTGCCCAGTCTCCCAGAATATCAAAGAACAAGATAGCTGCAAGAGGGAGGGAGGAGCAGAGATATCTTAGAGGTGAGCGACATTCAACCAAAAGCATGAGGTCCACTGAAGATGTGAAAGTTCATGAATTATTATCCTCTACCTGTTTAGCATTCTTGATTCTTTGGGCAATATTTTATTTGGTTTGAAAGTTAGTTTCATGAATGATTTTATAACCTCCAAAACTTTCTTATGTATTTTTTTAATTATGCTGCAAGTTCACTTCTGCTGTATTGCTGAATCATTCATTCCCATGAAAAAAGATGATTTAGGAAGTGATTCAGGAAGTCTACCTCTGACGATCTTAGAAACCTGAACCCCATATACACATAGAGTACTGTATTATTTTCACGTAGCACTAGGCCATCCATCTGCCAATTCTGATAAATAACCTGAGGTTCAGAGCTCAGAAAACAGACATTGATGTTCTCCCAGCTGGAAGCATGTAGTGATGACAGCAGCTAAGTAGATTTCATGGTTACTGAGGGTGGTTTACCTTTAGAGTGCTAACACAACATTGCCTTCAAATTTTCTTTATATAATTGCTCAGAAGATGGTAGCTAATGAAGATGAGATCTGAGATCTTTTTTTTCTATTTAATATGATGTTCTTTTTCTTTGTATGTTTGTGTTTTTTATTGTGTTCTAACTCCTTGATTTATACCGTAGTCTTTTTGTTTTGTTTTGTTTGAGACAGGGTCTTACTCTGTTTCCCAGGCTGGACTACAGTGGTTCAATCATGTCTCACTGTAGCCTCAACCCTCTGGGCTCAAGGGATCCTCTTATTTCAGTTTCCTGAGTAGCTGAAACTAGAGTTTTGTGCCACCGTGACCAGCTAATTTTCAAATATTTTTTGCAGAGACAAAGTCTCACGATGTTTCCCAGGCTAGTCTGGAACTCCTGGGCTTGAGTGATCTTCTTGCCTTGGCCTCCCGAAGTGCTGGGATTACTGTGCCCAGCTGATGGGTGCCATACTTGCAGTGATAATATTAATTTTATTTTCATTTTTCCTGCTAATAAGTTACATTCATATGGTCAAAGAATTAGTAGTGTTTCAGTCAATAAAATCTACTTACTTTTGCAACAACAAAAGTGTTGATTCCATGATGATATGAGAGGTTGTTTAAAATCTGTTTTTAGAAATAACAGATTATGTTACTACCAGGAACTTTGAATTTATTTCCACGTGTGCCACCTAAAATTTTAAGTCATGAGTATATTGTATAATAATAGTATTATGGTGGGGTTTTTTGATGTGTCAATATTTTGCAACTCCTCTTGTCTAGTGGTGAAATATATTTCGCCACACAATCCATCTAGGAGTGTAATTTCCCTTCCTTGGGCCAATTATGTATTAACAAATGTGGTGCCAGCAGAGACTTGAAAAGTGTTTTCATATTGGATTTTGCTCTGTTTATTGCTGTGAACCTTGAGACGTCTGTACCAAGTAGCCTGGGTTAGCCTCCTGGAGGAAGAGAGTCCCAACCATTCTAGCCATATCAGCTGAGTCCAGACCTCAACTGATGTTGCTGCAAAGGCAAACAGGTGCATACTTAGATCTTTTCTCAGGAATGCATATGATGTCACAGTGATTACTTTGTTCCAAAAGGCATTGCTTCGGTTAAAAACTAGAATCAATGAAAATGAACAATCTATAATTTAATTTCTGAATTTTAAAATTTTTTTAATGTATCCCCCCCCCCCTGTGTGTGTGTGTGTGTGTGTGTGCATCCATTACATAGCATTACTTCGGATCACTGATATTTTTTCATTTTGCAAATATTGTGTCATTAATCTGTCATTATGCTGATACTTTCCCTACTTTTAATTTATTTATACTCATTTCTCCCTGTATCTATTGAATAATCTAATTAAAGCTATTAGCCATCATTTAGTTAACAAGGGTATACTCTGACTCTTACTTGTGAATGTGTTCCCTTGCTCCTGTCTCATAGCTAGAACTTTTCAATAAGGTCTTTGTTTGATGTGGGTTGAAATGGAGCAAGCTTATCTCACAGAGATATAATGTGCTAACCCAATAGTCTTGACCAAAGATAAGTCACTCATTTAATGGGCTCTGCTTGAAATGCAGAGGGTTGACCACAAAAGACCACTTTTTGTCTGTTTGTCTTAGGTCCAAACCAAAACTGAATTTGTTGGTCATATATTCTTATTCTAAGATCATTTGTTCACCTTGGCACACTGCAGTACAGTCTAATGTAATTGCTAGTCCTTTAAAAGAAAAGAAAAGGAAAAGAAAAGAGAAAAAGACCAGTGGCATCACAGGCCACTCCTGAGGTTCTCTGACAGAATAAATGAGGTTATCATCAAGTCTTCTGCCTAGTGTTAGTATCATTAGCTTTTCATTTTATGACAATGCAACTATTTTTAAGATAAAATAAAGAATAGTGGGGAATGTGTTAAGGGATCTGATTTCTGAAATATTGTTTTAAGTTCTTAAATGAAGAGATAAAATATTTTTAAAGCAGCATATTTTATTTTGAAAAATAGATTGATAAGGCAGGAAGGAAATTTGATTATTCTTATTTATTCAGGAAGTTTGCTCAGGAATGCAGCAATAAGAATCTGTTAAAAAATAAGGGGAGAGTCCGGGCGCGGTGGCTCAAGCCTGTAATCCCAGCACTGTGGGAGGCCGAGACGGGCGGATCACGAGGTCAGGAGATCGAGACCATCCTGGCTAACACAGTGAAACCCCGTCTCTACTAAAAAAATACAAAAAACTAGCCGGGCGTAGTGGCGGGCGCCTGTAGTCCCAGCTACTCGGAAGGCTGAGGCAGGAGAATGGCTTAAACCCGGGAGACGGAGCTTGCAGTGAGCTGAGATCTGCCCACCGCACTCCAGCCTGGGCGACAGAGCGAGACTCCGTCTCAAAAAAAAAAAAAAAAAAAAAAGGGAGATATACATTTACATTAATTTTAGTTGCATCAGATTTTTTTTGAGGGATAGTAAAGGTCCCAGCTATATTGAAAAACTACCTAACTAGTTTCAATTTCTCACAGATAATCAAAACTTTATATAGTACAAAGAGAATTTTCTATTTTTATGTGTCTCATACAGGAAATAAAAATTCTCTTCAGAAAAATAATGCATATATGCATTTAATAAAATAGATAAATGCATACACCACCTACTCGATATTTTGGAGTTGTTGGGGCACTCTCCATGAACCCCCATACCTCGGTCACTCAAATTTCTAATTCTACCCAACCCCCCTGCCCCCAATCATATGCCTTTGTTTTCTAATGATATGCCTTTCTACAAACAATTTTCTCCAACTGGGATGACTGTATCACTTTCCTTACGTAACAGAATTTTATTTATCTACATTTTAAATACCACCTTGTTTTCGCAGTGTTCTTAGCTTATTGCTAGTTGCAATTAAACTGTTCACCTCATATTCTTAAGACAGGTGCTTCTTAGCACTTAAAAAACTGCCTCCCATTTCCATCGTGAGCCTCTGCAGGCCAATAACTATATTTCATTCCTTCCTCTATCAACTACCATTCCTTGTGTATATTTGGAGTTAAATAAATGCTGTTTGAATTAGGAGTGATACATTTTGATAGCCTTTAATATAATGAAGACTATTATAAAAATATTTAAATCATATTTTTCTAGAGTTAGAAATGATCTAGAAAAATATGAATTTGGGTTTAAATAAATGTTATAGCAGCGTAATGAATCCATTGATCCTGAATGATAACTGAAACTTAAATGAATTACTTATTTAAGGATTGTGTGGTGACAGTATCTAATGTTTATCAACTTTGTTCAATATTTTAGCAACTTTAGGAAACTTGTAAACAAAATAAAACGCCTAGGTTGTTTTTAGCAGTAATATTTAGTATCGATCTTGGAATTGTTGCTTTTGTGAGAAATTCTGTACTGAATGATTAATTCTGTACTCCAAAATGATTCTGTTGAGTATATATTTTATTTGGATTGCTTTGAGATATTGCACTGTGATTCAGTGTTCTATTAATATCATATAAAACTTGTAAGATACAGTTCATAAGGTGAGGGTATCCCTTTTCCTTAACCACAAGTTTCTGTAATAACCAAATCACAGTCCTTTGATAAATTAAAAAATTAGCCAGATGCTTTTAGTTCCTCGCAAAGCCACTGACTCAAATCAAACACAACATACTACTTGACTGGGTTCTCCCAAACAATCAAAGTGTCTACAATGGGTTTGGAGGTAATCTTACTTGTGAGGTGTAGGTTTTGGGCTTCTTACATGAAAGAAAACATACACAAAGGAGGAAAGGCCAAATTATAGTTTGACTATGTAAATGGTAACATCAGCTCACACCATCTGTATAACCTACATGTAGTGAGCTGCAGATTAAAAAAATGATGATAGTATTTCTATTGGCTGTCATTTTAAACTCTTGGAACAGTTAGCAAGAAGTTATATTTCTCTGTTCCATAAAGTGAAGAAACAAAAAACCTTCTTACAAAAATTATGTTTATTTCACAGTGGAAGTAGCATTCTTAGACTTTTCCTATCGAAACAGCTAATTTCTTGCTAAACAGAGAATATGATTAAATAGAGCAAGAAATGACAAACTATTTCAAAGAGTTTTATTCTTTTTTTTTTTTTTTTTTTTTGAGAGGGAGTCTCTCTCTCTCTCTCCCAGGCTGGAGTGCAGTGTTGCAATCTCGGCTCATTGTAACTTCCGCCCCCCTGGGTTCAAGTGACTCCTCCTGCCTCAGCCTCCCGAGTAGCTGGCACTATGGGCGCGTCCCCCGATGCACGGCCAATTTTTTTGTATTTTTAGTAGAGACGGGGTTTCACTGTGTTAGCCAGGATGGTCTCAATCTCCTGACCTCGTGATCCACCTGCCTCGGCATCCCAAAGCGCTGGGGTTACAGGCGGGAGTCACAGCGCCCAGCCTAAGAGTTTTATTCTTAAACATTGAGTAGACAATCAAATGGTAAGAAATTATAATCGAGTAAGTTAAAATGAACATGATGTTGTAAGTGGGTTTATGCATTTATTTATTTTATTAAATGTCATTTTTTCTGAAGAGAATATTCATTTCTTTAATCACATTATGCAAATAGTTCATGACACCAAAATGAACCAATGCAAATAATAATAATAATAATAATAATAATAATAATTAAAAATATAAACCACATGCACACACAATTTCAAGAGCATTCTTATGCTCACGTATGGACCTTATTTAGCAGAGGACAAAATGTAAATGATGTCTAAAAGACTACTAAACATGGTAGGGGGTTCAAGTAAAAGGAGGAATTTAAACAAGATGAGAGGTAATCATGTGTTTCAGTGGAGAGTAAATAGAGGATTTGTATTTACTATTTGAAATCTAGTTGTCTATTTATCGTTTATCCCTCCATATTGTTTAGGTAGTGTTGACCAAAGAGTCATAGTCTGACAAGACACTGGACTTCATAGTACCTTCAGCATTGGAAATGTTTATGAAATATAATCTAAAGTAATTACACTGAATGTGGGAGTTCACACAACGATATCTTTCATATAAAGAAATGCTAAAAGAACAAGGCTCTCTTGAAGTAGCAAATATCAGTCAACTCCTTAATATTTTATTTATTTATTTATTTATTTATTTATTTATTTATTTATTTATTTATTTATTTATTTTATTCATTTGTTTGAGACAGAGTCTCACTCTGTCACCCAGCTGGAGTGCAGTGGCATGATCTTGGCTCACTGCAACCTCCACCCCCCAGGCTCAGGAGATCCTCCTGCCTCAGCATCCCAAGTAGCTGAGTCTACAGGTGCACACCACCACATGAGGCTAATTGTTGTATTTTTACAAAATACACGCCACCACGCCCGGCATTATTTTATCTTTAATGTGAAATGATTAGCTTTTTGAGATGAGTGAAATATCAGGATAATTACTTAAATGACTTCACAACATTTTACCTTATTCAGATTATTATTAGCATGGGTGCCATCTAGTAAAGACATAACCTATTCTTCTAATATGGAATATAACTGTGAAATTCCAAAGGTAAGCCAAAATTATTATTTATTAAGAGAACAGAATGCAATTTCTGTCCTTTTTAATAAAAATAAGAGTACTTTTCTATCTCATTATGATAGGTTAGGTGTGTAATGATATATGCTTTAGTCTCAAGACATTACCCAGAATGATTTCATGAAGCATGGGATTCTCATTGGCTTTCCAGAGGAAGATTTAAGTTCTACACTGAAAAGGGACAACGACATGAAGAGAAATAGATTAGCTGATCCTCTGTTCCATATCCATATGAATAGTCATTATGCAGACTAGATGAGGTACATTTTTCAAGATCTAAATAGGATGACTGGTGGACGGTGTAAGTTTTGTATTATTATGTAGATCTCTGAGGCACGACTTCAAGTGGTAGGCAATTAAACCACAAAGAGACTGAAGAAAGAAATGGGGACTGCCATTGAGTTGCTCGTTTTTACAGCAGCACCTGGCACACTTCATTTCTTGGGCACACATGGATATAATTCAATTTTTGGGGATGAAATTGAAATACTTTCAGGAAATCTTAGAGTAATTAAATGATTCCGCTTCATGATGAAAACTTTTTGTTTTTAAGTTTGAAGTAGCGTACTTCCTTTTACCCATCTTTTATCTGCATTCTCCCTTCCAATGTAAGTTTGCTCTTGTGAGGAGAAGGAATAAATACTATAATTAAAAGCATCTCTGATAACATTGCACTTCAGGAAATTCACTTTTGCTGTGCATCTTCTTTGAGACAAAAAACGCACAACAGATGGTGTGTTTAATGTTAATCTCCTTATTATTCACTACCCAGTATTGCAAGAAATCTTCACATAGCAAAATGTGGTCTGGTTTCATAATTATGCTATCTTAATGCTTATTTTAGCTCATCCATAGAATGATACTGAGTTGCCAGTGACAATGAAGTTTCAAAGTTTTAAAACTTTCATTTGCTTTTCAAAATTTGTTGTAGTCAGCTAAACCATTTTCCAGACGTAATCTATTTACAATGTTTTGCTGTCTGGAATTCAAAAATGACCATTTCATGGTTTCTATTTGTGATGAATGTGAGGCATTGCTTATTTTCTGGTAAAGTTTAGTAGCTCTCATAGCATTTTCAAAAATGGGTATAAAGATTTTAATGTAAGAATTACAGCTTCATAAATGAAAAGATATCAGTGGAAATAAAATTTGGAGAGGCTGTAGCCTATAGATCAGAGTTGCTGACCACCACTGTGGATAGAAATAACACCATGTTCAGCATTAAGAAGACACTCACCTCTGTAATCTTTCATAGTCACTTCTGTCTTCTCCTGTTCAGATTATTCTCAGTTATTTTTGACATCAGCTTTCATGGATAGGGGAAAAATCATCAAAATTAATGTGGCAATTATTGAGATTATTGTCTTTTTAACAATTTTGAGACATATATTTGCTTATAGGATACACTCAATTAAAGTGTACATTTCTATGGCTTTTTGAATGAAGTGCCTCATATTGTTAAATGCTAAGCTGTACAGTGTGGGGTGGTGGTGGGAAGTATTTGTCAATTGTAAGGACATCTTTTTGGGGTGATAAAAATGTTCTAAAGTTGATAGTGTTAATGACTGTACAACATTTTTATCACCCCAGAAAGATGTCTATACCATTGACAAATACTTCCCACCACCACCCACTCTGTATTTCTGAGCATTTGACAATATTAGGCACTTCAATCAAGGTTTAATGACTTTTTCTACACATGCATTTATGCTAATAACAGACATATACTTATTTAGCAAGCATTTATTGGCAATTTCCCAGGTGCCAGACAGAATGATAGGTATCGAGGATAGAAAACTGAATATAACACGAGATCCTAGGCCTCCAACAACCTAGTAAGAAAAAAATCTCAAAATAAGTAGTTGTATATGCCAATAGTTCTTAGAAAAAAAGACAAATAATTTAACAAAGTTGTTTTAAGTTGATACGTAATTATAAGAGAATATTTGGTTAGATTTACATGAGATAAAGAAGATACAAAGTTTGTATACAGATACTATAGGAAATTATTTATTAACTTTTAATTAAAATATTCATTTACTCTAACAATAACATATTTCTATTAGACTTGAATCTATAATCTTTAGAGATGTATAGATCCTATTGCTCCTGGAAACTTAAGAGATAAAAGATATATAAAAGAAAGGTATTTGAACATCTTCAAAAATCTTTTTATGGTGTAGATCTAATTTTGACTCTGAAAATATTACCTGGACTTTTGAAATTATCTCCAGTATCAGCTCACTTAATGTGCTCCAGTGAGGGGTCTTTGAAGATTACTTCTTTCTAACTTAATAGTTAAGAACACTAGTTTTGTCAAATAGATCTAAGATGAATCCTACCTTTATCATGTTTCCTTCCTTGCTACCTTTTATCCTTCTTTCTCTCCTCAAATATTTAAGAGCCTACTGTGTGCCAGACACTATTTTAGTATACTCATTTAGACAATCAAGCCACTTCAAATGTTTTTATTGGATGGGTATACATAAATATGTCCAATCTAACTGACTTACATGCCCATTTTTTGCTATAATTTTATTGCCACAATTATTGTGATTGATAGTTTCCTTTTACCTCTTCTTTTCCCCATCACACCATGGTATCAGATGTCCAGGCTCACAGCAAAATTGTCAGCATAGAAAATCTATCTTTCTACCATTGGAATGTATTTCTCATAGCAGTCATTTTCCTATTCATGTTTTTGACCTTCAACAAATTAATGTGGCACTATTTTGTTTGGTAATAATTTAACATTGCTTGTCCCTGGTGCAATATTTTTCCAGTTTGAAGTTTAGCATTTTGGGCTGCTGATATACTTCAGTATATTTAGATGAAGTCATTTTATGTAGTAGATTTTATTATCTCCATTATGGAACACTTATTTTGATTTATATATTTATATTTTAGTTGTGGCTAATGACTACTGCAAAATAAAACTAATGGGAACATCAATTTTAGGAGAAAGAGTTTCTTATTTATTATACATGCCAAAACTACAGACAAGGCAATTAAAGAACCATGTACCTGTGGAATAGAGGGGCTTCTATTACATATGCAATTTTTGTGGCCATTAAACAATGGAGAGAAAGTTTATTTTACAGGTCCCAGTCCTTACTGGTTGATTTATAGATCTTCTTTATCTCCTACGGCAACAAAACAAAGGCCCACACTGCATGTCTCCAATAGGGTCAATGATGGAATTGTAAGTTACCTTGCCTTGCAGAGACATTAAAGCATCACTCAGATGTGCAAAGATTTAAGAAGCATAGAGACTGACTGGAAATTCACAGGAAGAGGAAAGTGTGGCTAGTTGGCAGAGAGCAAGGTGAACTCAGCTGGCTCCCAAAATGGCTACTGAATTGACTTGCTAAGCTCATATTATGTGTCATTATGTTACAATCATTGTTTTTAGCATTGTTTACACAGAAGAATAAATAAAAGAAATTAGATGTTCAATGGACCATTCAAAGCCTGACTTTCTTTTTTTTCTACTTAACGCATGAACCATTGGAAACTTCAATATAGCTTCTAGTTCTGTACATTTGTTCTTTTCTTGTAAAATATGCTAGTCTGAAATGGAAGCATTTGAGATCACTGTTTCAGAGGTGCTATCATAAGCAAAATTTCTAGTTGTTTCGTTCCCATGAGTCAAACTACAACCACTCAACAAACGTGTAGAGTGCTCATCCAGGCCCTACAGCAGGCTGACTACAAGTATTTCATCCTCTCGGCCATCCTGCAGGCTGGGTAGCTATTATCCTCACTCTAAAGATGAAAAACAGTTGTAGCTCATGAAACCTAAATAATTTGTTTGAAGTCAGACAACGAATAATATTCAACTCAAAAGTCAGTTCTCACTGTTGAAAACTCTCACTACAGCTTCAGCCTCCCCTGAGTAGGTAAATACCACATTCAAATAGGAAGATCATATGAGGCTAGAAGGTATGACGTTTTCCTTGATGCTGAAGAATGTTTTAACAAATTATCTGAAAAAGTAAATTTTTCTACTTTACAAATATCTTCGTAATATTACATTTTTTACTTGCTTCAGGTGTCTTTATGGAGCATATTGAATACGTTAGGGAAAATACATAAAATAAACTTTTAGATAATCTATATCTCTCTTGATAAATATACAGTATACCTTTTACATAGAGAAAAATATTAATTTTGATTTCAGGCTAATCATTAGTTGTGATTAAGGTACCAGAAATTAGTTTGCGATTATAATTTTTCTACCTTTCTCTCAGAATCCGCACTTTAAGAAATAATAAATCTCTGGCAGAAATTTATCAGCAGAGCTTACAGTTATATGTCCTATTTTTTCAACTTTTCACGTATCTGTCACTTTCTAGGTTTTAGCCAAATTTGCTGAGCATCTGAATCCTCAGTCAACAAAATGCTAAAATCCATAACTCTGAAAACCCTCTTTTAACCAATAACTAATGCTCTTCAACTCAAGTGGAACAGAAAAACTTAAGAAAATGTGAAAGCAATCTCCTATCAGTAAGCCAGGCTGTTTCTATTTCAATTTGTGTGTGTTAGCAGGGCGGGGAGTGGGTTACAAAAGTAATAGAAATACAGATATGAACTGTCTATCCTATGCAGTGTATTTCTGGGCTACTGAGTGACGAGGGACAATGACAAATCTCCAAAATAGGTGTCAGAGCATACCAAGCTTTCTTTCAATGTAAGTATTTTGTGCTTCAAATATAGAATTCATATAATATTGATAATACAGATACTATTTTTTAATGTCATTAATGAAACAAAATTTAAATTTTAAAAATGCTTTCATTATTCACTCTGGATTCTATTATTTACTTTATAATTCCTGTTTCTAAAGTCCAGGCTAGAGTTTTGTTCCTGCAAGTAATAATTCTATGCTTAAGATGAATCAATTCTGGAAATAATATTTTTTATGTTAAAATCCATCTTAATTTATATATTATTGGCAAATAGTATACATGGTAATATTTCTAATTTTAATTTCCTATATATTTATTTGTTAGTAGACTGGTTCACTGACAAAATCAATAACAATAATTCTGATCTCATGTAACAGTAGCAAAGATTTTTAAAATGAATTTAAATTATATAATACCAGGTTATTTTTCAGTGAGATAGTTGTGTCAATTACTTTTTCCATCAGGTTATGTGTTGTTTTTATTCAAGCAGTTATAATATCTTCATAATTATATGTATTGTATACACACAGACATATATAGTTTGATATTACAGTTTTTTAGTGTAAATTTATATGAAAAATAAAAATAAATATACTGCACTGATAGAAATGTTTTGCTTTGAATACGTTCACTGATGAGTTGTACCTGTTTTTATTTTAATTACCCAGTAGAAGCTATTTCTCAATCTCCTGGCAATGTATTTCATCCAGTATTTTTATAGCTTCTTTTCTCCCAGGATTTCATTGCACACAAGAATGGAAAATTGAAAAGGAGTGAGATTGTGGCAAAATAATTGATGTCCCTTTAGGTTTTCCCCATGAGAATGCTCCCATAATAGCTTAAATTCCCCTATTTAGGTCTCACAGTTTAACTTGTCAATATGTAATTATGATTCCAAAACAAAACAGATTACTTTGCAGTTATGGTGTGGATTTTGTCATGCTGAATAAAAAAGAAGCATTGGCTAGAGGAAGTGAATGTCTCATTAGTAGTTTCTTATTTAATGATCTACCAAGGTTAGGACTCTAACTGTGAATGCTATCTTTAACAATCTTAAACAAGATCCTTCCATAGGCCAGAGGCCCTGTAATAGCCATAAAGGTTTAAATCTATGACCTGAAATTTCATTGCTATGATTATGGGCATTATTAAAAAAATATATATGTACACATAGCTCACGTAGCTCTGTGTGTGTCTATGTGTGTATGTATAAAGTAATTGGAAGACCCAATCACAGAGCTACAATTCTCATTTATAATTAACATTTTTGGAATATATATTAATTTTGAAGTTTTAAAATAATAAAACTCTCAAAGACATAAGTGTTTCTAAATGAAGACTTGATTTGAATTTACAAAGTAGTTTCTAACCTCATGTTGATTATGAAAGTAAAGGCTACCTGCTTTGTACAGTTGAATTTTGTCTTTACTTTTTTTTTTTTAATCTGTGATGTTTTATGATAATTGATCTTTTTTATTTAGGTTAAAAGTAATCCAAAGTGTCTAGCTCACATATTTTATTCTGGTGACTTTTTTTGTACTATGATTATGTGCTAATTATAGTACAAAAACATAAAATCAACATATTTAGTAAGCAGTTACTATCTATAAGATTGTGCTGAGTATCGGAGAGACATAGTTTCTTATCTCATAAGGCTTGTCTGGTAAGGAAATCACATAGCATTAATTTATAAAAACCTCATTAAATTCAATCAAGAAAAATTACAGTGTGTTTTGAGAGTGAATAAAAGAGAAACTTGATATAACTTGATATAGTTAGAGGGAGATGGTTTCGAAAATGTCTTTGAGGGAATATCTTAGCTAAATCCTAAAGGATGAAAAGGTATTGATGGATGAAGAGGATACCACACAGTGAGAAGAGGGAATTCTGAGGCCTAGAGGGAGGTAAAAGCAAGACATATTTTAAAAACTAAACGAAGGCAATGTGTCTGGAGCATACTCATTGAAGAGAAAAGTGGTAGGCATGGTGTGATCTTACAGGGTCATGTGGACTTTCTAAGGCTTTTCAGCATTATTCCAAAGCCAGTTAAGAACCATTCCCATACTTTTGAGTAAATCCTGATGGGACTGGATATGAGGAGGATTCAAGGAACATACCAATAAAGACACCCAGATTTCTGACTTAAACAACTGGGTAGATTATGGTGCTATTTACTGAAGTAGGAACTCATAGAGGTGTGATAGACACTTGTGAGAAATACTAACAGGTATGTCTGTGTCAGGAACCAGAAGAAAGCTAGGACTGAAAATATAAATACAGTATTTTCCTAACAATTATATATATATTTTTTTGAGATGGAGTTCCATTCTTGGCACCCTGGCCGGAGTGCAATGGTGAGATCTCAGCTCACTGCAATCTCTGCTTCCCAGGGTCAAGCAATTCTCCTGCCTCTGCCTCCCGCGTAGCTAGAATTACACTCATGTGCCACCATGCCCAGGTAATTTTTGTATTGTTAGTAGAGACGGGGTTTCACCATGTTGGCCGGGCTGGTCTTGAACTTCTGACCTTAAGTGATCTTCCTATCTCAGCCTCCCACAGTGCCCGGGTTACAGGCATGAGCCACTGCACCTGGCCCCAAAAATATCTTTGTTATTACTAGGTCATTCTGTGGAATTGGTGGGTTCTTGGTTTCCCTGCCTTCAAGAATAATGAAGCTGCACACCCTGGCACTGAGTGTTAGATAGTTCTTAAAGATGGTGTGTGCGGAGTTTGTTCCTTCAGATGTTCAGATGTGTCCACAGTTTCTTCCTTCAGGTGGGTTTGTGATCTCACTGACTTCAGGAGTGAAGCTGCAGACCCTCGAGGTGAGTGTATCAGCATCTGAAGTTGTTCATTCTTCTCAGTGGGTTCGTGGTCTCTCTGGCTTCAGAAGTAAAGCTACAGACCTTAGTGGTGAGTGCTACAGCTCATAAAAGTGGCGTGGACCAAACAGTGAGCAGCAGCAAGATTTATTATGAAGAGCAAAATAACACATCTTCCACAAGGGGTAGTCAACCCTTGCAGGTTGCTGCTGCTGGCTCAGGCAGCCTGCTTTTATTCCTTTATCTGACTCCACCCACATCCTGCTGATTGGTCCATTTTACAGAGTTGATTGGTCTATTTTACAGAGAGCTGATTGGTCCATTTTACAGAGAGCTGGTTGGTCCATTTTGACAGAGTGCTGATTGGTGCATTTAGAATCCTTTAGCTAGATACAGAGTGTTAGACATAAAAGTTCTCCAATTCCCACTAGGCTCAGGAGCCCAGCTGGGTTCACTTAGTGGATCCCGCACTGGGGCTGCAAGCAGAGCTGCCCGCCAGTCCCCAGGGGAGCCTGCACTCCTCAGCCCTTGGGTGGTGGATGGGACCAGGCACCATGGAGCAGGGGGCAGTGCCTGTCAGGGAGGCTTGGGCCTTGCAGGAGCCCACGGCAGAGGAGGGGACTGGGACATGGCACGCTGTAGTTTCCGAGCCCTACCCTGAGGGGAGGCAGCTGAGGCTGGGTGAGAACTGAAGGGCAGTGCATGTGGGCCAGCAGTGCTGGGGGACCCGGTGCAACCTCTGCAGCTGCTGGCCCCTGTGCTGAGCCCCTCACTGCCCTGGGCCAGGGCGCAGGCCAGTGGCTCTGAGTGCGGGGCTTGCTGAGCCTGTCCTCGTGCTCGCTCTGGGCTGTGAGCACCACACCCAGCCCTGGTTCCCGCACGTGGTTATCCTTCCATACCTACCCATAAGCAGAGGGAGCAGGCTCCCGCCTAGGCCAGCCCAGAGAGGGGCTCCCACAGCGCAGTGGTGGGCTGAAGGGCTCCTCAAGTGCTGCCAGAGTGGATATCGAGGCCAACGAGGCGATGACAGTGAGGGCTGCTAGCACATTGCCACCTCTCAATTCTTTATTTCCTGCACTGAGTTTTGTCACAGTGGAATTGTTTGTGGCTGAAGAAAGGCCAGCTTCTACGAAGCAGTCAAGGGCAGAAGCCACATTCCAGTTTGTTGAAGGGTGAGAATGACTGGATAGAAATTGTGAGAAATATGTCTTTTACAGGAATTACAGATGGAAAGGGAGAACAGCTCAGTAGTAGATAGACACATTGGCTTAAATAAATTATTTCTGAGGGCAAATATGATTTCACCTTTTTGAAAGATGTATTAAGTGTGGGAATTTGAAGACAGAAAATAGACTGAGCAGCAAAGTATTTAGAAGACTGGAGGAACTGGGATACGGAAGACACAAGAGAATATTAAGGAGCATGCACTCCATTTTAAAGGAGCATATAAACGGAGGATGTGTGGGTAGCTTGTATATCATCAATTTAAGGTTATTTTCACCTGAAAAGTTCTACTTTCTTTAAGTATTAGTAGACAAGATCACTTGCATGAGGAAGATGGTCTGGTTCAGTAAAGACATAGAGGAAGAGAAATGAGATTGTGGAAGCAGGGAGGCAAAACAGATTTGAGCAGACTGAAGCTGGTTGAGAAAATTGACTATAGAGAGCTTACAATAAATTGACCAGAGAACCAACATAGTTGTTGCTCAGTAATACTGAGATTCAAATTAAGGCTCAGCAATATTGAGATTCAATGGCTCAACTAAGAATGTGTTGCTGAGATATTCTTGTTTTTCTCTGTGATTTTTCTTTGGTAATGGTTTACAGCTTTGGTGTAGGCAAGTAGGAAAGCAGAAAACTGAATTTATTGACGGGTGGTGTTTTCCTAGGTGATTTTGTCCAAAATGATAAGAGTATCTAAGCTATTGACTAGAGGCATTTTATGGATATCCTATGGAATGTTAAAACTAGAAGTAGGGAAGAGAAATAAAGCTGGAAAATATTGGTAGAAAGGAAGAAAGTAGAGGAAAAAATTAACTGAACACTCCATCATGTGAAAGAACCTGATAGTGGGACGATTCAGGATTCGTATGTCCACATACAAGTAATATTGACTGATCAATTGCATTGCATTTCCGTTGATTTTGCACCAAAAAAAAAAAAAAAAAAAAACCAACTGCTCTCAACAAAATACCCTTAACTGACTGCAATTTGATTGCAATATAAAAAGATATAAGTCTGTAAATTTTGTTTATAATTACCAATGTTTATAAAACATTGCAAATGGACTGTCTTACCCTAGCATCTCAACCTCTGCCAGATACTATGCTAGAATCTAATGATAAATTGATGAGCAAGACACAATCTTTTCTTTTAAGAAACTCACACATGTGACAAGAAAATCTATCTAGGAGGGTCAGACAAAATTAAGAATAGGAGAAGATAGCTGAATGGAGTTGTAATTGATAACAAAGGATTCAGAAGAGGCTAATAGATTTACCCAAGTAACAAAAGAAACAATCCACAGATTAAAGAGACAAAAGGATTGATAATCAGAACATATAAGAAATCCAAGCAACTCACTAGCAAAAAAAAAAAAAAAAAAAAAGTTTAAAAAGTAGGCAAATGGTCCAGATAGACATTTCTCAAAAAGAGACTTACAAATAGCCAACAAGTATATGGAAAAAAAAAAGTTCAACATCACTAATCATAAGAAAAATGCAAATCAAAACCATAATGGAATATCATCGACCTCAGGTAAAATGACTATCATCAAAAAGATGAAGAGTGAATGCTGGTAAGGATGTGAAGAAAAAGGAACTCTAGTATACTGTTCTTGGTATTGTAAATTAGTACAGTCATTATGGAGAACAATATGGAGGTTTCTCACAAAACTAAAAATAGAAATACTACCAGCCTGGGTAACATCCTGAGACCCCTCTACAAAAAATAAAAAAAAAAAAAAATTAGCCAGGTGCAGTGGTGCACAACTGTGGTCCCAACTACCTCAAGTCTGAGGTAGGAAGATCTCTTGAGTCTGGGAGGGTGAGGCTACAGTAAGCTGTGATCATGCCACTGCACTCCAGCTTGAGTGATACAGCAAGGCCCTGTCTCAAGAAAAAGAAAGAGAAAAGAATACTGTAGGTTCTAGCAATCCCACTGCTAGGTGTATCTCCAAGAGAAAGGAGATCAGTGTGTAGAAGAGAGTAGCACTCCCATGTTTATTGCAGCACTATTCACAATAGCCAAGATACACAATCAACCTAAGTGGCTATCAGTGAATGAATGGATGAAAAAAAATGTGGCAGATATACATGATGGAATATTATTCAGCCATAAAAGGAATATAATCCTGTCACTTGTAGCAATATGGCTGAGCATGGAGGACATTATATTAAGTGAAAGAAGCCAGGCCCAGAAAGACAAATATAACATGTTCTCACTTGTATGTGGGAACTAAAAAAATTTATCTCATGGAGGTAGAGAGTAGAATGGTGGTTACCAGAGGCTGGGAAGTGACTGAGGAGGGGAGGATAAAGAGAAGTCAGCTAATGGGTACAAATATACAGATATATAAGAAGAATAAGCTTGAGTGTTTTCTAGCACACACAGTAGGGTAAATAGAGTTAACAGTAATTTATTGTGTATTTTAAAATAGCTAAAAGATTTGGAATGTTCCCAAAACAAAGAAATTATCAATGTTTGATAGTGATGGATGTCCTAATTACCCTGATTTGATTATTACACATTGTATGAATGTATCAAAATATCACATGTACCCTATAAATGTGTACAATTATTATGTATCAATAGAAAAACTGATATGGTCAAAAAGAGTCAAAAGTTTAAGAGAATTCAAGAATTCTGAGTTGAAATTATATTCCTTTCTTTTTTTACCATTGTGACACAATGTCTACAAAAACATATACATTTAAAAGTTAATGTTACTACCAATTTTCTAGAACAACTGCAACAATTATAGATATTTATATGTAATCAAACATTCATATTAGTTTAGGCATACATGATGAAACATTTATATCCAAGACCCAGCCAAAATAATCAGGAACACAATGTTAGACTGAGACTGGAAAAAGAAAAATGTTATTTTTTGCCCAAACATTTGACTATTTTGTGACCTCAGAAGAATTATTTACCCATTCACTCTCGAGTTTCTCATTTGTAATTGCATATACAATTGACTTACTGTCTCATAAGCTTTTATGCAAAATGGCTAATAAGAATAATTACAGAAAAACAGCAGTCTTTTAGCTGTTGAATTATCAAGTGATAATGAGGATGGTAGCCTGGAGTACAACTGATATGTAGGGCAGAAGAGGACAATTATTTCTCATGGCAACAATGCTAAAAAAAAAAAGAACATTAGTGCTATTTAGTTGCTATTTTTAGTCTAAATATAGCTTGCTAAGTATTTGATAATGCCCTTATATTTTGTCATAACATTCATTCTATGGCTATTATAATGTTCCATGTACAGTTAGGTGAGCAAATCATAGGTCTGCAAATACCAAGCAAAGGGTCAGCGTTTTCAAATTACAGATATTTTGTTACTCATAAAGAGGCTTCCAGATGAATTATGATATTGTTTGATATAAAGCCATAAAAATGTACAATAAATATATGGGAGGATCAAAATTAGATCAGAGTATCTGATATAATATGTGAGTGTGCTATTTGTGTAGGATAACTTACCATGTAACAATAAATATTCTCTCATAGGAAACAAAATTAAAATGTTATTAGGCCTCATCTAATATATTTTGACAAAGCAAAAATTCTTGTTACTTTTAATCAATAGTAAGATTTTGTATCTATGATGCCTAGAATAGCAGGATAAAATATTAGGAAGGTTAATTCTAAAATAAAAATTATATATTTCTATTATTGAATAGTTCATTCAGGTATTTATGCATTCTGTTCTATCTCACCTCCCTCCTCCCTGTTATGTGTATGCATTATTCCATTATATAAGCACTGAAACTTATAAAATATGTACTAGACATTAATTTTTCTCAGATTTTGAAAGCCATTTATCTTAATGTGTCCTCTAATGACAAATGAAATACATACATTTTTAAAGTGTGTCTTACAAAAGTAACTGTCATATTTGTATTCTGTTGTAGTCAACCTCTACAATCCTGTATTCAGAATCCATTGCCTAAATCTAACTACTTTGTCAAGGTAATCAATTCTCTTTTCTTTTCTAAAATCTCAGTTTTCCTTAATTTGTGTTCACTATACATCTTCAGTGATTTTTAACTGAAATGTTGATAGATATAATTGAAGATTGACATATACTTGTAAGAAATAAGGCAGAGAGGGCCTTAGTCCACTTTTCCTAGTTTACACAATGGTAACATTTTGCAAAACTGTAGTACAATATCACTACCAGGATATTGACATTGATACAGTCTTCCTATCTTATTCATTAGATTTCATTAGTTTTACTGGCATTCATTTGTGTGTGTCTGTGTTATATTTAGTTTTACACAGTTTTATCTCCTGTGTAGGTTCATGTATCCACCAAAGTCGTCAAAATGCTCAACAGTTCCAACAACACAGGAATCTCTTGTGTTCTTTCATAATCACACATACCTGTTTCCCACTGCCCTCCACATTTCCCTCCTCATCCCTAATAATCTGTCCTTCATTTTTTTAATTGTGTCATTTCAACAATGTTGCATAAATGGAATCATACAGTATTTAACCTTTTTATGGCTTTTTAAATTCAGTATAATTCCCTGGAGATTTGTCCAAGTGGTTGGATGTATCAGTAATTGATGCTTTTTAATTAGTAGAATTCCATGGTAATAGCGGTTCTTTGAGTCATTCACTTGTTGAAAGACATTTGGACTGTTTCAAATTTTTGTCTATTAGGAATAAAGCTGCTATTTAATATTTGTGTTTACATTTTTATGTAAATCAAATAAATTTCTATTTCTTGGATAAATAACCAAAGGTGTTATTGTTGAATCATATGACAATTGCAGGTTTAATTTTGTAAGACTCTGAAACTAGTTTCCAGAGGCTGTGCCATTTTATATTCCCACTACAACAGATGAGTGATCCAGCCTCTCTACCTCTTCACCAGCATTTGGTGTTGTCTTCCATTAATATTTAATCATCCCATCTCATATAATTAACCTATAAATGCTCTGAATATTCTTCATAAATAGAAACACCCTCAATCAATAAAAAACCAAAATGTTCATGAATGGTAATTTGACTATACAACGTTTTGAGTATCTATAGAATGGTTTGCATGGTATCCTAAAAATTATGTTGAGGAAAAATGGCATATAATGTCATTTGTAATGACATTACTGTACAATGACATATAATGACACTGAAAAGTATTAATGATATATTCTTAAGTGGAAAAGACTTATATAATTGTATGTATTGTACACAATATATACCGAAGAAACAACAGAACTTTCATTGTGGTTAATTTTGAGTAGTGGCATTTTAGGTGAGTTTATAATTTATTTTTATTTATCTAGCCTTTCTAATTGTTTTAAAATGACATTTTTGGCTGGGTGTGGTGGTTCACGCCTGTAATCCCAGAATTTTGGGAGGCCAAGGCATGTGGATCACTTGAGGTCAGGAGTTTGAGACAAGCCTGGCCAACATGGTGAAACCCCATCTCTACCTAAAAAAAAAAAAAAATTAGCTGGGAATGGTGGTGCATACTGTAGTCCCAGCTACTAGGGAGGCTGAGGCAAGATAATTGCTTGAACTGAAGAAGTGGAAGTTGCAGTGAGTTGAGATCGTGCCACTGCACTCTAGCCAGGGTGACTCTCTCTCAAAAATAAAATAAAAAGTTAAAAAGGCGTGTTTCAAAGAACAGAAGGTTAATAGAAACTCCAAATATACCAACCTTTCATACTACATATCACTTAGTGTTTGCATATCAGTAACTGTTTATCCTATATTCAACTAGTGTTTAGAAACCCACGCCTCCAGAATTTCCATACTTTTCACCTTCTCATTCCCAAACTATACCTCTTTTTTCTCTCCATTTTTTTCCTTTGAATGTTGCTCAAGATGTACCTATATTATTGAATATATTTTGCTTTTGACTTCTTTGACTTGAGTATTAAAGTGACACCTGAATTTCTCCCATTCCCCTTTCCAATATACTTTACCTCCCTGCAAATCATCTTTTTTTTTTTTTGTTTGAGGCAAGATTTTGCCCTGCCATTCAGGCTAGATTGCAGTGGCACGATCATAGCTTATTGCTGGTGCAAATCATTTTGAGTGAGTGTGTTAGTGTGTGTGTGCGCGTGTGTGTATGTGTGTGAGACTAAATATTTCCATATCTTAATTGTGCATTAATCTTATTCTGCTGTAAAAAAAATCTACCACATGACTACTGGATGACTTAGACGACATAAATTTGTTTTCTCACAGTTTGGAAGTTTGGGAAATCCATCATCAAGGTGTCAACCAATTAAGTTCCCAGCAAGTGCCCTCTTCCTGATTGACACATCGCTGTGTTCTTGCTGTGTCCTCACATGGTAGATGAAAAGAACTCAGCTATTTCTTCTTCTTATGATTAGGAGAACGAATCCTATCAGATTAGGGCCCCACCTTCATGATCTCATTTAACTTTATCACCTCCTTACAGGTCCTATCTCCAAACACAGTCATAGTGGGAGTTAGGCCTTCAAAATATGATTTTTGGGGAGGCACAGACATACGGTTAATAATAAACACACATTAGGTGTGTTTATTAAGCAATTATTTAGGCTTAGGATGCAAATCAGCACTAGTGGAATATATATGAGGAAAACATATGTCTTAACTAAAATGTAGTTCTAAATTAGGTGACTGTGGTTTATATAAGAAGTAAATTGTACATCAGAAACCTTATAAGCGCTACAATTTTTCTGTGTTCCTGAAGAAAATTATGTATTCTTTGCATAATTTGATGGTAAAAAGGTAAAGTTACAGATTATAATGTCAATTAAATTTGGTTTGTACTTTAAAATGATACTTCTGATAATTTGAAAGAAAACTTCCTGTTGAGTTGTTGATAATGGTGGTAAGTTGTGTTTCACTAGATATTGCTCTAAACATGTCCTCTGGGTCCATTATGCAAAATAAAAAGTGTAAATGTTTAAGAAGTCTCTGTATTTCTTTGTTAGAATCATGCATTTGCATTGTAATATCATTTGTTGAGGTCAAGACTATTGATTTATTAGCAGACAGATGGATTTATTCAGTGTTGTAAATATGGAACACACTGAAGTAATAATCAAAGGTTGAAGATTGACATTCTGGTGTAATGAATGGGAAAGGGAGAAAGAAGACAAGTGTCTGAGGAAAAAGGAGCTAATTAAAAAACAATAGACAATAACCCTTTAAAAGCGTCATCCCTGTACCATGCATTTTTTATTCAAACCAGTCTGGTTCTGTCACGTACACAAACTTTTCCTCCCTAATTAGAACATGAACTCCTCGGGGAAAAAAGCAGATAGGTAGATTCCATTATACCCCATGCAGCACCCAGCATGGAGCTCTTCACAGAAAAATATTTAATGCACCTTGAATGATATTGACTTAAACTGAATGGCACTGAATTTAATAAGATTTTTCCTCTAGGACTGCTAAAGTTCTAATAAGCAATTTGATTTTAAGGATTTTTTTTTAAACATAAGAATGGAGAACTTTCTCCTCACTATATTCTTTCATTCATATATGATTTTTGTTTTGCCTATATTTCCACATGATCCTAGTGGATTTACTATGATGTTATCATCTCCTTCCACAGCTCACTAATTGCAGTATGCTTATATGACTGTGCAATGTCAAAATAGTCTCCATTAACATTTAAAATGCTATCTTTTACTCTTGGTATATAATTAAATGAATGCATCAAAAATTTAAGCATTTTTTTATAAGATGCTGTCTAACACAATTGTAACTAGATGTTAAAATTATGAGCTAATTTGACCATCAAGACTGGCCCTTGGTTTCTAAGATGTAAAAGACAATTTCACTTCAGAGCAACTAATAACAGGCCAAATCACTTTGACATATCAACTATTAAATTCCTGACAGGCAAAGTTACTGTTAGTAAAAGAAATGCATGTAAAATATATAGTGATTTTAATATAGTCATTTTACTTTCTTTGTTTGAGTTTTGTGTTATGAACTCTCTTACCTTTACACTGCCTAGCTGTTTTGTGTGAAGAAAGAGAAGTGATCTATTCAGACCTTATTGCTATTTCTTTATTGGGCAAGGCACATATATATAGAAAACAAAAATATCTAAGGGCGACTTGCTTCTTTTATGGAGGTAAAATTGGATTAACATCCTTGGCTATCCTGTGGAAATCGAAAGCTCTCCTTATATTTTATGGGTATGTACAGTGGGCTTCCATTCTTATGGCTGGTCTGCTTCTAGGAGTCTCAAAGTCTACTGATGCAAACTCTAAAAATTACATCAAAAGTCAAATACGTTCCAACTGAGCATTAAACTTTCACGGTTTTAAAAGTTCTTTTGGAGACTCTGCCACTTTGAATTTCTCTCAGGCCTACCTTCACCCTGTGGCATGATCCTGGGATTCTTTTCTCTTCCCCAAATCTTCACTTATCTGCTGTCCTCACTTCCTCCTCCTTGCTGGAGAAAAACAAACACACAAACTAAGAATTTCTTGTCTCAGGAAGAGTAGGGTAGGGCTTCTCTTGTTTTATTTAGGCTCTTTCCGTCATTTTCTAAAGTCTTAGCTTCTCTCCCAAACAACTTTGCTTTTTTCCATAGGAGGAAATAGGAGGAGAGATGTTACAACAATGAATAAAATGCCTTTATATTTATATCCTAATAGACCAATGTTATTGAAGGAATGTATACAAATATAGAGGAATGTGTCTGAATATCTGTAAATTTCCTTAAGGAATCTGAGTCTAGCCATAAGGTTTTATCCAGATATGTGTGTTCTTTCAGAAAATGACATTTTTAGCACATACATACAAAATCTTATGATTGAGTATGAAAATGTTGAATGATGGAATTGCCTGAAGATGAGATCACTAACTATATGAGAGGTCTACAGCGGAGTGTGAAATCTAAGATTGAGATAAATTTCAAGCTTTCTCTGTGCTAGCATTAACAGCTGCTCTGTCAAAATCTGCCACTCCCTCTGGTTACTGTGATCCCACTACTGAGAAGGTTCATTCCAGGAATTTGTTTTACTGCACTTTCTAGGTTTCTCATACAGCTTTTCTTTATGATACCCTGTGAATCTTGAGGGTACATTTTTCATGAAAATGGAAGAACAATGTTTATCAAAAAACCAGATAATTATTCTTCTGCACTTAAGTTGTTATCACCATTTATTTATTTGCATGTCGTTATGTTCTCAGCATAAGGGTGAAAGCATTCCAGGAGTCTCAAAGTCTACTGATACAAAGTGAAACACATTAATTCTTTCTTGTATAAAAACAAGCACATTCCTTGTACAAGTACCATAAGCATTAGTAATAGTGTTAGTTGCAATTTCAATACACAGAAATTTAAGGCACAAAAATGATTTAGCAATTTAGCACCGAAAGTACAATTATTGCCCCTGAAACAGTTAAAAAAATATGTACACATTTTATGATACTGCATTATATTTGTATAGCTTCCTAAGGGAAGAATATTCTCCCCATGATGTCTATCAGAGAGAAAAGAGGTTACCTCCATGTGCATGAGTATAAGCCTTCCATTGATTTATGGACAAAGAAATCCTCAGGGTATCAAAAATTAAAAAAAAAAAACAAAACCCTACATTATGTGCATGATATTTCTGAGTGAGTTTAATTTTGTATTTGCATTTGTGAGATAGATAAAAGCTGTAGAAAAATCACTTTTGGGAGATAACTCCCTATTGACTTTGCAGCAGGAAAAAAGTAAAATGTGTTAGACTTTCAGCAACAAGAAGGAATATTTTATGACTAATATACTCATTTTAGAGAGGAGAATTCAAATAACTAGAAGAAAGGGGAAAAAATCGTGGTACTCTCTGTTTTTAAAATTGTCTTGTATTTTCAGAAGGGTGTTGATTTTAGTCTATGTCAGTGACATCATATGTATGAACACTCCCATTTCTCTGTTATCCATTGTCCTCCCGTATTTTAAAAAACATGATTAAATTGTTTACCAAGCCATTACTAAGAGCAAATCAATAACTAGTGTGGTGGGTCATGCCTGTAATCCTAGCACTTTGAGAGGTCAAAGTGACAGAATCATTTGAGCCTAGGAGTTCAAGACCAGCCTGGGCAAAAAGGTAAGACTTCATCTCTATAAAAAATCTAAACATTAGCTATGCATGGTGGCGTGCACCTGTACTCCCAGCTACTTGAAAAGCTAAGGTGGGAGGATCCCTTGAGCACAGGAAATTGAGGTTCCAGTGACCTGTGATCATGCCACTGTACTCTAGCATGGGTGACAAAGCAACACATTGTCTTAAAAAAAAATCAAAATTTCCCATAAAATATTGAAACAAGTGGTCAGTGTCATTGTTGCTTTTTGATTGCCAGCTTTTATTATTGTTATATCCCCCCTGGTTTATTTTAACAAAGCCCTTTCTTTTCTCCCACAATTGTACCTTAAGGTTGGATTATGTACCAAACATATTTTAGCCACTGGGAATACAAAGGGTAATGATAGACAATGTTTTGTCCAAAGGGCTGTGGTAAGGGAGAGTAGAATTAACAACAACAACAACAACAACAAACTACATTAATAATAACAATATTTCAGTTACAAAAAGTGTCCTGATGAAAATAAAACTGGGTAATGTGATTCAGAAAAGAGGGGGTGGGCATTAAGCTGCCAATTTAGAATGGCTAGATAAGGAATCACTCTCTAAGATATAGCAGGTAAGCCAAAACTCAAAAACAGAAAAATGTCAGGAATGGAGGAATGGTTTTGGCAAAGAGCATTCCCAAATAGAATCATGTGAATGTCTTGAGAATTGAATGGGCTTGAGGTATGAAGAAAATAAGGAAAACTACTGAGAATGAGGCACAATATGTGAGACCCAGCATGCTAAGTGGTGAGATCAGGGGACTAGGGCATATCATCCAGCATCTTGTTCTGGAAATAAGGAGATTGTCTTAATTTAATTTAATGTAACTTAATTTAGGAGAGCTAAGTAATTAAACATGAGGCCAAAGTACATAAGAAAGCGGCAGCCCTTTATTGCAAATATGCACACACTCTCGGGCGAGGTTCTCTGGTCCTCAGGTGTGGGGGCCCAGGGAAGTTGCCCAGCGCTCTAGGGTGAGGTTCCCTGGTCCACGAATGCGGGGGCGGAAGAAGTCACCCCGACTCCTGCCGTCAGCGGACTTTTATGCATTGGTACTGGAAGCGGGAGGGCAGTAGGCGGGATAAGGGCATGATAGGGGCATCTTCATAGGCATGCCCGGGTAAGTTTCGATCTCTTTGGATTGACGTCACCTGGCGCATGCTCTGTTGATCTGCATCTTCCCGGGAGCGGGCTGCATTTTGCTGCGCGGGAAAGTTGGTGAGCAAGAACCCGGAAGCAACAGGGGCGGTGCCTTCTTGTTCACCTTTCTCCATTTTGTCCCTTCTCCCTCACCCAAACAGAGATTAGGTTTTATTTTAAGCATAAGGAGAAGCCATTGTGAAGTTTAAAACAGGGAAAAGACATGCTCTCATTTGTAATTGTAATAGATCATTGTGGCTAGAGTGTAGAGAGCGGATTTTTATGTAGCCCAGAGTAGAAGCAGGGAGAACAGTTTAGACTATGCAGTAGCCACCCAGGCAGGAGATGGTGGTTTTGACTAAAGTAGTAGCAATCAAGTGATAAGAGCCTAAGTGAATTTGCAGGGTCTATTTTGGAGGCAAAACCAACAGGACTTGCTGATAGATTCAATTTAATTGTTGGGAGCAAACGGAAAAGGACTCAAGGATGACTTAGGATTTTGGCCTCACAACTTGATAGACTATGATTTAGAGAACTGGGAAATGGAAACAGGGTAGGGACAGAGTGGTGAGAAGAATCAACAAAAGTTCTGTTTTGGATAAGAAAAGGTAGAACATACAACGCAACAAAGTCAAGACAACATGGCAATCTCTGATTCCTCAGGCAGAATGGTGTCCAGCAAAACCCGTGAATGTTAAATAAACTTCACAAAAGTCAATGAATTCCATAAGGAAAGAAAGCTTTTAAAGGGCATGTAAAACTGAATTTTCTTTAGGGTATTACTACATATACTACATGTATATTTATATGTATGTGCAGTACATTAACTTCAGAGACACAAATATACACACTACATATACCCCAGTTTTAATATGAATGAGGACTGTAAGCATAAACTGCTAGTTTTGTTTTATCTTTTCTCATATGAGACGGTTCTATGAGTTCTGTGACTGTTTCATAACTCTCTATCCGCTTACTCAAGGGAGACAGCTTTGCTCTGACCACTCAGGCATTGATAACATTTGATTGTATCTCCACCCAAATCTCATCTTGAATTGTAGCTCCCATAATCCCCATGTATCGTGGGAGGGACCTGGTGGGAGGTAATTGAATCAGGAGGGTGGGTCTTCCTGTACTGTTCTTGTATTCGTGAATGCGTCTCACAAGATCTGATGGTTTTATAAAGGGCAGTTCCCCTGCACATGCTCTCTTGTCTGCTATTATGTAAGACGTGCCTTTGCTCCTCCTTTGCCTTCTGCCATGATTGTGAGGCCTCCCCAGTTATGTGGAACTGTGAGTTCATTAAACCTCTTTTTCTTTATAAATTACTTAGTCTTGGGTATGTCTTTATTAGCAGCTTGAGAACAGACTAATACAGGCATATAGTACATCTGCTATACTGAGGTCTATTTGTCTAAAACTAAGAGCTCTAAAGGTTTAATGATGTGTGAAATACAGCAGCCTACATGCTGAGCTAAGAAAAAGTTTATATCAGGGTGATGTCATCAGTGGCAATTGATTTACATTTTATCATGACTTTGATTTCTTTTTCCTTTTAAGTATATTTTATGCTTAACTAGTACTTTATATGACTTACATGATTCTTGTAGAATTCCTGACTTCTGGAATGATTTTGAATCACTTTACTACAGGTAGAATGCAGAGGTGACTGAGTGGAAGTTAGATAAGGAGACCTTAAATCAAAGTGGTATTTTAAGTTACAGCCCAGGGGCAAAGACACCTTGAGTGAAATGTGCCTTTTCAATTCTCCAATCCAAGAGTATTTTGCAGTCAATGTTATTAGCTGATTATTTATTTGAATTCACAAAATTACCTACTAAGACAACAAGAGCTAAGTATTTCATCATTCACTGGATGGCGGGGCTGTGCTGCCAAGGCTAGAAGACAGACAAGTGCCTTCCAGGGAAGAGAGCAATGCATGACCTGAGGTTGTGATACAGAAAACACACATGCTAGACTCAAGCCATACAGTGTTTACTCACAGCAAGGGAGGAGTAAGAGTGCACAAGGTCCAGCCCTTTGCATTGTGTTGGTCCCTCAGGGCCAGTGGATCCACTTCACAGCTATGCTATGTGGGGAGTTAGCTGCACACACCCCACTTTGTGCTGCAATAGAGGGACCCTTCTGCCTTCCCATGCAGTTTGAAATACAGAAAGCTGGAGGTATGTCTGAGGGCCATTGTCACATGAGCTTAAGTAGAATAAAGGAGTATACAGAGTCTGAAACAGGAAAAGATATTCCCATACCAGGCGATAAACCCGGCACGTGCTGTGAAGGCTCTTTATCTGTTGGTAAGGAAGTGTTCGGATTGAAGGCTGCTTCTTCTGTGGTCCAGTGGAGTCCACACACAGGACTGAGTGCAGGAGACAGCCTTTCCCAACACAGAGAAACAACAATTATATTTTGGACGAAATAAACTCCATACTTTAAACTTTTAATTTCTGTTATTCTCCTAAGTGTGCAAATAAGATACTCTTTAGCTGTATATGTTTAAATAACTGAAAATGCAGTAGAAGTGAAAAAGAGCCTTGTATCATGTTAATACATTTGAATCCTGATTCATATTTTTAAGTTACTTGTTATCAGATAGTTACTTAACTTCTGTGAAGTCCAGTTTCATAATATTAAAGCAGAGATCATGTCCTCCTAAAGAAATTTGTACGATTATATAAGACAACATACAATAAAATTCTGGCTATAAAGCCAACACACAGTGGCCTCCAATACAACACCAAAGGCAAATTTTCCTTCTTTGTAAGCATGGGAAAGAAGGAGTTCAGGAAATATGAGCTCTTAGCTGATTTGTTTACACAATCCTTTACTACATCACCAAGATTACTAGGTATCAATAAATGAACATATGAGTAGTTTTGATAGGATATAAGTTAGTCACTAGAAGGTTTAGATCTTTCATTCTTTACTCCTGACAATTCTCTTCTGGTTTCTATTGAAGGTAATTCTTGCTAAGGAAGTAACTAGTTTATAAATCACTGCACAAGAGAAATTAAGGGGAAAGTTTCCAGTCCTAGCCTTTTAATCATTCCTACTGATCCCACTTACCAAGACTTCAAAACTCTGTGCATGTCAGTTCTGTCATTGAAGCATAAATTAAGAACTCACCAGATAATTATGTCTCACTTCATAGACAAATTCTTCCATTTGGTTTACAGAATTTTAGTTCCTTTAATTACAACTAAAAACAATCCTAGAAACTCCTAGGAACAACTTAAGGAATAAGCCATTTGAACCTTTGCCCTAAGGAGTCTTGAGAACCAAATTTTAGCTTCTGATTGACTGCATCCAGAGTGGTCTGAAGGGAATCCAGCATTTTCCAGACTAAGCCCATACTTTGCATCACTGAGCTCTTTTACTGTTAGCGCCTGCCCTCTCTGCTTGAGGCGCTGACTTTGGCAGTTGCTCCAGAGGAACTGACTGTGCACTAGGGCACTTTCTGAAAGTTTCAGAGAGGAAGGAAAGGTTTTTTAAAAAAATTTCTGTCTGTGCCAAAGAAGGTTTTGGAGGTATTTTCTTCCACGGCAACTCTTTAACTCTCTCCTTGTGAAATATTTTCCTGTGTGCTTGCAGAGAATGGGGTCTCACCAGAGGCCCAGCAAAATGACTTCAGAAAAATATAGACAGGAACCAAATGCAGTATGACCTCCCCCCTCCACCTCCTTACAAGACAGCACAGGACAGAACCCTTGACTTCTTTTTTATGACTATGCTAATTTTTTCATGTCATAAAAGGCTTTTTTAAGAAAAACATAAATTTAATAGTTTGTAAAATGATCTCTGAAAAGTCTTTTTAAATGTACTTTCTTTCAATGTACTAATGCATTTTAGTATTTAATGAAATGTAGTAATGAAAGTGAAAGAAATAGTGGCAGAGCTGGCTCTTGTTTGTTTGTTTTAGAGACAGGGTCTGGCTCTGTTGTCCCGGCTGGAGTGCAGTGCTGCAATCATAGCTCATTGCAGTCTCAAACTCCTGGGCACAATCAATCCTTCTGCCTTAGGCTCCTGAGTAGCTGGAGCTACAACCACGCACCCCTACGTCTGGTAATTTTTTAAGTACTTTTGTAGAGATTGGGGCCTCCCCATGTTGCCCACACTGGTCTCCAAACTCCTGGCCTGAAGCAATCCTCCAGTCTTGGCCTCTCAGAGTTTTGGGATTACAGGCATGAGCCACTGTTCCCAGCCCACTTCTGTTCTTTGTCTCTAATGCGATTATATATTTGATGTTAACCTTTGCATATAATCCTGTTCCAGTCTTGACAAGTACTCCCCATCTACCTTTATATTTATCAGAATCCACTGTATCATTAGCACATCTTCTCCTTCAGATGTTGGTTGTATCCTTAAGTTTAACAGAACTCTAAATACTTATAACAGTTCATCTTCCTTTGAGTTTTCCCTTTACTTTTAAAAATGCTTGCTAAATTTATGGGAAAGTTCTACTATAACCAGTGCAGAGAGCAATCCTGGTTTCTGTTACAGTGAAAAGAAAGCAATATAAATCACTGTGTAATTACATACACAATGATTTCTATATTTATTTATTTATTTATTTATTTTTATTTATTTTTTTTTTTTTGAGACGGAGTCTCGCTCTGTCGCCTGGGCTGGAGTGCAGTGGCCGGATCTCAGCTCACTGCAAGCTCCGCCTCCCGGGTTCACGCCATTCTCCTGCCTCAGCCTCCCAAGTAGCTGGGACTACAGGCGCCAGCCACCTCGCCCGGCTAGCTTTTTGTAATTTTTAGTAGAGACGGGGTTTCACCGTGTTAGCCAGGATGGTCTCGAACTCCTGACCTCGTGATCCGCCCGTCTCGGCCTCCCAAAGTGCTGGGATTACAGGCTTGAGCCACCGTGCCCGGCCGATTTCTATATTTATGAGCAGATGAGAAGCATATGTTTCTCTGAAGTTTTCTAATGATCTGTGAAAGAAATATCTTAAATAAAAAGTAATACCAAAATATAAATTTGTAAAATAGACTACACTTACTATTACATTTTAAAAGTCTCAGTGAATATATTGTTTGTTATTGACAATTTGTGTATTTAAAAAAATTCACAAAGTTCTCTATTTGGATTAATCAACGAAATTTGTCTAAATTTCTCACCAAATCTAGCTGATATATAATTACTAGCTACTGTTTCAGTGTAATTATGTCAGTAAGTTTTTGAATGGTTTATGCACAAATTAAAAATACATTCATTTTCCATGTCTGCTGGCAGAGTTATTTCCCCTTATATTCCCCTCGCATCCATTTGAACTTGAAAGGGTGGACTACTTCCTCAGCAGTATTTGGGTGTCTCTCCTTCATAATCTTATTGATGAGCTCCTTTGTAATTTGTAAAGCAAAATTAAAATCGACCTGTAATCTGTTAAAGCAGTCCTTAGCTCTCACATCAACCATTAGCTCTGATAGCTCCTTTATCTTTGTGAAGAAGGAAAGGCTCTTAAGTATTGATTTTAAATAATAAAACATAGCTGCCAATCTAGTTGTACCTGTAACATATATATTCTTAGGTTTTGTTCTATCTACCTCCTTGTTGCCCTTATTGTTATGAAATAATGTACTCTTTTGTCTCAAAGAGGCATTGTAGAATTGTTTGTTCTTTCTACCAAACAGCTGTAGCCTGAGTATTTGCCACAATATAGTTTTAAGTAAAAATAATAATACTTTAGAATTTTATTCTCAATTGTACTTGAAAATTTTTTGTGATTAAATTATGCAGTTCATGCAAACATCACAGAAATAATTTACTAGTACAACATGGTCAGCATATTACAATGCCATTTATGACATGTAAACTATTGGTTATTGAGATAGAGTCATTCTTACTAAAAATATCCTATTTGTTTTCCTGTATTTCCCAACTACTGCCTTGCAGTTAGGCAGGGTCATCTGACCTGTTCAGGGCAATGGAATGTGATATATCATTTTCAGGCTAATAAAAATTCCAATTCTCCAGCCTGCCTCTTTTTTTCAACTGAGGTGACCTAGAAGACTGTATGCTCCTAATGGAACAGCTACATGAGGATGGCAAACTATTAATTTTATTGTAGCCAATTTTTCTTAGTCCCCATATCTTACACTCATGCCCTGGGAGAAACAAACAGATTTTAAGATATATATACATATATTGAGCTTATATATCCTCAAATATAGTTATAAAAAATATGAAGTCAAAAAATACAGTGCTACTGAAAAGATAACATTCAAATGTCTGACATTCAATACCAGGCACACAAAAAAGCAGAAAAATGCAGCATATAATGAAGAGAATAATCAATAAATTAAAAATGATACAGAACAGACACATATATTAATTATCATTAGCAAAAAATAGTATTAGAAAAGTTATCAGAACTGTATTCTCTGTCTTTCAGTAGAAATAAAGATAATTTTCAGCATATTTATTATATATATAATGTGTATATATATTATATATATATAAAACTTCAATAGTGACCATAGTCACAATAATCTATAATTTTTTAAAATTTCATGGTATATATTGGGACCATGCCTATTGTTAATTAAGTTGCTTTTGTAGAACACAGTGAGTAAATTTAGACTGGGTTTTATATTGCATTCAAAGCTTAGTAATAGCAGCTGATGCTGAAGATAAGAGTCTGAAAGTAATTTCATTCAACTCATATTGTTTTAGATAGCAGAGGCTAAAAAATGAAAATGTCGAAAGCCCTGCCCTAAGTGATCTACCAGTTTTAATGGAGAACATTGATGTGTAAATGACAAGTTTGAATATAAGTTGATTATAATAGTACAACAAATTGAGAACTATAGCATGCAAATAAAACTTCAAATACTTTCAGGAGGGAGGTTAAAAGAATTAACACAAATCTGAAGTAGGCCAGTAACAGTGGTAAGAAAGAGTAAAAAACATATATTGCTTTTGGTTTTTTTTTTTTTTTTTATTCATAATGTAGCCACTATTCGGATGATAAAAGGAACAAGGACATATGAAATTGCTATCTAGGTTTCTAACGTAGATGACTCAGTAGTTCCATTAGTTATATTAGAGAATCTATAAAAAGACACAAAACACTTGAAAGAAAGTACTATTGGTTTCTGTGAAATGACTCTTTTGTCTCCAATACAAATATATAGCCTAGTACAGAACTGAAATACAAGAAGCATTTATTTATTTATTTATTTGTTTATTTAGTTACTTATTTTTGAGACAGAGTTTCGCTCTTGTTGCCCAGGCTGGAGCGCAATGGTGCGATCTTGGTGCATTGCAACCTCCGCCTCCCGGGTTCAAGCAATTCTCCTGCTTCTGCCTCCCGAGTAGCTGAGATTACAGGCATATGCCACCATGCCTGGCTAATTTTGTATTTTTAGTAGAGATAGGGTTTCTCCATGTTGGTCAGGCTGGTCTTGAACTCCCAACCTCAGGTGATCTGCCTGCCTCGGCCTCCCAAAGTGCTGTGATTACAGGAGTGAGCCACTACGACCGGCCACAATAAGCACTTTTTAAATGGACACACAAAACTACTTTATATTGTATGTTATGTTCTTTATTTTTTTTTTCTAAGGCCATTATTTAATTTAAAACCTGTTATTTGCCTTTAGTTTCCTAATATGTTATTTATTTTTTCTCCAAATTTTTAAATTAATCTTTTGTAGCTCTCTCTTTTAGAAGATCTAGAAGTTCTTAATGCTATTAGCTAAGAATGACATTGTGCACTCATTTAATAAAATCTTACATGGAAGCAATTTATCTGTAAGCTAACAAAAATGTTCAACAGCACTTGTGCCCTGATTTTTTGAGGTTTTAAAAGTATAAACTACATATAATTATCAATTTACTTTAATTTAGAATAAATATTTCATAGTATATTTATATATCTAGCTATCCATTTAATATCTGTATGCCCTTATTCAACAAAATATTAAGGTGGATTAGAAATATGTAATAGCCTTAATCATTCAAAAACTTATTATCTTTAAACTACCTCCTGGAAAAAGATTTTATTTTACCTTTGATTGCTGAAAATGGTCCTACTTTAAAGTTGCACAATAGTATACATTATAAATATTAAAACTCAAGCAAAGGCTGTATATTTAATTACTAGAAAGTAAGTATGTGCCTTTTTAACAAACTTACTTTTAAGGGTTAAAGGAATTTTTTAGATGGTTAGAAAAATAATTATTATTGATTAGCTATTGGCTCAGCTTTTCTAGAAGGGTTAAGGTCCTAAAATACAGAACAGAGTGTTATAAACAATATTGTGTTCTCCCAGTCTGTTTTGGACTAACCATTTCTTTGTTTGAAATAGCCTATTGACATCACTTATGCATCTCAGTAGCTTTGATATAAGGACCAATTTAGAACTAAAGATTATTTCAGCATTTAAAAAGAAGAATGCTCAGAAACCTCCACCAAGCCATATGAACTCTATGTAGACGGAATGAAATTATTATGGCACCTATCAATTATTATTTTTTGTATATAAAGTTACTTTACAAAACTAAGATTAAATCGTTCTTTGGGAATTATATTATTAAAATGGAAATAGAAATGGTTTCCAAATGTGTAACAGTGGCAACATAGAGAAATTGCAGAGAAAATACAATGTCCATATTTTGTGCACACATGTTTCTGCATGTATTATATTCAAGAGGTACTTGGCATTGGTAAGCAATATCTCTGGAGATTTCTGTAAATTTCCAAATAATTTAACACAAAATTGTGTACTCTCTGGCATTCACTCAAATCACATTTCTATTGAGGGCCAGGCTTATTTCCTGTGCATACCAATCAACACAAATAGCCAACTCTTCAATTTCTATAGTAGTATTCACTCCCTTTTTGGGCATTTGTGCCCTAATGAAAGTAGTTAATAAAGCCACTTTGCAAAACAACTTGACATACTACAATTTAGTACATACGGTATATATGTAAGTCACAGACCTGTCTCAGTAAGAATTTTACATAATCTCTTTAACTTATCCAACAGTTTAATATATCCTAAGAATATTTGTTAATTCAGGCAATTAATAATCCGTTCCACAAGTACTTAGTAAATTTCAACTCTTCTCTAGGCTATAAGCTATGTGCCGGAGATACAAGGATGCATAAGAAAGGTTTGCTGTCATGCTGGTTCTTTCTTTAGCCTTCATCCAAATAGTTCGTGGTTTTTTGTTTCGGAATCGGATGTTCTTTTTGACTCGTATAGTTTCCTGATATAGTCTGGCTACGTCCCCACCCAAATCTCATCTTGAATTGTAGTTTCCATAATATTCATGTGTCGTGGGAGGGTCCAGGTGGGAGGTAATTGAATCTTGGGAGTGGTTACCCTCATGCTGTTCTTGTGATAGTGAGTTCTCATGAGATCTGATGATTTTATAAGGGAATTTTCCCCCTTTGGCTTGGCACTTCTCTTTCCTGCCACCATGTGAAGAAGGACATGTTTGCTTCCCCTTCTGCCATGATTGCAAGTTTCCTGAGAACTCCCCAGTCATGCTGAACTATGAGTCAATGAAACCTCTTTCCTTTATAAATTACCCAGTCTTAGGTATGTCTTTATTAGCAGCATGAGAACATTCCCCATCTTTCTTCTTTTCACTGCTGCAAAATATTAAATCTCCAGACCAATCATTGACATTATCAAACACATTATGTTGATTTTTACATGTGTGATTTTCCCCCAAAGGATTTAATCATTATCTTATTACTTTCATGTATCCAGTACTTGGCATGTGGTAGGTTCTCAGTATAAGTTTATGGAACTAAACTGAAGGCAAGACTGACTACCTCAACAACACAAAGAACTGAGACAGGCGTCAGGCTCTGGCATTGGATTCACTGAATAGTTCAGCAGTTATTGGAGTTATGTTCACATAACTTTAGAGGGAATCACATCATACAAATTTTGGTCTCCTATTAGGCATATCAGTATTGAGAGTCTAAGGCAATATACAATAGAGATAGGAGGTAGACACCCAGACATGC
This sequence comes from Colobus angolensis palliatus, assembly GCF_000951035.1. Taxonomy (NCBI): domain Eukaryota; kingdom Metazoa; phylum Chordata; class Mammalia; order Primates; family Cercopithecidae; genus Colobus; species Colobus angolensis. The sequence goes on from NW_012123376.1 coordinate 9,433,037, forward strand.
AAATATTGCGCCTAGGAGACCCCAGAAAAATAGCCCAAAGGAACGCTGACTGTGAAATTCTCTATTGAACTAAACACTAAAGCAGTATAGGTTGAGATAGGGGAATAATTTAGAACCCAGGAATCAATATCAGTAAATTTCAACCAAGATTACACGTTTGGGAGTGACATGGATAATATTGAGTCTCACTGTTTCACTGTTTTGCCATAGACTATGTAAGAGTAGAGATCAGCGTGAACATCTGCCTCAAAACAGATTCAGGTAGAAAGTTGGTAGGACCAAACAAGGCATCTGTTGCCTCATCTTTGGTGGACTGGAGAGAGAACTTTATAGGGGATTGACAACTATAAGACAAGCAACATTAATATTCTTTGTGTTCAGCCTGTTCACAAGTAGGTTCATTTAGCTTTTAATATTTAGTAATGAATGATACAAAAATCACATACTTCTCTCACTTAGGATACAATCTCCATATGAAATACACTTATTTCTTTATTCAAAAAAACCGAATAAGCAAATATAGGTTATTTGGACCCTGAAATTGTTGTCCTACATTATATATGCTTTTATTTCTTTTGAGGTAGAAAATTATTCTACGTGGTTTGTAATGCAGAAGATGAAAAAATATAATTTACAAATGTACACTGATAGTTGATCATAGCCTTGAAGTTTAAATGAACCAAAGCTTGTTTCTGCTTCAGACTTGAAATCTACTAAAGGACTCCTTCTATGTCATTGGGACATCAATGTTTATGTTTACACTATCAATTAGATATAGAGTATATGGAGAATTTAAAAACTTGATTAGCTGTCACCATGAGTGTGACTTAAATTTGACATGGTTCTAGAACTCTTTCATATCATGTCACCTCCTTATTCTCAGTTTTCCCCTATGTTGCCACCTCCTTTGTAATTATTTTTAACAGAGGAGAGAAGGCTGAGGAACAGCAGAAGGACATATGATTGCAGGTGCCCTTTCCTGATGAGCAGTGCTATGAATCATATTCTATATCTATTCCACAGTGAAATGCATTGTGCTACAAGTCTGTCTCTATAAAAAATAACAATCTAGCCTCCCTTTGGTGGAGAGAGCTTAAATTGGATATGGTCCTTGGGGATCTGAGTTCCAAGGTCGTTTTAGGGAGGTTACACATCACATCAAAGTAAAGACACTCTTAGCCAACAACAACAAAAAAGTATTTGTTAGTAGAAAAGCTCTGGTTCCCTTAGAAAATGAGAAATTAAAAAAATAATAATAACTATAGTCACTCTGAACTTGAAATCCCCAGCTGGAAAGCTTGTGAAAGTAGATTAGCCACATTTCTAAAAATGTCATGAATTACTTTTGCTTTCCCTGAATTGAGAGTAATGTCAAGGGGCTAATCAAACAAGTTGTAGCAGAGAAATCAGGGATATTAGTCTAGAGTATCATTTGTAATGTCATAAACATTCAGTTTACAATGTCTCTCTTGTGTGTTCATGAATCACTTAAAAGGTAAAGAATGAGTGTTCGTTGATAAAGATGCCAGCCTATTTAGTCAGCATTATCTCTCTTCGTTCCCACAAATTCGTATGAGGTAAGAGGGGGTTTAGCTGCAAGTGACAGAAAACGCGAACGGCATGTGGCTTAAACAAGATGAAAGTTTGTTTTTCTCTCATGTAAAAGTTCAGAACAGATATGGGGCTCTGTGCTATCAAGGACACAGGCTTCTTTTTACTGTTTGCTCCACCATGCATTGCCTTTAACTTAAGGTTCAGAATGTTAGCTCCATCAACCCGGCAGAAAGAGGGTGGAGGGAATGAAGAAGAGGCCAAACACATCGCAGGCAAAGCATTTACAATTCATTTAGCCTCCCAAGGCAGGTTGAAAAATATATCAGGGTGTCCACATAACAACCATAACATATGTTTCTATGGGGTAATGTGGGAAGAGATGTTAGGGAAAAACTGGAAGTCTCAATCTCATTTGTTTCTGAGAACTCTTAAAAAATATTAATATTCTTATACTACAGTTTTTGATGTAATACTAAGTAGATTTTAATTTCTATTTCATAATAAGGGTTTTATGAACTTTCTGTGATAGTCTATTACTGGAATTTATCCCTGAAGCTTAAATCATTTAACAATTATTAAAAAACACAAATCAACCAACATTAAACAAGTAAGAATATAGATGTTATAAACAATATATTCAAATTAAAGAGTTAAAGTTATCGGTATTGAATTATCTCTGTGCTCTTCACTAAAAAAGTTTTTTGAATTATAGACTTTCTTCCTTTAAAAATTCTTATTGCTTTTGTGCTAAATATAGAAGGTGAGTTTTTAAATGAGATTTTGTCTTTTTTTTCTTTTTTTTATATTATTATTATTATACTTCAAGTTCTAGGGTACATGTGCATAATGTGCAGGTTTGTTACATATGTATACTTGTGCCATATTGGTGTGCGGCACCCATCAACTCGTCAGCACCCATCAACTCCTCATTTATATCAGGTATAACTCCCAATGCAATCCTTCCCCCCTCCCCCTTCCCCATGATAGGTCCCAGTGTGTGATGTTCCCCTTCCCAAGTCCAGGTGATCTCATTGTTCAATTTCCACCTATGAGTGAGAACATGTGGTGTCTGGTTTTCTGTTCTTGCGATAGTTTGCAGAGAATGATGGTTTCCAGCTGCATCCATGTCCCTACAAAGGACACAAACTCATCCTTCTTTGTGGCTGCATAGTATTCCATGGTGTTATATGTGCCACATTTTCTTAATCCAGTCTGTCACTGATGGACATTAGGGTTGATTCCAAGTCTTTGCTACTGTGAATAGTGCCACAATAAACAAAAATGGGGAAAGGAGTCCCTATTTAATAAATGGTGCTGGGAAAATTGGCTAGCCATAAGTAGAAAGCTGAAACTGGATCCTTTCTTTACTCCTTATACAAAAATTAATTCAAGATGGATTAGAGACTTAAATGTTAGACCTAATGCCATAAAAACCCTAGAAGAAAATCTAGGTAGTACCATTCAGGACATAGGCATGGGCAAGGACTTCACGTCTAAAACACCAAAAGCAACGGCAACAAAAGCCAAAATTGACAAATGGGATCTAATTAAACTGAAGAGCTTCTGCACAACAAAAGAAACTACCATCAGAGTGAACAGACAACCTACAGAATGGGAGAAAATTTTTGCAATCTACTCATGTGACAAAGAGCTAATATCCAGAACCTACAAAGAACTCAAACAAATTTACAAGAAAAAAACAACCCCATCAAAAAGTGGGCAAAGGATATGAACAGATATTTCTCAAAAGAAGACATTGATACAGCCAACAGACATGTGAAAAAATGTTCATCATCACTGGCCATCAGAGAAATGCAAATCAAAACCACAATGAGATACCATCTCACACCAGTTAGAATGGCAATCATTAAAAAATCAGGAAACAACAAGTGCTGGAGAGGATGTGGAGAAATAGGAACACTTCTACACTGTTGGTGGGATTGTAAACTAGTTCAACCATTATGGAAAACAGTATGGCGATTCCTGAAAGATCTAAAACTAGAAGTACCATATGACCCAGCCATCCCATAACTGGGTATATACCCAAAGGATTATAAATCATGCTGCTATAAAGACACATGCACACGTATTTTTTTTTTTCAATTAATTTGGTAAGAGTTTGTTTTCTATTCAAGAATCTTAAGAAAAAAATGGTATTATTTTGGCCATGAGTCCTAAGTGGCATTTCTTACAGACTCATCTATTAATTCTCTTTTTGTTTTAAATAGAGATATTTCACCATGTTGCCCAACCTGGGTGGAGCTCCTGGGCTCAAGCAATCCTCTGGCATTGGCCTCCCAAAGTGCTGGGATTACAGGCATGAGGCAACACACCCAGCCTTAATTATTTTGATTACTACCATATAACCAACACAATGATCTTTGTAGGTGCTCCCAAGATATACTCAATATTTAGATCAAATTTTTGATTCAAACTCTTAAAAAATTAATTTGATTTGACCTCTTTAGAGGTCAATTAAAGAAAAGAGATTTAACTGAGCAGCAGGGCCCTGGACCCAAGATTTTTTTTTTTTTAAATAAGTGAACAGTTTATTAAGAATTAAATGAGGGTATGGAATGTGATGCAGTACATATAAGACACTGAAGATGAGTATAATAGTACTACTGGCACAAAAAGCTAAATTTCACTTCAAAAAAAATTCACAAAAGAAAAGTAAAAGGAATTCCGCCATTATAAAGTGAGCTATTTCAGGCAAAGTACTAATCCTTCCCCCTCCACTCAAACTCCAACTTCCTAACAAATGCTATCTGAAAATACTGTCATGCTAACATATACGTATTTCATTTATATATAGACTTGATATATATATACACACATATACATTGTGTATGTATATATATTAAATACATACATCAAAAATGGTCAAAGCGACTTTGGAAACATATGTCAGAGGAAAAGAGTTTCTTGGAAATAGAGTAAGACAAATTGCAATGAGTTGAGAAGTTTAAGTCTTCTCTCACTTATGGTGCTATGTTTTTCCTTGAATTAATTATCCAAATAAAAGAAACTTTAAAAACTTCCTTTTTAAACAAATGTTAAAAATCAGAAATAAGCTTCTGATTTTTAATCATATAATATTTTAATAAAAACATTATCTATGGAATTTTTAATAAAATTAAAACTTCAAGATTCTTTTCAAGTTTTGGTTACTCTGGAAGAGTGTTTCTTAAATATAAGTAAGTATAAGCATTATTCATAAATGTCATGACTAATAATTATAATTACCTTTGAAAAACTCAAATTTTTTTTCATGAAAATGAAATGCTATTTTGCTCAAATGTATGCCTTTTAAAGTGGATATCACCATAGTTATTATGATCATAACAAATACAAATACAAAGGCTAGAGTTTCATAACTTACAGAAACTGTTTTTATTTTTTTAAATTTTTTAACGTTTAATTTTTATTTTTGAGGTGGAGTCTCACTGTCACCCAGGCTGTAGTGCGGCAACATGATCTCAGCTCACTGCAACCTCCGTCTCTGGGGTTCAAGGGATTCTCCCACCTCAGCCTCCCTAGTAGCTGAGATTACAGACACATGCCACCAAGCTTGGCTAATTTTTGTATTTTTAGTGGATATGGGGTGTCACCATGTTGTCCAGGCTGCTCTTGAACTCCTGACTTCAAGTGATCCTCCCACGTTGGCCTCCCAAAGTGCTGGGATTACAGGTATGAGCCACTGCGCCTAGCCTGAGAACTTTTTTTTTTTTAATTTTGAATAAGAAAAATAATTACACTTAAAATTTTTACAGGAATAGACCTTTAATAAATGGAGTGACAATTTGAATTATGAGGCTCTAATATTGCAAAATTTAAACAGTCTATTCCAGGAGACTTCAGTGTTAAGTTTTGGCATACCACAACTCATTACACAATGAAAGTATAAATTATTCTTCTCAACAGTTAAAGTAATGAAAAGATGGGCATGAAAACACACACACACATACATGTATACATACAAATACACATGCAAACAACAAAAAGCGTCTATACATCTTACTGTTTTAAATTTACTATTTTATAATTATTTATATATTAGTATGTAATAATATAATTAAATATTAATATATAATATAATTTAAAAATTATTATTATGACTTTATTTATATATTGACATACCCATGTCAATCAAGATTACTTAAAAATGTGCATTCTATCTTACGAGCTTCATAGTCTTGCTCTATTATACAGAAGGGAAAATGGACAAATCACTTTTTAAAATTAGAATGCTCCCAAGAAAATTTCCTTTCACAAATTATTAAAGACTATCAACAACATGGCAATTATTTATGTTATTTTTGGATAAAATTAGTGGAACTATCATGGCATGTTTAACTTTGATCAGAGTTAATGAGAAAGACTGTATTTTAAAACAAGTACAGATGGGATGTAAGAATGTTCTTTCAAATACTGGAAGTAGTGCAGACCGTAATCACCTTTGCGCCCATTAGAAAATCTACTGTATGGTTCTGTGGGAGAGTATGATAATGGTTACTAGAAAGTCAATTTAATTAACCTTAATCTCACAACAATCGCCTTATAGAATCTGCTGATTTGAACAAAGAAAAAAATGTTAACTATGAAGTGCAGAATATTAAGGATACTCTTTTGCTTTGTTTTGTTTTCCACTAGGGCATATAATACCCTCAGATTAATAATAAATGCTCATAAGGCACTCTTGGCTCTGCAAAGTGTCATACAAAGTATGTAAGCTTTACTGTCATCTCAAGGCAGGTAGTGCTTGTTAGCAAATACTGCTCACAATGCAAAGAAGAAGTGATTAATTTACAAATTTTAAATTGAATTTCATTTCTATAAAGTTTGGTAAGATGAATAACTAAGTGGAAGACTGAAGTAATTACAGTATGTGTCCTTTAACGACAGAATACATTCTTAAAAATGTGTCCTTAGGTGATTTTATAGTTGTGTGAACATCATAAAGTCTACTTGGACCAACCTAGATGGTTACAGACACCTAAGCCATATGGCATAGCCTAATTTGCTCCTAAGCTACGAACCTGTACAGCATGTTACTTTACTGAATACTAAGTGCAATTATAATGTAATGACAAATGTTTGTGTAGCTGAACATATGGAAACATAGGAAAGATACAATAAAAGTACAGCATAAAGGAGTAAAAAATGTTACATTTATACAGAGCACTCACTACAAATGAAGCTTGCAGGACTGGAAATAGCTCTGGGTGAGTCAGTGAGTGAGCAGTGAGTGGGAAAGCCCAGGTCATTACTGTACACTACTGTAAACTTTATAAACACTGAACATTTGAGCTAAATCAAATATGTTGTTTCTTTTTTTAGTAATAAATTAACCTTAGTTTACTGTAACAGTTTTACTTTATAAACTTTTAATCTTTTTTAACATTTTTACTCTTTGCTAATAACGCTTAGCTTAAAACATGAATGTATTTTATAGCTGTACAACAATATTTTCTTTCTATATATCCATATTCTATAAGGCTTTTTCTATTTTAAAATTTTTCTATTTATTATATATATATATATATTTTAATTTTTGAACTGTTTGTTAAAAATGAAGATACAAACACACACATTAGCCTAGGCCTACAGGATCAGGATCATCTGTATCACTATCTTCCACCTCTACATCTTGTCCCACTGGAAGGTCTTCAGAGGCAATAACATTTGTGTGCTGTTATCTCCTATGATAACAATGCCTTCTTCTAGACTACTTTCTGGAAAGCCTACTGGAGGCTGCTTTATAGTTAATTTTTTTTTTTAAATAAATAGAAGTATAGTTTAAAAAATAAAGATGGCCAGGTGCGTGGCTCATGCCTGTAATCCCAGAACTTTGGGAGGCTGAGGCGGGCAGATCATGAGGTCAGGAGATCAAGACCACCCTGGCTAATACGGTGAAACCCCGTCTCTACTAAAAAAAAAGAAAAAATAGAAAAACTTAGCCAGGCATGGTGGCGCGCGCCTTTAGTCCCAGCTACTTGTGAGGCTGAGGCAGGAGAATGGGAGGCGGAGCTTGCAGTGAGCCCACTGCACTCCAGCCTGGGCAACAGAGGGAGACTCCATCTCAAAATAAATTAATTAATTAATAAAATAAAATAAAATAAAAAATAAAGATAAAAGGTATAGCACAGTGAATACATAAACCAGTATCAAGGTAGATTATTATCATTATCAAGTACTACCTACTGTAAATAAGTGTATGTGCTATACTTTTAATAAACTGGTACAGTTTTTTATGCCAACATCATCACAAACAGTTGAATAAGGCATTGAACTACAGTGTTATCATGGTTAAAACATCACTAGGTGATAGGAATTTTCAAGTGCCATTGTAATGTTATGAGACCATAGTTATATACGTGGTCTGTCATTGACTGATATGTTATAATATGGCACATTACTGTGTATGACAGTAAGTATATAATTTGTAAAAATGTAAAAGACAAATTTTGTCAGATATGGAAGCAAAATTGACATGCCATAATCTAATTAAAACAGCCTGATTTTTATTACATATCTTGAAATTTTTTATAACTCATTTAATATGTTTCTATTTTGAATTTATTTAACAGAGAATAAAAACCTAGAGATAGGTTTATCAGTATCAGAATGTTTATTCTGGCTCACTTAGTGACCAATTAAACAAACTTAATGAGAATTAACATGCAAATCAAATAAAGGAAATTAAAAATACCTTGTTTTTCTTATTCAATGTAATCATATAGTCTTAGGGTACCAAAAATTTAAAGGACATCTACGTTTGCTTGAACCATTTTTATATCCGATCTGTATTTACACTAAACAGTCTGTTATTCAAACTGGCCAAGTAATATTAGATCAGCCTGAATAAAAATGAGTTTGCCCTTTTGAGGTAGGAGAACTGCAAGACTTGTTTTCTGTTCACAACCCTGCCGACTAAAACAAGATCTGGTCCAGGCAGGGTAAAATGAAGAAACTGGCTGAAACAATATGGAGAGGAAAGCAATCCCTAGCTGCTCTAATTGTTGATTAACATAAGACACACTGATGGGAGCATCAATCTCATGACAGTTTACAAATGCCATGGCAACAACCTGGAAATTAGCTCTCCTTTCATAGAAAGTTCTAAATAAACTGTCCTTCAATTTACATTTAAACTGCTCCTTAATTTGCATATAATTGCAAGAGCCTGCAAATACAATTGTCAGCAGCCCACAGGTAGCCATCTCTGGGTGAACTGCCTATGAGGTAGCACTGCTCAACTAGAAGCAATATCATTCAATAAAAGATTCCTAACACCACCGGCTCTTTCTTGAATTCTTTCCTGGGAAAAAACAAGAACCCTCACTGCCTAAGCTCCAATTCTGGGGCTCACCTGCCTGGCCTGCATCACTTTCAGATATATGTGTCATATGAATGTGTGTGTTTGTGTAAAACCACCATTACTGAAGTTAATTGAGTATGTTTGGTAAGTTCTGAAGTTCATGTAAGAATTAGGCATGTCCTTAGTCGACATTGTAAGTGTACCTTTTCATTCAATTTAGGAAATAGGTAAAAGTTCATTATGAAGTTTTTCCTGGTAATATAATCCTGGACTGAAAAAGAGTGATAGGAAGTAGGGAAACATTAGCAAAATAGAGAGATCCAGTCCCTGTAGTCATGGGAGCCTGCTGCTCTTTAAATAAGGCATCAAAAGTCCTGTATATCGTAAGTATAAAGTTTATCTATATCAGATAGGAAGAAATTATTCAGTTGTGGTACATTTCTAATTCTGTATCTGTAAACAATGGAGTCAAGGCATTACTTTCTGGAACTTACATGTATTCAACCACTGGGCAGTAAGGAGCTGTTCGGACTCAGTAGCTGCTCCTCTAGAATTGAGCACCAATTGCAGGTGTGATGGGAGTTGGCTGTGTCCCCATTATGTTCATTTCCAGAATGCCTCACAGAATGTGATCCAAGGGTAATTTCAGTCTCCATGACTTTTGCTTAGAGACAAAACTCTTGTAGCGCAGTGCCACTATGTTTCATTTCTATAATTTCTTTTTCTTATTTGTTTATACTGCATGGTGTTTGAAAGATTGAGTTTTTAAAAGGTGTCTTTTTAAATATGTTTATTTCCATTGACTTTTCTGTATTCCCTCTTTAATTTCCTTACAGTGGTGAATATTCACTTCTTAAACTGGAAAGAATTTTACTAACTGAACAGATTAAATTTTGTATTACTTAATCTTTTTTTTTTTTTTTGAGACAGAGTCTCACTCTGTCGCCCAGGCTGGAGTGCAGTGGCACAATCCCAACTCACTGTAACCTCAACCTCCTGGGTGCAAGCAATTCTTCTGTCTCAGCCTCCCAAGTAGCTGGGGTTACAGGAGTGTGCCACCACACCTGGCTAATTTTTTTGTATATTTAGTAGGAGGTTTCACCGTGTTAGCCAGGATGGTCTCAATCTCCTGGCCTCGTGATCCACCTGCCTCAGCCTCCCAAAGTGCTGGGATTACAGGCGTGAGCCAACGTGCCCAGCCATCATTTTCCTCATATAACTATTTTAACTAAATCTGGGGTGCAGTTTATACATACTGCTGATTATTTCATTCTACTAGTGATATGAAACAATAACGTGTCAGTGATTTTCATCTAATGTGCAACTGATTTGATATTATTTAATATCTCTTCCTCAAGAAGAGCATTATGTTAATGAGAATGTTATTGAAAAGTAAAGATATTTTGATTAACACTCCATTATAATTATATTTGTGTATTTCTTCTAAGGAAAGTTGCATTTTATAACCCTATGACTTTCTACACACACATATTAATTTGAAAGTTATAAATATTGAAAATTTCCTTTATTATGATGACTATGTGGCTCACCTTTTAAAAAAAAAGTTTCTTTCTCATTGTGATGGATACATAATAGTTGTATAGGGTTCTCCACAGAATCAGAACCAATGGTAGAGAGATACATATAAAAATGTAACTTTAATATTTAAATACACACACACAGATATACATAAGGATATTTATTTTAAGGAATAGGCTCACATGATTGTAGGAGCTGGCAAGTCCAAAGTGGATAGGGCAGGCCGGCAGCTGGAAACTCATGCAGTAGTTGCTGTCATAGCCTGTGAGTAGAATTTCTTCTTTCCCTGAAAATTTAATTTTTTGATTTTAAGACCCTCAACTGATTGGGCAAGGCCCACCCACGTTAGTAAGGGCAACCTTCTTTACTTAAATTCAACAAATTATATATATGAACGTCTATAAAACACCTTCACAACAACACCTAGATTGGAGTCTGATTACATACCTGGGTGCTATAGCCTCATCAAGTCAACACATTAAAGTAACTATAACATGCTTTATTGGCATATTCTACTGGTCAAACCTAATTTTGTAGTCTGGTGTCATTAGGTCACTAGTAGAAATATTCTGTTGTATATTTCACAGAGTACTTTACATAATTAAGATAGAAATGGTATAATTTATGGTAAAAATGATTATTTGCCTAAACCCATCAAAAATATTCACATTGTCTCCTTTAAAGGCTTCTCATCTGCTGTTTTACACAGATCTCCCAAGGCTTTTCCTTAACTCATTTTATCTATATGTGCAAGCCTTTTAAATACAAACAAACATTGTAGGAACTAAAAATTGAAAGAGCCTCATTAATTTACAGACGAGGAAAACTACTCACCAATTACAGATAAGGAAAATAGTAATCAATTTACAGATAAACAAAACTCCAAGGAACTTCTCTGATTCTCTGGTTCAAGTAGATGCAGGAGTACATTTTCAGAATTCTTTCAGTGATTTGTCTATAATTGAGTATCTACTCTGTAGTGTCGAACAGTTTCCACCCGAAATTCATGTCCATTTGGAACCGCAGAATGTGGCCCTGTTATTTGGAAACAGGATAGTTGCAGAAGTAATTGGTTAAGATGAGGTTACACTGGGTTAGAGTGGTCTGTAAATCCAATGCCATACTCGTGGAAGAGTAGAGAGACAGAGTAGTACACTATATGAAGCCACAGAAACACACAGAGAAGATGGTCATATAAAAACAGAGGCACAGATGGAAATTAGGCTGTCAGAAGCCAAGCAACACCAGAAACCACTGGCAATTAGAAGAGGCAAGGAATTTTTTTTTTCCCTAGACCTTTCAGAGTGAGTATCTTCATACTGACACCTTGATATTGTGCTTCTAACCCTCAGAAATGTGAAAGAATAAATTTATGTTGTTTTAAGCCACCTTGTGTGTGGTAGTTTTGTATGACAACACTAATAAATGAATATACTGCCATTACTCTTAACAACGGGAGGTTTCTCTACCTTACATTATTTTAGAAAAGAACAATGACACTTCCACAGAGAAACCTTAAATGATTTTTGTGCTATCTGAAAGAATGTTGGAACTTTGTCTGTATAAAGAGGGAGTGTCCCATTTTGCAACTTCCCTTCAGTCTTTTATAGCTATTAGAGAAATGGATAAGTGTAGTTTATAGTTAGAAGGAGGAAGTGGTTCTTCAGAGGAATTTGTTTAATGTACATCATTAGTTGAATTAAATTGAATTCTACTAAATCTAGACAAAACTTGTAACAAAATCCAGTCTGCTTTCCTAAGAGAATTCATTAACCTAATCTGGTGTGTGAAGTGCAATAAGTTAACTCCATTAGGTTACGAATGAGAAGCCAAGGCTGTCAAAGATGTGGCCCTTCAAGGTGTGTTGCTCAGTTTAGAGTCACACTGCAACCAAAGACTCATTAAACGGATCTAATTAAATGAAAACAAAAACCCAAATAATTAAGGACAAAGTCATGACCTTTAATGATCCCTTAGCTTATCACTGATACAAAATGAATTTTAATTACCACTAATGGTTTATTGTATATCTAAGGTATAATGCAGTTAAAATCTGCCCAAAGGGAGTCGCCAGTTACTTTTGTACACTACATACCCTTCTGGGAATCTGTGTTAATTACTCTTATACAGAAAGAAAAGTATGCAAAGTTCTCAAGGCATTTTCTGACAACTGTCAGCATAAGTGTACATAAAATTTTAATTGTGTCCTGGGTGGCATCTAATGCAAAATTATCCTTGAGAGCTTTTGAGAAACCTTTAACATTTAGTTGCTATGTAAAACAAGCTTACTAACAAAATTTCTGCTTCTGTTGTTCATGCAGCACAAGTTATCTTTAACTTACATGAACAGAACTGAAAGTTTGATTTGTGATTATGATAAAACTTAATTTCTTATTAAAATTACTGTTTACAAAAGCAGCACTACACCATTATATATTTATATGAGCCTTCAATTTGCTTTTCAGTAGTTCCTTCATGAATGTGTACATGTGTATAAATTGCCTTTTTTCCCCAAAATTCAATGTATTATCGTTCAGTTTTATTTAGAAGATTATTTAGCAATCAGTCATTAATATTCTAAACTTTGGGCCAGGAACAGTGGCTCACGCTTGTAATCGCAGCACTTTGGCACCTGAGGTGGGAGGATTTCTTGAGCCCAGGAGTTCAAGAACAACCTGAGCAACATAGTGAAACCCTGTCTCTACAAAAAAGTAAAAATTAAAAAATAGCTTGGCATGGTGGTACAGGCCTGTAATCTAAGCTACTCAGGAGGCTGAGGTAGGAGCATGGCTTGAGTCCAGGAAGTCAAGGCTGCAGTGAGCTTGATTCCACTGCTGCACTGCAGCCTGGGTGACACAGCAAGACCTTGTCTTGAAAAAAAAAAAAAAAAAAAGTTGTAAATGTTAAGCTTTTTGTGTTTACAAAAATAACATAAGGATGTTTATCAGTTATGTATTACTGTGTAAAAACAGAACAAAATAAACAAACCAAAAACCCAATACTCCATGATTTAAAGCAATAACAATTTGTTTAGCTTCATATTCTGTGGATCAGCAACTTGGGCTGAGCTCAGCTCAGTGATTCTTCCAGCCGTGTCTGAGCTCTATGATTGTATTCACCTCCCAGTATTATGGCGGATTGACTAGGGGATGGTTGCTTTAAGATACCCTCACTCACGTCTCTTGTTAGTTTTCTGTTGGCTGAGATGACAGAGCTACTAGGCCACATGTCTGTTATTATCTCACAGGCTGGTTTAGGCTTGCTCACATGGCAGCCCTTCTGGGTTTCTGGAGTCAGAGTGACTGTGGAAAAGGCCTCCTGAATCCTAGGCTCACAACTGAAACAATTTTATTTTGCCTTCCACATTCTGTGGCTTCAAAGCATGTCACAATCTTACCAGGTTACAAGGTGTAAATATACAGACTCTATGTATTGATGGGAGAAGCTGCCCAGATAAAATGCAAAAAATTAAAAAACTAAAAAAAAATAAGTGATTCCAGAGTAGGATGGGCAATTGTGATTATATTTGCAGTCTGTCAAAGGATGCTTGTCTAAAAAGTATTTAAGGCTCCATGCAAAGATTCTGATTTAGTTGGTCTAGAAACCACTTCTGAAACATACATTTACCAAAACAGCCTATAATTGCACTCAAAATACCAATGCTTTTATAAAGTCAGGGTAAATCACACTCTTGAGTATTAATTTCCCCAACAATAAAATTTTGAGTTACAGTTGATATTTCTAAGTGTCCAATCAATTCTGCAATTTTTGCCAGCTAACTTCAGTGACCTAAGAAAGTATTTCCAATTATTAAATACTGTATTACACACCAATTTTTAAAATAATTTTCCAATTTACATAGAGTAATTTACATTTATTACAAAAATACCTTACTCATTATGGTAAATTATTATTTCTTTTTACTTTTATTTATTTAGTATTATTATTTTTTGAAATGGAATTTTGCACTTGTTGCCCAGGCTGGAGTGCAATGGTACTATCTTGACTCACTGCAACCTCCGCCTCCAGGTTCAAGCAATTCTCCTGCCTCAGCCTCCCAAGTAGCTGGGATTACAGGCACATACCATCACACCTGGATAATTTTGTATTTTTAGTGGAGACAGAGTTTCTCCATGTTGGTCAGGCTTCTCTTGAACTCCCAACCTCAGGTGATCCACCTGCCTCAGCCTCCCAAACTGCTGGGATTATAAGCATGAGCCACCATGCCTAGCCTATTTAATACTTACAAATCAATGGGTCAGTTTTAGAAAAATGGTGTCCTTTATATAAAATGCCAATGTAATAGGTCTTTTTAAATTATAAGGCTCTTATATTATCTAGATTAAAACACTTGTATGTAGTAAATATCTTTCTTTAGGCTTTTGTGCTTTGATATAGAGCTTATTCCAATGCCATACACTTATATGGAGTGTTTTGTAATACAAAAAAGGGGACATGTTCCTGGTTGAGGTATGCTCTAATTTTTATTTATTTATTTTATTTCTTACAAAGCTAAGAAGAGACATATAACACACCTGAGACTGTGGCTCTTTGGAAGGATGCTTAAGGAGGTTCCATATGAATTAAGTCTTACTGTTGAGGACAGTAGGACAGGCCAAAGGTTAGGGAGTGTGAAGCAAGTCACGAGATAGGAAAAAGAGAAATAACCCAATCTGCATGAAGATACAATGTGGTGATCAATGTGCCATGCAAAGCAGAAAAGGGATAAAGCTAAGGCTTTGTACCAGAGGGTCTTGGACACCAGGCAAAAGTCTTGGATATTACTTTGTGAGATATCTGGGGATATTCAGAAGATGAAGAGTAATTTTTTTTTACATAAATAGGAATCTTAAATCTTTCTATGTGAATAATACAGACTTTGGAATTTGTGTAGAGAGAGGAGAGAATCTGCAAAATCCTGGAATGATCAGAAAATAAAAAAACCATGAAGGAGATTAAGAAGATCATGGGCTTTGAGAAGATATGTTGAGTGACAAGAAAAAGGAGTTTATAAAACAAAGAAGACTGAAAAGTGTTCAGTAGTTATAAAGATGTGTATTAGTTCATTCCTACTCTGCGAAACCTGAGATTAGGTAATTTATAAAGGATAGGGGTTTAATTGACACATAGTTCAGCATGGCTGGGGAAGCCTCTGGAAACTTACAAGCACAGCAGAAGGGGAAGCAAACATGTCCTTTTTCACATGGCAGCAGCAAAAAGTGCAAAGCAAAAGGGGGAAAAAGCCCTTATAAAACCATCAGATCTCATGAGAACTCACTCACTATCATGAGAACAGCAACATGGTGGTAACCGCACCCATGATTCAATTACTTTCTTCTGAGTCCCTCCCATAACACATGGGGATTATGGGAAATACAATCCAAAATGAGATTTGGGTGGGGACACAGCCAAACCATATCAAGATGTAAATGGTAATTTCAATGAAGGTAGTTCCAGTAGATTGTAGTAAGATTTTGAGTGAATATTATTAAAGAGGTGAAGGCAGTGGATGTAAACTATTTTTCTGAGAAGTTTGAATTAAGAGGGAGAAAAATTTTAATTTTAAAATATTCTATGACCATATTAGTTAAATATTGCAATATATAAATATATATGTAGATATATTTTGTTGTACATTTTTGCTTCTATTTTCTGTAATGGTTTTAGAATCATGAGATACTGTGTTAGAAATATAGATTAATATAGACATGTATATATATATAATTTATTTTAAAGTTTTGTTTCTATTTTAATTGTTCTAGAATAAGACACCATATTTAAAATTTTGCTTCTCACTGAAGAAAAATCTTCTGTCAAATATTTTACTGAGACTAGACTCTTAACACTCCCTAAGGAAAAACACATTCCATCCCAAACCTATAATGGTCTTCATCCTATGTATGATAGTTACGTGTCAATTGGCTAGGCAAAGTACCCAGATATTTGATTAAACATTACTTAGATGTGATTAACATTTCAATTAGTAGATTTTAGGTAATGCAGATCACTCTCCATAATTTGAGTGAGCCTTATTCAATCAGTTGAAGATTTTAATAAAAAAAAAAAAGATTGACCTCCGACAAGGAAGAGGGAATGCTGCCAACACACTTCCTTTGGACTCAAATTGCAGCCCTTCCCTGAGTCCCCAGCCTGCCAGTTTGCTGTACAGATTTGGGACTTGTGAGCTTTGAATATGTATATATGTCCTGTTGGTTCTGTTTCTCTGGAGAATCCTGACCATCACATTGCATTACACCAGGAGATGTGAATATTGAAGAATCGGGAAATGTAATTCAGTAAAAGACACCATTCTAGTGAAATAATTTTCTTGAACTTTCCAGTTGTGGACAATGGTTACTGAACATTTGTCTAGAAAAAGGTATTGAAAAGTATTAAATCATTGCCTTCCTGTGATATTTCTTTTTGTAGATGTTTCCCCAGTCTTAATTGCTTTCTATATACATATTTTAATTGTTAGTCCATAACCTTTCTATTTCCATGAATAATATGCAGAAACCAGAAGTGCAAAGCAGTAATTAATGAAACTATAAGTGAAACATTTGTATTGTCTGAACATCACTAGCATGAAAGACTTTTTAAGAGTATCTTTGTCACTGAACTAGGCTACCAAGGTAACTCTAATGAGAAGGGTAAAGAAAAACATATTTTACCTTTTTGTTTTCCTGTAATGAATTTTTGATTTTTCAGTGGCCTTAAAAACATAAAAAGATAAAAGGAAAAGTAAACTGACTTTTGCCTAGGAACAATTCACAATAAATTACTTGGAGAGTCTGTTTGGAGTTTAATGAAACTTTTACTAGATAGCTTTTAAGATGAACATGTAACAAAAATGCTCAACTCACTTTGGTCACTAAACTACCAAAGCTAGAAGACTTCCTATTTAGTGACTTACTCACTGATCAAATTTGTCCTGAATTAAATATTTATTTTAATTAAAATAACTGTTTGAATGACTTCTGTGTTAATCTTCACAGAGTAAACACTAAAGCCTTCTTAACAGTCTAGAAAGCTCTCTGTAATTTAGCCCCAGGTTCTTTCCTTGAACTCATCACCCCACATGTCTCCCACATTTCCCTCTGCTCCAGCACTACAGGCTTTCTTTTATTCTTCAAACTTGCAAAGCAAATTCTTTCTGGAATGCTCTTGGCTCAGTTTTCTGCATATCAAACTCTTTCATTTTGTGTAGGTTTTCTGTTTAGATGTTATCTTCTCTGTAGGCCTTTTATGCTACGTAATATATCAACTGAGCCTATTTCTTTTACCTATTTATTATATATATCAAAATATCTACACCAATTACGTAAAATATATACTAATTAAATAATTAATATGGACAATATAGATTTCGGGTTCACTTCAATCCAGATCTTACATCTAGAAAGAGTAACCCAGTGTTCAGCACTCACTGAGCATGATGCATCATTGCATCTAATGAGCCCTGAAGACTCAGGGGTGCTCATGATCAGTGTGTACAATGCAACTAGTGGTTCGTATCAAGGCAGATAATTAGAAATACCTGAGCATGCTTCTGGCATTCCCACAAACACATATTTGATAGCTACGCATTCAGTTATCCTCATCCTTTCCAAAATTGAGGTCTATTTGTCAAAACAGCAGTATTGAGAGATAAATAAGCAAATTCATGTATACTTAGAATTTTAATAATTCCATGTAGTACCCCCAAGGGATTTCAAAAAATATTTTGGGAGCTTTTAGCTCCAAAATTCATTGACTGAGTCATTGGAAACTCATGAGTTGAATGCAAATCTGCAATTTTTATTTTTTATTCTTCAACTTGTCTATTTATATATTGATAAAATTGGTGTCGTATCTGCTTTTAAATGCCCACTCATTTCAACTTCTGCTTATAACTATTTGGGTACATATTCTGTGATGATATAAAAGCATGGCTTCATAATTTGAAATCAGTACTGTATTCATTTAGCATATACACATTCAAAATATTCCATTCATCCAATTTTCAGAAGCTATATCTATTCATTTGAAAATGTTTACAGAATTCAGTTAACAATTTTCTAATTTCTCCAAGTTATTCTTGATCATTTGTATTTGTGTTATCTCGAAAATACAAAATATCAAGACTTTCTTCATTTGTGCCTAGCAGAAAAAGCCACATTGAGTCATGTTTTCCTCACAGACATGTGACAATTGAATATTAAAATATGTAGGAAACATTTAGAAGATATAAAATAAGAACACAACAAAAAATTTCTAAAAGTGCAACAAATTAAGTTTACTTTCAATGTTTAAAAGATGGTACCAAATGATTATTCCAATACCTGGTTATTTTGAATATTTTTGTTGTTGTTATTACATTCACACCTGCATGGTATAAAAGGAAGAGCACTGGGCAAGGAATCAGAAGATCCATGTTTGAGCTTTAGCTGTGTACTCCCTGAGGTTTAAGACCTTAAATAACTCACCTTATAAACTCAAAGAACACATTATTTATAATGTAGAAGTAATACTTTTCCTACAACTGTATGGGGTGGTGTAAATAATCAATTGAGATATTAATGGAAAAATTGCTTTTTAAACTTAACAGATAATCTGTAGGTGGTGGGGAAAAGGGGCAGAGAAGCAGACACACATGTGATCTTTAAGAGAGCATTTGATAACTGATTTCCTCATTTTAATGGTATTACAAATATAGCGAGAGTCATTCGAAAACACTTTATAGTGGATATTTCTGGTTTAGTCTTCGAAACTTTCTTCTTTCTGGTGACTAGCATCATATTCTTGGAGAGAAGTGCTCCATCAAACTCCTATTTCAACTCTGTAGTTATAGCGGGGACTGCCAATGATGATATCATGATTCTTGAAAAATTGGAGAGCATGTTATCTAAGCAGTGTCAACCAGAGCCCTTCCTGAGTAATATTTTAATTAGATGAGCATAAAAGAAGAGGGATTTTTGAGATTCAAGTCTCTTGAGTCTAGAATCCTCCAGGAAGCATAATAAGCATAATATCTGCTTTCTAGCTGGTAAAGGGCACATTTTCATGTGTTACATTCATAATCAATCCAGTTTAGTAAGAAATTCTGGAATGTGGCAATTCAAAACAAAATGATACTTTATATATAAAGTGGTATAAATTGTTGTAGTTGGGATTATTCCTGCTGTTGCTTTTCTCATACCTGGTATTTAGTGGGGGATTGAGCAGAATTAAGCACAGCTAGTAAATGTAGCCGAACTATTAGCTTGTAATTCTAGGAGACTTTCAACAAGAATATTTGGTACCATAGTAAGATATTTTAGACTTAAAGAGGTTGCAGTGATACTCAGTTTCTTTTTTAAAAAAAATTCATATTGGTTAAAAGAGAACATATTATTCTGTGTATAACTCCCGACCTATTGGTAAGTAGCTGCAAAAGAAATGGGAATATCAGAAAATGTTTAAAAATATTTACTTAACATGTAATTTACTGTTTCATTTACTTTCCATTTTCTAATGTTTCATGTTATGAAGAATATAATTTAAATATTGTTCTGGAACTTTATTATTATTATTATTATTTTTACTAATCAGAATGTCAAAATTTTAGTGGTTCACTGACTTAGTTTCTATTCATGCCACTTATACATGAACAATCAAGCAGGTTTGGATCAGAGGACTCAGTAACACTTCTTTATTACAGAGCCATTTAACACTTAGGGAGCCAGGTGTATTTTTACATAATAAATTGAGGAAAAAGGGTGAGTCACCATTTTATAATAAAATATGACTGCCAGGTATTAATAACTATAGCTTGTGTCACACTTGACAAGAGCTATTTTTGAACTTGTTATGAATTTCAGAATCTCTAACAACAGATTAAGCTTCCCATATTCCTAAAGGTACTAATAAAGGTTGTCGGCCTTGATGTATACTACATTCATTAGACAGTTATTCTGAGTCACTAGTTCGCATAGTTCTTATAAGAATGTGTGTAACTACAGTCATAACTTAAAGAAAAATGTGTGTAGGAAAGAGAAAGAAAAAGAAACATACAGTAAAAATTGAATTAAGCCATCTTCTATGAACTGAATGTTTGTGTCCTCCCAAATTTATGTGTTGAAACCCTAACCTCCAGTGTGGTGGAATTAAGAGGTGGGAGCTTCGAGAATTAATTATATCTTGAGGAGCCCTCATGAGTGGGGTAAATATACTTATAGAAGGGACCCCTGACAGCTGTCTTGCCCTCTTTCTGCCACATGAGGATACAAAGATAAGTCAGCATTCTGCAAACTAAAAGAACCCTCACCAGAACACAACTATACTGGCCCCTTGATCTCAGACTTTCAGCCTTCAGAACTGTGAGAAATAAATTTCAGTTGTTTATAAGCCACCTAGTCTATAGTACTTTGTTATAGCAGCCTGAACTAAGACAATAACTTTAAAAAGAAACAACTGAAAACAATCCATCTTTATAAAACTAGAGTTTTCACATTCTTCTGACTCTTTACAAGAAGTTTTCCTGACTTTTAGTCCTAGAGAATATCTGCTACCTTCTAAGTTACATTGTTATATCAGTGTGACATGGTAGAGCTGGAGCTAGCTACATTTTCAGTTGTGAATTTATTTGGTTTACTCTCGAAAGTTGAAATCTCAATATGCATTAATGAAAATACCACTTCTAAAAGCTATGGTAAGGAAGATAATGGAATAAAAACAAAGGAAGTGTATATGCTGCCATGATGTTATTTCATAGTGTTATTTTCTATATCTAAAGACGTAGAAAGAACAAAAAAGTCAACTCATTTTATTTCATCTAATCCAATTTTAATGTGATTGGCTGCCTTTGGAAGTTCGGTGTGGGCCATATGTTTATGGAGGTTGGAAGGATAGTTAGATGATTTGAAAATACAAGTGAAAATAAAAATTTTCCATAACTTCCCTTTTCTGGGTAGTGTGCATCTTTAAGATTTTTAAATGAATAGATGTAGATATAAATATAAAATAAATCAAGTTCAGCATACTGTTTGCAAGTATATTTTCTTATTTAACAATGGTTTTTGTTTATTTCAGACAACTATTATATCATGTCTATTTTGTAGACTTCAATCATTAATTTGAATGTCCTCAGGATTAATTGACTAATGTCTTAAGAGCTAGCTAACAAAGAATTTTAGCATCCAGGGAACAATGATTTTTATTTTAAAATTTTCCTCTGAAAATAACTAATAGTTAAATACAAAAATAATTTGTTAATTTATGATGATCTACAAATAGTTTTGCACTTTCCAGTTATTTTTATATATTCTTAATATTTAACTAAAATATATCAACCATGACATATAGAAAGGGGTGCAGTGGTTTAACATGAGAGAATAGAAAAGCAGACAATCTACCTTAAAATCTAATGAACATATGTATGTTAATGCATTAGTATGAACAGTATCTTAAAATGACTTTTCTTTAAAGTTTCTACAAAGGAATATATTAATAGTCTGGAACATACCCATGATTATCTGGAAACAGCTGGTTCCCTTTCACCATCATTTCAAGTGAAGCTCCAGTGTTATGCTTTTCTGCTGGAAATAACATCAGTCGCCCTCAATCCCAACAGCACTGAACTGCCAGAGTTCCACCCAGTGTGGACACATAAGTGGCTTCCTCAACCCATAGAAAGATGTGTTGCTAAGACCATAAGATGACCTTTTAACTTCTTCAGAGATAGTTTGAGTCATACATATCTTTAAACTGCTACATCTTACCCTTGGTTAAGCCATTTTTTAGAAATTATGAGTTCTAATGTTGTCACTTAGTCTAAAATACTATAATACTGTGCCAAAGTGCTACAACAGGTAGTCACTAATAACAGGTAGAAAGAAAAGACCAAGGAGAATGGCTACTAAGACATGGAAGTAAGTGATTAAAAAAAATAAAATTAATCTTGCGATCTAGCAGTCTTGGCCTCCCAAAGTGAAACCCTGTCTCTACTGAAAATGCAAAAATTAGCTAGGCATATGCCGGTAGTCACAGCTACTCGGGAGGCTGAGCAGGAGAATAGCTTGAAGCCAGGAGGCAGAGGTTGCAGTGAGCCGAGATCGGGTCTCTGCACTCCAGCCTAGTGACAGAGAAAGACTCCATCACAAAACAAAACAAAACAAACAAACAAAAAGTAATTGAATATGTATTTTGACAACAAAATAGCATTTCAATTCATTGCCAGGAATTTTTGTTTAAATATTTAATTTTTGCTTCCCCATTTACAGTTCATTTTTAGTGTCTTACATATTAAAACACTGATCTATTTGTAAATGTTTTCCAATCCTTATTTAGACAAATTCTATGCTGATTCACCCATGGGGAAAGTTTAACCATAAAGATGTGGTTTAAGCTTTTCCACCTTACAAAGTAAATACAAGGCTCATGCCTGTAATCTTGATACTTTGGGAGGCCAAGGCAGGAGGATTGCTTCAGCCTAGAAGTTTGAGAACAGCTTGAGCAATCTAGTGAGACCCTGTCTCTACAAAAGAAAAAAATACTAAAAAAATAGCTGGACATGGTGGTTGTAATTAGTCCCAGCTATTTAGGAAGCTAAGGTAGGAGGACCACTTGAGCCATGGATTGAGGCTGCCATGAGCTGTGATTGTGCCATTGCATTCCAGCCTGGGCAAAAGAGCAAAATCCTGTCCCTCAAACAAAACCAAAACAAAATCAGAACACAAATAACGTCTTAGAATGCAAATAACAAATAGAGATGTGTAGATATTCTCCTCATCGTATAGGAGAGAAAATCGCAGCCAAGAGAATTTAAGTTAATGCAAGCATGTAGCATAGTCTAAATTCCATTTGTGCTACTGTTGATTAATAATCATTCAGTGGAATTCTACCTTAAAATCTAATGAACAGATTTATTTTAATGCATTAGTACAATGTATGAACAGTATCTTAAAATGACTTTTATTTAAAGCTTCAAATAAATGCTTTTCCCTGGTTTGTCCAGGCGCCCTCTTGCATTTTACGTATTTAGAGAATGGACCACCCCAAACAATTTAAAGCATAGTTCAACGCATAATCAATATTGCTTAGAAGAATCCTTAAAATTTAGGTGACGCTTTTCTTCTTTTAGATTAGATTTTTAATAGTAAAGAATCTCAAGTGAATGAAATTGGTGCATATCATAACAAGAAAATTGTTTCTTGAGACTTTTATAACATAGTATCCATTTGTTTTAATATTCTACCTTGATGTTCACAACAGTGCTTGCGATCTCCAGATTGAGAACAATGATTTTTAACCAGCTTTCCATATATAACTATTAATAAGTACACCATGGCAATCCATTGTGATTAAGTGGAGATAAAGACAGTTGTTTTCTTGTACTTGATAGGAATAAAGCGATGCATCTTCCCAGTCTCAAAATAAATGCAAAAGTGGAGCTATCTATTATCAGAAATTTCTCATTTGTCTTTTGTTCTTTAGATCAGCAGGTCTTATCGCAACCTGAGTCTGATAGAACCAATATTACCAAAGAAGCAGGAGACAAAAAGAATCAAAGACACAAAAAATGTTTAAAACAAAAAAAGAATTTTTTTTTTTTACCTCCAACACTTTTTAATCATTTCAAGTTATTTTAAAAATCCTTTCTCTTAAGACACTGCAGCACTGTCATGATAATAAGTATGGGAAAAACACAATGGATGATTTAAAAAGCAAAACACAGAATCCTTTTTTCACCCAGCATCATGGCCTGGCCTGAGGAAAAATAGGAGGAAATCAGTGGTAAAAGTCGGCGAGTTTCACACAAAGGTATGCAAATGCTTCAGAATAGAAACAGATTTGTTGTATATTTCAGCAGTTAGTGTTCTCCCTAGACAAACTCCTCACAATTATAATGCAACCAACATCAGCAATGGATGTAGTCCTGATATTCAACTGGATAAAACATCTTCTTTTCTTACTATCTTTCTTGCTGGTAAGAAAAGAGAAAAAAACTATGTTGCTGATATTAATCATATGTTTATATTTTCATTAGATCAACAGATACATGGACACAGGCATCACTAATATATATTGAGGATTGTCCTAATTGTAAATAGCATTTGTTTAGACTTCCTGTGATACTAGATTGATGAAGGATAGGAGACCTATTATCTTTTCCTATTTAATGTCATAGTTCTGTTAAGAATAAAAAAAGATAATATAAAGACACTTGATAGAGGACACAGAGATAAGAATCTCAAAATAAAGGTGTAACTATGGACGTAATTTATCTCAAGGAATAGATATCTAATACTCAAAGCACAGCAGTAAAAGGGAGGTAAAATGTTACCAAGTCAGCGTTAAGTTTTCATGTTTCAGGAGATAAGCCACACATTGTCTAAAAATAATGAAGTCTGAAAGGTTGGCCACTGGGAATCCCTGCCACAAACACATATCTTCTCCTGCTCTGACAGTATTTATGATTTCTTTCTGCAGACAAAAATACCTTCAGAACCCTAGGTCATATTAGAAAAAAGTAGGAGGAGCTTAAAAGGAAATTAAAACCTGCATTTTTGTTTGAGATTAGAAGCAGAGATAGTGATTTATAATACAAAATATCAATATAACAACTATATATGTAGGGAGAGAGAGATGTATGCATGTGTGTGTTCATGATACGTGATGTAAATGTGTTGTATGTGTATTTATGATTTTAATTCATCATAAAAGTTGTGGATCATTAAATTCCTAAAAAAAAATAATTATTTTTTTCTGCAACAAATTAAGTGTTTTTTTACAGTGTAGTGATATAACTCCTTCTAGTACACAACACATCTTGTGTTCAGTTGATATTGATCTGTATGAGGAACATTTTGCTTTATACCTTTATTCTGTAACTGTGGTATTTATCATCTTTTATGTCATAGATACATATGACTTGCCATATAAAAGAGATATAAGAAGCAAGAGGCAAAACAAATCAGTGCGAGCTATCAGATACTTTTGCAAACAGGAAAAAAAACCCCAAAACTTTCAAATGGACTTCTTGTAATAAAAAGAGACTGCATAATATTTAATTCCAATATGTTTTTATTCAACATTCTAGAGGCAATCAGATTTCATTACATCTAAACAAATAGTTTAGTTATTGGTTTTTGGAACAAATATGACTCTACCAGTACACAAACAAAAGGAAAGAGACACAGACCCTTTTGCTGTTCAAAGACTTCATACAAATAGTAATAAAAGGCAGTTTCAGTTTTCCCTCCAAAATAGTTCACTTTAGTGCAATAGGTTCTATTTTCTTAGTTGTTAGTACTATTATTGGCATAAAGAAGGTGCGTATAGCTAGAATTTTTCAATTCCCTTGTGGGGGAATCACTTGTGTCTGAAGAGATGGCGCATTTCAAGTCCTTTTCAACCTGTCAGTATTTGAGAGTTATTAACTTCAACTTCCTTTCTGTCTTTTGAAATCTGACACTGATTTGTCCTATATTTCCCAGAGGCCTTTATGTGCAATTAGCCATTGAATTCACTGAGTAATTACTTCATTTTTCATGTAAAATGCACTTGATTTATTATATACTTGGAGAGGAATGGCAGAGATAGGTCAACAGCAGTTAGAGGAGATTAAAGGAGGTATACTGTGGAGCAATCAATCCCCACAAGACTTTGCTAGAGAAGAGTAGAGAAGGGTACCACTCAAATTTTCAAAGCGGTTTCCTAGGTGAATTTTCTACTACTTTGATAATTAATTGAGTAATAAGAGGTTATTTTTTAAAAACACACATTCATTCTTACAAACCTATCCAAGTGAATAGTAGAGTGATGCATTCATTTGGACAAATTCAAGAGGAAAAAGAAGTTCATAATTCTCAGTGAGTTTTGCAGCTCTTATAAGCTTGTAAATCAGTGCGGTTTTACTGTTTAAAATAAAAAAGGAGGCATTGTCCTATTCTTCCTGCCTGTCCTTTTAAGAGAATTTTGCTCACAATTGCTGTGCTAAAGTAATACTTTCTAAATGGATTTTCCTTGTTCATGGATAGGTTACTCTGACTTAAATAAATGAAATTTCACACAGTAATACAAAAGGTATGGCTGGCTTAGAACGAAGAAAGATTGTTTCCTTTTGACTAGGCACTCACATTTTATGTGTAGTTTAGTAGTTGATACTGTACGACTGAAAATTACACTTCAGTTGCTTGGGAAAACACATTTTAGCAAGATGCCAGTACTTTGTTTCTGTTTGTACAATTGCACTATCACGGGGAGCTTCCTCAGTAGAGTAGTTTCCTTCTGTGGGGCTGGCATCTGAAGGGAGGATAATTGAGTGACCTTGTATTGCGGAGGAGGAATGCCAAGTCGGTAATGGAAGACTCCCCTGTGAAGCGAACTGCTGAGAGTTTTCATTGCCCAATATAACAGAGCGGGGGTGGATCTTTTGGAAATTATAAAGCTAGCTCCAAAGGGACCACACTTTCACTTCCTCTGCCATTTCTGTTTTTATATTTCTAATTCTAGTCATCTGAGAGATACTGAAATTGCAGAAGGAAAATAAAAAGCTGTTTATTCAGGGTTGTCACCCTTTAACAATATATTATTTACTGTTTGTATAATTGAGTTTGTTTTCCTTCTAACAACATCTTCACCTCCTCCACTGTAAAGACTATCCCATAATAAATCACCAGCACAACTAATTTAATTTGATTCCTATTAATATGTACTCAGGGACAAATATGGATGTTTATGTCTACTTGATCAATGTATACATGATGATGTCTTTGATAATTTGTCTTTTTTTTTTTTTTTTTTCTGAGACAGAGTCTTGCTCTGTCACCTGCCCAGGCTGGAGTGCAGTGGTGTGATCCTGATTCACTGCAACCTCTGCCTTCCAGGTTCAAGTAATTCTCCTGCCTCAGCATCCCAAGTAGCTGGGATTACAGACATATACCACCATACCCAGCTAATTTTTGGATTTTTAGTAGAGACGGGATTTTGCCATGTTCCCCAGGCTGGTCTTGAACTCCTGACCTTAAGTGATCTGCCTGCCTCGGCCTCCCAGAGTGCTGGGATTACAGGCATGAGCCACTGTGCCCAACTGATAATTTATCTTTAGTAAGTGACCTGTTCCCCTATACTTTCTTTTTTTCTTTGACTTCTTTACACATTTTAGGCCACTGTGTCAAGTCATATTTAAACATTTTTAAAGGTAACAACTTTTCCTTATGTAGTTTCAACCATACGGAACCTCTTTAGCACAAAATATATTAAGCAGTCCAAAAAAACCAAAAAAGTTCTTTAGAAGACTGCACTTTCTATTTTGATGCATCAGAAGTATGTTCACATAAGGACCTTAATAGTATTACCTGTTTTATACAAATTAAAAGGGAAGGGCAAAGATGAATACAGAGAAAGAAAACATTAATCACCTGTAGGTCAGAGTAGTAGGGAAGATTTATATCTAACACAAAAAGTGATGAATTCAAAGAGAGATGAGATACTTCTATCTTTTAATTTAGGGAAAAATGATATGACAATATTTTCTGGTCTGAAATTTTTCTTTTTTTTTTTTTTTATTTTGACAACTTGAATTAAAAAAAAAGTGACCAGCTATATTTCACCCTGACACTTACTTACAGTAATTTGGTAATTATTACAACATAGAAAGATAGATAAAAGCTAAAACATAAGTTTTATATAATCAGGTATCTTCCCCAAGAAGTGTACATTAAGAATGATAGTTTTATGGAAAGTTTTGCAGAGGTTAGGTGGTAGTTGGCTTTCATATCTCAATACAAAGGAGGCCCAGGACTGTAGAAATCCCCCAAACATTACTATTCTAACCCCATAGCCACTTTGTGGCCTACCTGCTAACGTTTAGCTCAACCAAGCATGGAATGGCCTTTTCTATCACTATAGTAGTAGTGCAAATCTAATGATATGCTCGCAGTACTTTTATGCACTTTTGCTTGCATCAAATATATTGTGTAGGTTCATCATGTATAAGTGATTTAAAATACAAGGTTCTCTTATTTACAGAGTTCTTTTTTTTTTAAAGTTAAATTTAGGCCACTTTGAGATATTCTTGCTGGGAATATAGTAACTTCATAATGAATTTGAAATTATTATGTTTCACATATTTTTTACTCTAGCAGGGCAAAACCAGGATATCAAAAGTGTCTTGTATATTCACTCCCAATGCAGTGAGAATTAATCTCTAAGTACTCGAGTCACTCCCAATGCAGTGAGAATTAATCTCTTCCTAAGTACACATAAAAAGACAAATTATGGTGAACTGACAAATATTTGTGATCTAGAGGGAATTGTGAAGCTATGCACTCCAGAGAGAGAGAGAGAGAGAGAGAGAGAGAGATTTCAAAGCATTGTATAAGTAAAAATAAATACATGGATTTTAAGACTGCCATGATTTTCAGACATTTTAGTTGAGCAAAATTTCTGAACTTTGAGTTGAGACTTTCCTCTTCAGGGAAGTCTTCATTCTGACAAAATGGTTAATCAAAATATTTGCCCATGACTCAATACTCTTATTCTCGTGTTTTATTAACACCACAAGATCACAGTCACTTTACACAGCATTTATAACTCGAACCTCAGGTGTTCTTCCTTTGTGCTCATTCAGCTCAAATTAAAATAAATAGCATTATTTCTTCTCTAAAGGGCTTGCAACAGAAAGACTCCTGTTTGTAGAAGCATTCTCCCCTTCTTGATAAAAATGGAAACTTGGTTTTACACACAAAACTAATATTTATTTTTATTGAGCATCAATCATGTCCAAACCTGGAACTCATCCCTAAGAATATAGCAAGGAATAAGATAGTCATGGTTCTTTCTATTGGGGGAATCAGATCAATGTCCATTGAAAAAGTGCAATAAGTATGTTGAAAAGGAACAGCTGTACAGCGTAGATGTAAATAAATGGAAGGATTTAAACACCATTTAAGACCTTTAATGTCAGGATTAAATAGCGTGAGATAAGGGAGAGAATAAAGTCAAGAACTTATGTTGTCTTAGCTTAGAGAACAAGGTGAAAGCTGGGGAATTTGAAAGAGACGACAAGCTTAATTTTGGGCACGCTGATTTTTAAGTATTCTTGGAAGATGCAAATAAAATGGCTGAAGTGCACTAGAATATATGCTGTGGGAAGAAGCCACATTTTAACAGCTTGAAACTTTAATGAGACATGCAAAGTTAGAGGCATTCAATGTAGACAAATGTTTTAAAGAAATTTGACATTTAAAAGCAAGAATGAGCAAGTGGGCTAAAAATAAAGGAGTTTTGTTGTTTATTTGCTTGTTTTGTTTTGTTTTGATTTTTGCTTTGTTTTGAGATGGAAAAAGATTTGGACAAGTGTAAATGCTGATGGAAGAGTTCCAGAAAAGAAGAAAACATTGAAGAGTGAATAAAGGAGATATAATTGATAGTATTTAGCTCCTGGGAAGGGAAGAGGAAATTAGATGCTGAACACATGTGGAGGGGCTAGGACTGGCAGGAGACTGGCCAGTGCTAACTCTAAACACATGAAAGCAGAAAGAATAACTCAGGAATCCTGGAGGACTGTAAAGAGGTGGTAAACTGGGGGATTGCTTCACTGATGACATCTGCTTCCCAGAATTGACCTGACCTTTTAAGAGTTGGAGAGACGCTGATGGAGATCAGGAGTTAAAGAGAGTGGAGAAGTTGTAAAATTGCCACTGTAGAGAAGGAAAATGAGAGTGACAAGGGAGAACTGAAAGTAGTGTCTGGCAGTTCTGAGGAGTATTCAGCTGAGGTTAGAACCACAGATTAGTAGTGACACCAACCTGTGAGATTCTAAGGTTTTTCTCCTGAGGTATACAAGCACATGTTCATGTGCTTTCTCTCTCTTTGTCTCTCTCTCTGTCTCTTTCTCTCTCTCTCTCTCTCTCTTTCTCTCACATGCACACACATCACTCAAGATTTTTAATAGCCAATGATTTCATCAGAATATTGCAGAATATTGCAAGATATATTGAAATAGCAAAGATGGCTATAATTTCAGGATAGCAGAGGTACCTACAAATTTTGGATTTAAAATGATACTCCCCATTTTATGAATTAAATGTCTCTACTTTTTGACTTCCCAAAATATATTATGATGAACGGCAACATATTGGCTTGTGTTTGCTTTGCTAGAAAGCTAATATAACTACCTTAGTCCTTTTTCTCAACAAATGCTGTATTATCATGTGTGGGAACGGGATGCACTAATAAAATATTTTAATTCTGTTCTTCTTTCTTTGGGTTATCTTGCAATAGCTCTATATTTACAGATTTCTCCATATGATTTTGCAAGTCCAAATTATGTTATTATTAACACTCCCATTTAGCTGAAAAAAGTGAGAGTTTGAAACAGGTCTTGAAATTTGCCAGGTTTGTCACTACCCTTTCCAGATTTCTTCAGCAGAAAGGATGCTGGTTACCTGTTCTGTAATTACACATTAAAATGTCAAGACACAATATTAACAAGAATAAAATTCCAGTCTTTCATGGCAGAATAAAGATATAGGTACAACAAAAGAGCAAAGCAAAAATTCTGATACAAACAGAATACATATCAAAGGAAATTAATAGCCATTTTATATGATTATTAAGTTATAAAGAGTTTTCATACAGAAAATAGTTTCAACTTTTTTATTACTTTCAATATATTTGATTTTAACTGAATAATTATTGCAAATAGTTTGTGACAAATGAGTATGAAAGCTAATCGTGGCAAAAAGAAAAATTAATCATGAACTCATTAAAGCTCATTCCTACTATTTATTTATTTTATTTCCCTCACTTCTCCATCTGAGGGCTGAAGACCAAGCACTCTAAGTATCATTTAGCACCACCTCATAATGAGTGGTGATGACCTTGATTACCTCTGAATATTGATCAAGCCTTTACTGGTAGACACTGAACTTATAAAATATATAACCTATTACAAAACTTTCTGTTATAGAAATTATTTTATGTTTAAGTATTTTTTAAAAGTTTAAATTTATAAAAATCATAACAAAATTGTTTTCTATAATGGATAGTTTTTTCCCTCTGTGTCTGCATAGAAATTACTTAATCCAATTATCTTCTATGTGATAATGGTAATCATAATATTTTAAAAAATCATCCTTAATCTCTTCTCACCCCTCATTATGCTTTTTCCCTGATGCTACACTCCACTTTCCCCTACCAACTCCTATAGAGCAGCCTGTATATGCATTCTTCCACTGAATCACTGTGCACATAGTAGTATCTGTTTACATATGTGTGTGTGTATATATGTGTGTGTGTGTGTATATATGTTAAATTCATCTGAATCTTCGTTTGGTGAAGAAACTATGTTCAGAAAACATACGTTATATGCTATGTGAATGAATGAAATATTGTCATCATCTGTAACAATATTACCATTTGGTGGTTTATTTTTCTCATATTATCTTCCTTTCTTTACTTCAACTTTGAGCAAATTTCTCAAGCTCTGCTTTTCAGTTCCTCATCTGTAAAATGGTCATAATAGTGCCTATTCTGTAGGTTTGCTCCCATTATTAAATAAATGTTCTCATATAGTATGCTGGCATAGTGGAAATTCTATGTAATTGTAATTGTATATTTTGATGGTGATAGTAATGAAGATTGAGGAGGAGGAGGAGGACACAGCATTTCACATAAAGGTAATGATTCAGGAAGAGCAAATGAGATAATGATTGAAGTTTCAAGAATGCTGATGATTCTTTCTTGAACAAATTGCTATGAATTCACCTTGAACAAGACTTGCTTTAAAATCATTTTGAAGCAACCCCGTGCAAGTAAAAGAAATGCAGTGTGCGCTATTCAGAGACTGTAATTTCAATCCAGCAAACTATGCTAATGTTACGATACTATATTTTCTGCTAGCAGACAAATAGGAATAAGATACTGTGTCAATTTCCTGTGACTGTAGCATATTATCATAAGCTTGGTGACATTAAAAAACAACAACAACAACAACAACAACAAAAACATACATTTTTTTTTCTCTCCTACCTCTGGAGGCAAGAAATCTGAAATCAAGGGACCCCACTTCCTCCAAAGTTTTTAGGGGAGATTCCACTCCGTGTCTCTTGCAGATCTTCTTGGTTCCACATGCCCCTTGGCTTGTGGCTGCATCACTCTCTCTATCTCCATGGTCACAGAGCCTCATTATTTTCTGTGTGTCCTTTCCTAAGACACTTGCCATTGGACTTAGGGCTCTCTAAAATAAACCACCACGACCTCATCTCTTAAATCATATTTCCAAAGACTGTTCTTCCAGGTGAAGTCAAACTCACAAGTCCAAGAATTTGGACACAAACATATCTTTTAGGGGAACACCATTCAACCTCCTACTGATATTCATAAGTTATGTGACAGTTGTTTCAAAAAAATTGTTGTAATTGTCTTTCTTATTCAATTTTGAAATTACCTAATCTATTTTCTTCATACTGAAAGCTACACAATTCTTAACTTGAAGTCTTGGTCAAATCTTTTCAAGAGATCTTCCATTTACATCAGATTCCCCTTTTCCATATGAAAATGTAATTTCTTTTTGTCTTTGTCACTTATTTTGGTTCGTATTCATGTATTATTTTAAGACACAAGATTTTTTAAAACAAATGCCGTGCCTTGATTTTACCCCTTGATATTGTGATTTAATTGAGCTGTGGAAGGGTTTTCTATATTGGTTTTTTTTTTTTTTTTTAGACGGAGTCTCGCTTTGTCCACCAGGCTGGAGTGCAGTGGCGCTATCTTGGCTCACTGCAAGCTCTGCCTCCCGGGTTCCCGCCATTCTCCTGCCTCAGCCTCCCTAGTAGCGGGGACTACAGGCGCCGGCCACGGCGCCTGGCTTTTTTTTGTATTTTTAATAGAGACGGGGTTTCACCGTGGTCTCGATCTCCTGACCTTGTGATCTGCCCGCCTCGGCCTCCCAAAGTGCTGGGATTACAGGCGTGAGCCACCGCGCCCGGCCTATATTGGTATTTTTTAAAAAGTTCCTTAGGCAATTTTTAAAGTATAGTCAAAGGAGGAAAATTGACTACTTTATGTAATATATGTGTGTATATATTATATATTATATATGTTATAACATATAACATATTATATATAACATATATAATATATAATATATACACACATATATTATATGTGTGTATATACATATATTATATATTATATATGTTATAACATATAACATATTATATATAACATATATAATATATAATATATACACACATATATTATATGTGTGTATATATGTAATATATTATATATATTACATATGTATAATATATAATGTATATATAATATATTACATATATACATTATATATTATACATATATACTTATATATTATCTATGTATATATGTAATACATTATATATTATATATAATATATGTAATATATTATATATACATTATATATATTATATATACACACACTTTTTTTTGAGACAGGGTCTCACTTTGTCATTCAGGCTGGAGTACAGCAATGATTCTTTAAAGTGTGTTATCAAATTTCTCTTTCAGAATTTAATGAAAATATATTCCACGATAATGTATATATATGCACACACAAACAGAATCATGTATTAAAAATTAGGTGTGTACACAGTTCTTTCATAGATATACTAAGGTTAGAGAGAACCAGATTAAGGATTCCTAAATATTGTTTTTGTTTTGTGAATTGTTGTATCCTATATCAAATTTTTCTAAAGTAAGCCCTCTAACCAAGTGAATTCCTCTTGAAACAATTTTGCAGTTTGAGGATTGAATCACATGGTTTGTTAAACCAAGCCTCTCTGTGTATATAATATATCTCACCATAACACGTACCACGGGTGTTATCAGTGTCCTGAGGCTTCAGCTAAATATAGCAGAATCTTCCATATTTTCACGCACTATAACAGTATCTGTGCTTCTACTGAAAGGTAGTTTCTTTTGACAGTTTTCATAAAATTGAAATTCTGTGTTAGCTACCTATGATAGGATCTGTGATGTTCATAAAAGCAGTTTTCTTATTCCATCTTCAAAGTAGTGACTGTTTTTTGAGTGACTGACAGAGAGCAAGATTCTGCATCATGTGGCAGAAACTACCGACCTCATCATGGCCCATTTCCTTTCAAATTGTGCAGGAAAATAAAAGATGAAAAAATGTGAAGGAAATGTTTCAGAAACAATCTTTCATGTTTCTAACTACATTACACAACACATGGAAAGGCTAATACTGTATTTTATCTCAGTTAGTGTAACTCATAGCCATGCTTTCAACAGAGGGAAAAAAAGATTTAAATGCAGGTCTTGGCTTAATTTAGAACTGATTGCTCATTAATCTTTGGAATAGGTATGCAAGCTGTCTTCCAAATGAAGGGGAGGCTGTTGGCTGCCTACCCTAAACCCTACTGTGCTGTTTTCAATTTGTTTTTCCATATGATATTTAGTCTTTCATTCAGTGTTTAATACTAAGCATTAATGGGGAAAATATTGCCTAATGAGCTGTTGTCTTGGGCAGAATACAGTCAAACATGCCTCTTTTGCAAGAGCTTACCAGCTTCTGCCAGTATTTAGATAGTGTCATTAATCATGAAGCATTTCATTCTCCTCTGTCCTAGAAGACATGGGTTTCCCGATGTCACAGAAACAGGCCCTTTTAAAATCGGGTGTGAATTAAGACATAAAATACCTAAACACAAAGCATCATATGATTCAATTACTGTGAAGCAAATACCCCATTTATGGGTCATAGTGCTTCTATTATGGACTTGATAAGCCCTGAGGCATAAATAAAGTCCAGAGTTAAGAATTTATCCTGTGAATACACAGGATTTGAAGATTCCACCATTGGAAAGGATCAGCTAAATAATCAGATATTCAATAGATTAATTTTAAAGGCAACAAGCATTAAAATGAAGCATGTCTGTTCCCAGGGAAACGGCTTTGCATCGCGGGTTTTCACGTGGCTTTGAACCTGCAAGTTGATCTGCAGAACTACTGCAGGAAATTGCAGTAATGCAGGAAAAAAGACAACTTCCCACCCAATCATATCTCCCTGACAGTATTATGAACAAAAGTAAATGCATTTAGTTCAAATTTGAATCACTCTTTTCTTCTATTACTAGAAAGGAAGACCTAAGGAATTACAGGACAATTGTGAATTCCAAAGCAAATGAAATAGGGGGAAAAAATCATTGTATGCACATTTAATACAAATTCAGGAAAGTCTGTTGACACCGACATTTTATTACCACACTACTATCAGTTTAAGAAGTTCAGAAGAAAAGATGCTAAAAAGAATGACAGTATTGAAGGTGGAGAAAGAACGTAAAGGGCATTTAAGCCACAAAGAGCCCTAGAGCACTCTGAGAGCACTGAGGCATAGTGCTCCTTCTCATCATTGCTCACAGTCAGGAGAGGACAAGGCCTGCTCACTTTTTTGTCCTAAACCTATTTGGATCACTGCTTTGGCAGAAAAGAACTATCTGAGTAATAGAAAACACACGTCAGTCAAAAAGTTTATTTAGTGTAA
Organism: Colobus angolensis palliatus; assembly: GCF_000951035.1. Classification (NCBI taxonomy): domain Eukaryota; kingdom Metazoa; phylum Chordata; class Mammalia; order Primates; family Cercopithecidae; genus Colobus; species Colobus angolensis. Next base: position 9,468,961 of record NW_012123376.1, read on the forward strand.
TCCCTTGTCAGTAAAATATGAAAGTGTAGATTCTGTTTTAATAGGACTGCCATCGACCAGTCGAGTAAGAAGCTCAAAGTCTGTGGAGCTAGTCATCCTGGCTCACAGTATTTGCCAGTGGCCGAGAGCTGCTTTGGTCTACAAAATCAGAAAAATGCTTTACAAAGCTTATATTATTGAGAATGTTACTGTGTCATGCAAATGTGGGTAACAGACCTCTTTCATCGTATCAGGATCATAACCTCTTGCAGGGAAGGGAACTGGCCTGTGTGTTGTCTGTGTCTCTCCTAGGGCCTAGCAAAGGTCTGAATATATGACACGCACACTCTAAGGCGATTCATAGACTCATAAAATCTTAGGGCCAAAATGACCTTAGGGATTCTCTAGACTAACTCATTTATTTTTCATATATGAAAGTTGAGACTCAGAAGCTCTAAGTGGTTTACCCAAGGGCATACTGCTAATTAGAAGCAGGCCTGGGATTATAAAGAGTGCTCGTCTGCCTCTTTCCGTTGATGGTCAGTTTGATCATTATTAAACTTTTGCCCATTTCCTATTACCAGTTTGTGTATAACCTGATTAATGGTGAATTTAACTCTCTCTCTCTCTCTCTCTCTCTCTATATATATATATATATATATATATCTGTACTGATTGGTTATAATAATAATAAACAATTTCTAATATAGGTCTTACTAGGTATCTGTTTTTTTACAGGATTTTTGTACATTAATTTATTTAATCCTTACAGAACCCTAAGAGGAATGCTCTGTTATCACCACTGTTTTTCAGAATAGGATATCAAAGCACTGCCAGTGGAGATAACCAGCCTAACTTTATACAGCTCATGTGTTCAGTTAACTTTCCAAAATGCACTATTATTTCTGTGTGGCCACATCCACAGTACTTCCCAGCCTCGAATATAAACTGTATCAGAAACTAGTCTTTCCGCATGAATCCGGAGAAAATTGTATGTTGTATCTGGGACACCAGACTAGATTTTCTTTATTTAAAACAGTTTTAGTTCAGAGATCTTTTTGCGCTATTATGCCCTTGGGCTTTACTTGGAAACACTGTGTTCCAATACAGCAATTTGCCCTGGTGTTAATTCATGCATTTGGGTTTTGGTCCCTTTTACTCAAAAGATTTTAAAATTCCTTGCCCATTGAATCCCCTTACTCCTCCCAACAACAGCACTGCAGTACAGAGATTTTGGAGTGTAGTAGGTCAAACTTATTACCACCACCCCACATATGTTTAAAGTAAATTTATATTACCCCTGAACTTATATAACTTCAAAACCTCAGGCGTTTTCTCATTGGCTTATCCCTAGAGGGTAAATAAACTAACAAAATATTTGAATCTTCCAAAGTACACCATTTTAATCCTTGCTTATCAGCCCTACCTTGCCCATAAAAAAGTGTGCTTTCATAATATTCAAATCCAAATTTTATCGTGAAGGAGGAGTTTGCAACTTAGGGTAAAAAATCAACTATTATTTCTAAATTTCACTTTTGAAACTTTTAAAAGTATTGTCTTATTGTGACTTCATTGATGGTTCAGAAAAATAGGGTTTGATTATTTGTGCCTGTCCAAATCTCATGTTGAAATCTAACCCCCCGTATTGTAGGTGGGGCTTGGTGGGAGGTGTTTGAATCATGGAGGGTGGATCCCTCATGAATGGCTTGGCACCATCCTCCTGGTAATAAGTAAGCTGTTGCTCTGAATTCACATGAGATCTGGTTGTTTAAAAGTGTATGGCACTTCCCCTCCTCTCTCCCTCCTGTTTTTGCCATATGACATGTAAGTTCTTGCTTTGCCTTCTGCCATGAGTAAAAGCTCCCCATAATCTCCCCAGAAGCTGAGCAGATGTTGGAGCCATGCCTCTTGTACAGCCTGCAGAACCATGAGCCAGTTGAACCACTTTTCTTTATGAATTACCCAATCTCAGGTATTTCTTTATAGCAACGCAGGAAAGGACTGACACAGGATGGATAGAACATGTCCATTCATTTTGCTGAGAATAATGGATGGCAGAATGTGGGGGCACATTTTTTCATTTATTCATTTATTAATTCATGCATTCATTGTTTTTCTATCATGCCAATTTCAAAAGTAAGTTTATTGTAGCACAAAATTTTAAAAGATGTAAAATCATTAAGAGGAAAAAAATAAAGGATTGTTTATTAAAAGTATGGAGTACATGACAGGAAAGGAAATTTAAGATTTGCTATTAAAGTAGAGCTTAAATCTTAGTTCTGGGTTTCCTGAAGGCCAAGTTTAGAAGGGAAAGCAATGGATTGAGAAGTTTTCATTATCTTATAAAGAAAACCACCATTCATTCCAAGACATGTTTTTTCTGTATTGCTGAATTGTGGTAGGAATTACACATGAGCTTTTAAGAGGGTCTGTGAAGAACACAGTGGATATTGTCCCTGGTATTTGTTTTTAAATTGCAGAAATGTCTTAGAATGCCTGTTTGATTGGAAAAGCTAAAAGCCTAATTACTATCAAAAGTCCTCAAAGCTATCTTTAATCTCACAATTATGCAACCCAAATGTGTAGCATTCTGGTGATCTCTTAAGCTAAAATGATCAAGCTTAGAGGAAGTGCAGTTTATATCATAAATGGATTTCTTGCTCTGCAATGATTTAATACATCGGTCAGTTACAAAGTGTCCAATATGTCCCTGGAACAATGACAAATACTTTGAGGTCGTGTTCAAAATATAAATTTTAAAAAATTATTCTTAAGTTTAACTATATTGTATTTTACCTGAAAAAGTAACTTTACATAAAGATGCTAGAAATATCCCATATATAGTTTGCCATGTATGGGCAAACTTCCTGTCTACTGGCCTAGATGTTTTCAAGTCTTGCTGGCTTCCTAAGGTCTCTGGCAACTACTCAATCTTGCCATTGTAACAGGAAAGCTTTCACCGAAAATACTAAACAAATGGACGTTATTAGATCTGATTTTCAGTAGTTTGGGAACTCTTGTTATAGCAAATAGCATTTAAATTAATTATAAACCACATGACACTCGCTGTAGATGTATTAAAAAATTATCAGGAAAGATATTCTTAATTGAGATAGGCGCTAAAGGTTTTGATGAGGAGGACAAATTTGATTATATTCAGGATAGATAAAATGACTCATGCAAGCACACACACACACGTAGACACAGAGAGAAAGAGAGAGAGGGAGACAGAGAGAGATCTGGGATGGTTTTCTTTTTGGAGGGTGGCAGATTGTCAATTTTAGGCATGTAGTCAAATGCCTAAAGACAAGATAGTGGATCCATTAGTCAAAATACTGAATTGCTCACAAAGAATATATAGAAAAATGATGAGCTGTACTACACTGTCTCATTATTCTGTGTTCATCCTTTACAAATATGTTTTATTTCAGAACTTTTCTAATTTGGCCTATATATGAAAATTTTTTAGATTTAGTTAATACATATTACAGTGCAGATATCAAAGGCTTACAGTAACAGTTTGGCTTTTCTGTGTTTACATAGCATGATAGAATAACATAAAAATGAAGGCCAAACTTCTAAGATTATTATTGATAGTCTTAGCAATATTGAGTAATATTATAGCTTTACCAGAAAGACCCAGTAATAATCTTGAACTACTATATAAGTGATTGTCTTAATAAGTTTGCCAGTTGTATCTATCGAGTATCATAGGCATTCAGTAGACTCTTGATTTCTAAACCTAACATGTTTTATCTACTGAATAGTACTTCTGAGGAAAATAAAATTACATTAAATTATTATACAATTTCCATGTTGATGAGAATTAATAAAAAAAGTTAGATGAGACAATAATTTCTTTTCTTTTTTTTTTTTTGAGACGGAGTCTTGCTCTGTCACCCAGGCTGGAGTGCAGTGGCCGCATCTCAGCTCACTGCAAGCTCCGCCTCCCGGGTTCCCGCCATTCTCCTGCCTCAGCCTCCCGAGTAGCTGGGACTACAGGAGCCCGCCACCTCACCCGGCTAAATAATTTCTTTTCAATACTTCAACAATAAGTTGAAGTATTTCAAATGGTGTTAAGAAGAAACTCTGAAAATAAAATATTTCATTTTCAGTGACAGCAAAGCCAATGGGTATGGGAGAAAGATGTTCTCTTGTAAACTTGTGAATGTGGTAAAGTCATCCTCCTTTGTATAAAAACACAAAAAGCAATTCAGGTGGTGATTTCATATTCTCAAAAAAACTTGTGTAGCTCACATACTTGAAATTCATTTGAGAAACGTTTCTAAATTAGTTTTATTAAGAAGAAACAACAAATTTGCATCTGTACAAAACATGTTTACAATTTTTCTACATAATTCATAATTTTTCTATAAATTTTACTAATTATTTACATTCTTGTTAAATTGTATGTTCTGTTTTATAATTATGAAAGATTTCCAGTATGGAGAAAAATGAAATATCTATGTCTGTACTACATGGACCTAGCAGATATTAACATTTTACTGTATTTGCTTCTGGTTACTAATTTTTATACCAAATAAAACATTACTGCTGCTCAGGAGTATAATTTCTAAATATGTATGATGCTATGATTTTTTAAACAATATGAGATAATTGTTTTATTTTTTAAAATTTTACCAATATGATATCATGTTTTTATCATTTGGAACTTTTATTTAAAAATCAGATTATCTCAAGAATATTATAATAACAAATTTGATTAGTTGTACAAATAAGTTTAACTGATACACATACAGTTACTAAACATTTAAGTAATGCTGCCTGATTGAATAATAAACTTGAATTTGTTCAAACACCAATTATATTTTTATTTCTCATTCAAATATAACAAGTGTTTGTGTGAACAAAGCAAGGTTAATGTGAGTAGCTTGATAACATGTAGAAATCCTTTTGTTTAGGCAAAACTGGACATAATACAGTATCTTGAGGAAAATTCCCCACAACTCCTTTCTGAACCTTTATTCTTTATTTAGTCACTATGTTATTTATTTTAAAGTAGATGCTGAAGAACCAGAAATGAGACTGGTAGTGCTCTCACAGCACTTGCAGAATTCCAGGTATAATCAGGGAGCTAATATGATTTTATGATGATGAAAACACCACACTTACAAAACAGAATGGAAATAAGTAGATATGTGGGCTCTGAATTTAAACTGAGACAAATGTCTCTGTATGAAATGGACTATTATGGGTTTATCTTCAATGCAATTCAGAAATACACTACAGTAGACCAGTGGACCAGATAATCACATATAGTTGAAAGTGTGAACAATGCAGTGTAGCCATTCATTGCTTTTACATTATATAGCAGTCAGAAAATTGGTAAGAATTCAAAATGCCTGCAAATAGCAACCTCTTCTGAATAGAGGTATCCAGAATGCTTACTAAATAAGACATGGGAGCTTTGCTAAAGCAAAAGGTTTTCTCATGTCAGCCACAAGAGCACACCCAAAGAATAAACTCCTTTGGCGTTGAACTTCCAAATTCTTTATAATATACCTAAATTTTTTTAACATAAATTGTCGCCTAAGGCATCTCCTACTTACACTCAGCAACCTATTTTGCATGTCTTTCTTTTTTTTTTAAATTCAATCCATTTTCCCATTCATTGATTTTTAAACTCAAAATGATTTGTTCTTTAGACACACTGCCATTCTCTGTCTACATATAAGGACATGAACCTGCACCATGTCTCAATACTACTGCCAAATGAATTTTATTTTATACAAACCAGGTCTATGTCTTTGCAACAAGGTGAATGTCCCAATATGTGTGGCTAATTCAAGTCCAAAAAATAGATTTTATTGGATTACATTAGGGACTTGGGATATGCCAGGTAGCGATGTCTTAGCAAAATCAATTTGGAAACTTCGATTAGGTATACAATACTGTGTATGCCTAATCAAACCTTATTTTACTCAGACATATTTAACCAGGTTTGCAAATATAGAGTTCATATTTTTAAAGAGATAAATCTCCATTCAGTCTGAATCTACCTAGTCACTACAAGCTACTTATTTTACTTCCTAATATGTGGATGTGGACTCGGGGTCACAAAACAGAATTCACCCAAGAATTGTTGATTCAGCTAAAACAAAAATGCCATGTCAAATCTCCTTTTGCAGTCAGTGTTAGTCACTGCCAGGAAATAGCTTTCTGAAACTGAGTTTTTAAATTTAATCTCCACTTGATTGAATTAACCACACATATCTGAAAAGGGAGTAAGAGAGAAAAAAAGAAAAGTTATCTCATTGTCAAACTTTTAAAAAAGGAATGCTGGACCTTTTGAGGAAAAAATATCCGGACTTCAACTTATTTCAAAGGCACAGTCAGGATATAGTTCAGGCTTTTTTTTTTTTTTTTTTTCTTACTTAAGAAAGGTTACACATTTGTATTCTAACAGCCATTCTATTGTTTTATTAAAAACTGAAGAATGAAAGACCAAGAAAATATTCAGCTGCACCTGATAAAATTTTTTCTTTAAAGATGACCCCAACCTGTGGAAGATGATTTATGAAATCATGGTTTTCATTATTGGACTTGGTGCTGACTGTGTTGTTTTTGATTGATGGGCCTGTAGTTTTTGTCTTCTTTTGTCTTCAGTAGAGAGCAAGGGCATAAAAACACTGCTAGCAAATGAGATTATGTAAAACGTGGCAATTTTTAGGGACAGGTGGTTTGAAAGAAATGTAAAAGAAAGTATTAAAGTATATTAAACATATAATACAGCATGATTTTTAAATTATTTTTAAAGAAAGTTACATATACTATAGCAGACATTTTGTAAAAGTTTTCATTTGCTACTGAAAAAAAAGTAATAAAAGGATACAAGAAAAAATGGCATTTTATTCACCCTGGCATATAAAGTGTTCTAACTGACAGGAGAAAAGCATCTGTTATTTTATAGGCAAACAGAAATAGATTAGTCTGTTTATGTAATATACATAAGAATGTGTCCTGGTCTGGTACGGTGACTCACACCTGTATTCCCCACACTTTGGGGATCCAGGCAGGTGGATTCCTTGAGCCATGGAGTTTGAGACCGGCTTGGACAACATGGCAAAACCCCATCTCTACAAAATATACAAAAACTATCTGCGTGTGCCTGCAGTCCCAGCTGTGTGGGAGGCTGAGCTGGGAGGATCACTTGAGCCAGGGAGGTGGAGGTTGCAGTGAGCTGAGATTGCACCATTCCACTCCAGCCTGAGCAACAGAGTGAGACCTTGTCTCAAA